>NC_089596.1:81284642-81588781 GCF_019320115.1 Miscanthus floridulus | reverse complement strand
ATGCTATTATCAGATATTTCAAGTTAGCTTTTAATGCGGTAATATCAACACGCCAATTTACTCTGCATTGTTGTGAACTGCATTGTTGTGAACTTTTTTTTAAAAAAAAGAGGAAAGCAGCATAGGGTAGGGCACCTACTGTATGCATACATCTAGTAGCAATTTTGTTTGAGGAGCGTGAGTCTTTCCTTTTCACCAGATACATCTATGACATGTTATTGACTTAGGATGACACCATATCTCTGAGCTATGACTTGCGGTGTGTTACTTATTTATATTTAGATCCACACTAATTTGGATATCTCTAAGCTAGCTTACGTATAACAGATGGCATGTCATTTTGCCTTCACATCCAAATTGAATTTGATATCTCTAAATTAGTTTATGCGATGGTAGCATGTGGTGTATCATTTTAGTCTTGAATTGTTGTGAACTCTAAAGAAAAAATCATTTGAAAATCAATATGCGATGTGGGCTATGATCTTCATAGGAACAGTTTGTGCAAGATATTCGCCTTTGCTTTATGCTACACTATGATTACAAACAAATAATATAGATTGATGAGTATATATTGTGTGCCACCTACTACAACGTTGTGGTAGTATGCTACCTTTTAAATGGCTTACTTATAGTGTTGTGGTTGATAACATTGTTGCACATATATCTCTCAGCTACGTTCGTTGTCTAGGTATAATTATAGGTTTGTTCGTATACGTGTGTGTGCGAGGTGTGCGTGTGTGGTGGTGTGTGTCTGTATCCGAACAGATTCTACAGCTGTACTTAAGATAAGAGGCCAAAAAAATGTCTACAATTAAGTTGTGCATGTCCATATATCTATGTCATTCTAACCTCCATAAGTTTACAAACAAGTGAAAAAATAAAGATTGGCCAAAAAACTATCACAAATGGAGGGACGGGACCACTTGTATGATGGATTTTTTAAGTACCTATGTATATTTATTATTAGTCCTAATTTTTTAAATACTTTGCAACCAAACACTCGGTTTTCGAGGCCTGGTTAAGTCAAATGGTGTTTTTGGTTAAAAACAAGGTAGCCAGGATAGCAACCAAACATCCCCTAGGAGTAGGAAAGATAAGAACATAAAGGGGGGCGTTCATGGGATTGGTACTGTTTTAGAGTTTAGGATAATGAAAGCATGGTTTGGTCAGGGGATATTGGGTGGCACAAAGGGTAAAGTCACCTATACCAAGAGGGTATGGTCATGTTGGAAAATAGGAAAAATGATCACCCGGTGGCTGTTTCCTTGTGCACTTCTTCGGATGGGATTTGATTGAACAATGAGAAAGGGTCGTAACGAGGACATCAATCCTTTGCATACACACATCACTTATCAAGAAGGGCCAATTACTAGAGTTCGAGCATAGAAATTTAATTGCTCGGTGAGTTCATTCCTAAGTACTTATTTTTGTAATTATGGTAATAGACTAGGTAGCGTGCCCGTGCGTTGCTACGGGATAACTAACAATTTATACTAAAAACACACGGATCGCACGATAAGATAACAATACTGTTAAATTAAATACCAACGTTAAAGTGACATTTAATCCAAAAAGCAAAGTTTATGAATTTAACACAGTCACGGAGTGCGCGGCGTCGCAGGCTCACAAACTCTAGAGCTTCCAGAGATTAGGTCGAATCCAACCTAGAGCCTCGGAACCCTGCATCTTTTCCTAGACGGGCTTCACTTCGGATGCGCCGGTAGCAATATCAACGATCTCCAGTCGATGGACCAAGTCGTATGGATCCCCATACAATGGCTCAGACATATAGATTTTGTTTTCCTTGTACTTGAATACACTTGTTCCACTAAAGCTTTCATTGAAATGTTTAGACACGAACAGTGTCTGATCACCGATGTCCCTCACCCTGGACCACTCCGGCGTATGGTCATGGAGGTTGCACTTGTAGATCGCGCTGCTGTAGGTGAAGCTCTGTGTCTCATGGAACGTGCTCACCATGGCACCCACAATGTGCAACTCACCGTTTGATTCTAGGTAGCTGCGGTGGTAGAGCCCCGCAGGTGGCGACAGCGATGGCAGCAGCGTCGCGGTTGGAGTAGCTCCAGCGGCGTTGCTGCTGTAGACGGAGATTTCTCCAGTACAGTCGATCGCCAAGAACTTGTCTTTGGCAGTGGACGATGGACCCTACGGAGAACTCCAGTTTGGTGTCGAGCAGCGTCCATGCGCTGTCGACTCCAACCCGGCAGAACGTGACCTCCGTGGAGCACCCAAGCATGGCCATGGCCACACACTCACGGCCGGCGGCGTCAGGCGGCGCCGAGAGCACGATCTCACGGAAGAACACGTCCCTCATGTCTTCTAGCTTGATGGCTATGCCTGCGGCATCCACGTCCCCGTAGCCGTTGGTGGGATGGAGGACCCACCGGCCATGGACCCTAGACACGTGTTCCGATGAGGACGCCGCCGCGACGTATTCGCCTACTGGCGGGAGCTCAACGCGGTGGGCACGGGCACCGGTGAATGGATTCAGTAGCGTCACGGACGCCGCCTCGTCCATGAGCACCAGCCACCCACACGCCACCTTGCCGCGCACGTCGGGCAGCGTCTTGGACAAGACCTTCTTCTCCGGGACGTAGTAGAAGCCGACGTGGTCCGAGTCGGGGTCGAACGGGAGTAGCAGGATGTAACACCCCGGCGTTATGCCTACATTTAGGCACTGCAAATCACGCATATCATGCATCATCAAGCCTCCAAATCATACATGCTTAATCGTGTGAATAACAATTGAAACATCGCCTTGAAACATGTGAAACATGATTATGAAACAAGAGTATCATTTCAAGTGTTTTTCATCATTTCAGTACCTTTAGTGCTTGATTATTGTATGACCAATGTGTGGTATAGCTAAATCTATTGTTAAACATCTTAGCTATGCTTAGAAAGTCATTAGGAACAATGTTCATGTTGATCATTTTGCCCAATTAAGATTTCAAATCATGGTTTGACTTGTTTTGACCCTAGGACTTTTTGGTTTGACTGTTTAAAAAGTACCACTTAGAATGTTTGCATGTCAGAGCAACCTAAAACAAAGTTGTAGAAAATTACATAAGGAACAAAAGTTATTTTGTGACCAAGTCATGAAAATGTGCACAACATGCTCTAAATGGTCCCACAAGTCAGAAATTGGGTTGGGTTCAACACTTAGAAATTTCTAAGTATAAACTCCAGTTTTCAGTTTCTTGAACCCGACTTTGGCATGATTTTACTCTCTGTCCTTTGCAAATTAGGTCTTGATCATTTCAGACGAATTACAGATGGTACTTAGAGCTACAACTCTTGTGTAGATGGTATGAGCTAATACTTCACGGTTTAGTAGAAAGAACGTTGTCAAATTGCATCATCAGGCTCTGATCGCGGGTCTGATGGTCGTCTTCGTCAGGCCGAGTGGCCGACCGCCGTCAGGCCAAGTGCGCCAAGTGGAGTCCGTACGCCGTCGCAGCCCCCGCAGGTCAGACCATCGCTGCCACGACATCGCCGCGCGGCTGTTGGCTCGTCTATTTGCCTCGCCTACGCCGTGTCTCGCCTCGTCAGAGCCCGTGGAAGCCGAGCGCAGCGCCCTCTGATTGCCGCCGAGAGCGTTGCGGCCGCCATCTCCCTCGCCACTTCATCCTTGCCACCTTCAGCTAGCCCACAGTGCTGCCGTAGTTGCCTTTAGCGCGTCCACCTCGCGGTTGAGCCGGTGAGTCTTAGTTGAGCTCGCATTTTTCTTCCCCGCGTCGAAACGCCATTGCCGCCGTGAACTCCGTCGAGCTCCCGTGCGCTCGCTGCTGCGTTTCACCTCGCTACATCTTGCCCACAGTTTTCCCACCATCTCCTGTACCTATTCCTCCCTCTGGTCGAGCCTATCGTGCTGTGTCGTTGGCGCTTACGTCGAGTCCGCAGCCGCCATGCTTCGACCTCACCGGAGTTGGGCTCACCGTGGCCGGAGCATTGGGGTCGTCTCCTTTCTCCTTTCTCTTCTTGGATAGCGTCACCATGACCCCGTGAAGCTCATACCGAGCTTGGTCTGGGCAATGAGGACTCGCTGTCGCTGGAGTTCCGCAGCGACCTCGCCGCAGTCCGCCATTGCCGATGCAGTCATAGCTAGAGAGTGGTAGCGGTCGGGAAAAGGGTATGGGTAGGTGCGTATCGTCACTAGGAACACGCCGGTGCCGTCGGTTTCGTCGGGGAGATCACCGTCGGCGAGCTCGACCATCGCCGCGCCGACGTGTGCCGTCTCCCCTGTTCTGTGTCAACGACACGGGGGTCCCGCGCGTCAGTCGCCGAGCCGAAGAGGGAGCCAGGCTTGGGCTGCGCTGTGTCGTGGGCCGTCGGATCCCTTCGGGCCGGCCCAGCATTGTTTAAGTGATTTGATTTCCTTTTATTCTTTATTATTTGAAATCTAAAATGGTTTGAAAAATGTTTGGGGGATCAAATTTGCTCCAAATTTGTTGAAACAAATTTTGCTAGGTTCCTTATCATCAGATCTGCTTGGGAAAATTATTGCATGTCATTTTTGGGATACTTTTCTGTAGAACTTTATTTAATCATGAATATTGCTGATAACTTGAAAAATATGTAGAAAAATCTATAGGCTTCAGAAAAATATGATTCCAAGTTTGTTAATCTTCTTGTGTCATGTACTTCTTAGGAAAAATATGTTTCATGCATGTGCTGTGGGAAAATTTTGAGGTGTAGTTCAAGTACTTTTAATGGCTGAGTTTTGTTATTTTTGCTAGAGAACAAATTTTGTATAAAACATGCATGTGCTGATTTTTGTACAGTCATTATATGCTATAAAGAAAGTAGGAAAAATACTCAATCTGTTGTTTGACACTTTTCATAGTACAAAGTAATTTCATGCTCATTTTATGCTATAGCTTGTCATTTTTGTGTAGGATAGTTTACTTATCCAAATGCCATGAAATTTTTATGGTAGTCTGTTTAGGGTAGTATTATGCTACTGTAATTTTCTTAGATTTTTAGGAGCATCAGAAATATATGTTGCTATTCAAACCTATTATTAATTAGGGTTTAAGCAAGTGTTGCCTTAAGTGTGATTAAGAAATTAGTAAAGCTTTGGTGTATCTTTGAGGCATTTCATAAGATATGTTAACTTAACATATTAGTAGTAGAAGAGAATGCAGTAGATGACATGTGCTTGTAGTATAATTCCTTGGATGATGTTGACTACCTTGCATTTAAACATATCCATTGCATTCATCTCCTTCGATGCACCATTTTCATAATCACTTACGCGCATTGCATCATACAAGATCGCAAACTGAGAACCCAGTCGTCATACCCGAGGAGCCCGAGGAGCAGCTCGAGGTGCAGCAGCAGGAAGTGCCAGAAGCCGACGAGGAGGACGTTGAGGAACTTCCGGAGTGCCCCGATCACCGTCCGAGCTCCTTCGAGAGAGGCAAGCCCCGGAGCATTTTTCTCCCGGTTTGCAATGATTTAATTAAATGCTTTACTTTAATTGATGCATTACGTTCAGGAGTTGTTTGCAACCGTTGCTGCATTATACCTTGTTTACCTTTGTTATACTATATCCTTGTTACCTGGTATCCGCAGTCGAGTCAATGCTTAGCTGGCTTAGACCGATAGAAATCGGGTGATTTCCTGTCACCTGCGAGCTATAGGTGGTTACCTGGATCTGCTTGGATGACTATGAAGTCATGGTATAACTAAGTGTTAAATGAAGTTGAGACCAGATGGAGACTTGCAGAGTTTTGGACTGTAGTGTTTCCATCTGTGTCGATTAAGGACCGACCGTTGTTGGGCCTCGAGTCATGTTGAACGCATGCCTTACATTTAGCTGGCCGGATAAAGTACCTTCCGACCGCGAAGCTAGGAGATTTTTCGGGCCGAGTAGATTGCCCGCAGCGCACTGTACCGAAGCAGGTGTGGTAGGACACGGGGGCGGGATGATAAGACCAAAGTGCAGTCGGTCGGCCCCCGGGTACATGTGGTTCCTGGCAAACTCGAGATACCTGGAAAGTTGACTTGGTGATCAATATCTCACTTTAGCGGGTGAGTGAGGTTTGTGTAAGGAATAAATCACCAGCTGGTTAGGAATCGATTCGAATCGCCATCGCTCCTGGATAGTGAGCACTTGACTTGAGTTACTTCATCGTAGTAATTATTTATGGAACACTTGGACAGTTATAATGAATATGACAGTATGGAAGTTGTTTAATGATCATTGGTTATCATTATCTGCTTAATCACATGTTTACTCTAGTATAGGTGCAAACCTAGTTGACAGGTTAATAATAATTAACTTGGCAATAATGCTTTTAGAAAGGTTCTTGAAATGCTAAAAATGCTTCTTTTTGCAAATGAGTCAGCTACCCTACTATAAAGCCCTTCATAATCCTTGGTGTCAATTATTTTTGGTTATGTCGGGTAAGTCTGGCTGAGTACCTTCTCGTACTCAGGGTTTTATTCCCACTTGTTGCAGATGGGCAGATGTATTACGGCTACTGTATCAACTGCCTTTATCCTGCGATGGGTGATGCTTAGGACCATGGGCATGGTCATTCCTTACGTCTCATCTGATGCTTTTGTTGGAGATGATCATTCGCTGGCACTATATTTAAACTCCGCGTGAGTGTGTGTGTGGTTTGAACAAATGACTTCCGCTACTTTTATTTCGAACTGGTTTGTAATAACTATGTTGAAACTCTGATGTATCTGAGATTGCGAACTTTTATGTAATATGTGATGGTGACCGCTAAACTTATTACGATCATGGCTGGGACACGAGTTGGTTTGAAATCCTTCGTGATTTCACGGACTACCGGGTTATACGGGCTTAAGTTTGCTCAATCGTCTGCTCTGGTGGATGATTTTCTTACTTAATTTCGTATAATTGGTCGGTTCTGTTACAGCTGGTATCAGAGCATGGTTTAGCATGTTACTGTTCACAAGTGTATTTAAAACAAAAAGGCATTTGAAAAACGTGAATTTAAAACTATAAAGTGTGCCAGTGATCATATCCGTTATGCCCAGTTAAGGACTTTAGGTGGCTTAATTAAGTACTGACTTGGGGTTCTTGCATCATATTTCTCTTTCGTCGCTCATACGGCGTGCTATTGTATGAGTGCCACTTGTTTGAGTGGCAATGTATGGATCATTTGCCTCTACGCCTTGGTAAGTGTGAGTTGTGAGAGCATGATCGGATACACCACCGATCTAGGGTGAATGCTTATATGATGCTGGAGTAATTACATGTTCTACGCATGTTTTACAAAGGTATCTCATGTATGGGTCTTCCGTCTGTTGAGGCGATGCCGTCAATAGGACGATGGTTCGGGTAGTTACTACCGTTGTACACGTATCTGGGGATTCGTGTAGAGCGTGTAGATAAAACTTTACTGCTTTTATGCATTCATTGGGAAATGGGCTGAAATGAATCTTCTGCAGGTACATAACAACGCTATCGTGTAGAACGTATTAGCAACGTATTGAGAGATCGTTGTATGCCACCGAATTAGTCGTTAGAAATTATTATTTCTAAGTTTGTGAGAACGTACGGCACGTACATACATCATGTTACTTGTGCATTTCATTCATCTCATGCATTCCTCCCCTTATAAATTGATTATCTCATTTTGATAAAAGATGTATCACCAAAAATATGTTTCCCCGAAGTAATAAAAGAACTTTTGCTACAGATGGCCCGCACGAAGCAGACCGCCCATAAGTCCACCGGAGGAAGAGCACCTCGACGTCCGTTGGCCCTGAGGGAGCACCGCACCACGGACACCTTCTTGAGCGAGTTTGGCATGCCGACCTTGCTTTGGAGAGTGCTCCATGATGTGGGGTACCCAGAGGGTCAAGAGCCGGTGTACTCTTGGAATGAGAACCAGTTAGCAGATGATGGACTTGCAGTGGTGGAGATCACGGTTCCTGCTCTCAGTGATGCTCCAGATTGGGATGGTTGGCATTTGGAGTTTGAGGGTCGCACTCCAGCTGAGGGTGCAGAGGGAGCAGCCTTCCGTGTCATCAGGGACATTATGAGCAGATTTCCCAGTGAGCTTGTTGCAGCTCTGGCTGGTACTTTTCCTAGGGATGATCCTCGTGATGCCATTTGGGTTCAGCCTCAAGGAAGTGCGTTAGTCAGAGGTCCGGCTGAAGGACAGGCTAGCGACAACCAGGCAATGAGTGCTATGTTCGCCGCCATCAGAGCGTATGAGGGTCTCGAGAGTACCTGCTGGACTTTGACTGGCTTGCGTAGTGAGGATAAGCTCAAAGGGAAGAAGCAGAAGAAAAGACAGGCACGTGCTATAGCTAGCTTGCAGGAGCAGTTGGCTGATATGAACTTACAGCGAGATCAGGCGATTGAGAGAGGTGATAGAGCTATGCAGCGAGTGCATACGTTGACTCAAGCCAACAACAATGCAGACCGCATGATTGGACAGTTGGTTCAGGAAAGGAATGAAGCCTAGAACGCAAGAAACCTTTTGCTACAGAGGGTCGATGAGCTAGAGGAATACAACGGCAACCTGCACGAGGAGTTTCACGCGCTCTACAATGGGGTTGGCCCATATGCTCCACCGAACGCCGCTGGCATGGACATCGACGACAACAACCAGGACGAGCCTGCAGTTTCACCTGGGGGCGATGGTGATGTCTCCGATCCCGACGATGGCCCCGAGGAGTAGGCTAGTTGCTTTGCGCTAGTATCTAGGTCCTGTCGCGATGACCTTTCTTTTGTTGGCATGTAATCCATCGTATGTTGTTTCGAACGTATGAGACTTGGTATGTGGTTGGAACTTGATTCTCGAATGCGATATCTGAACGCATAAAAAGTCCAGTGTATGTATGCTGGCAATGTGATTGTATGGACGCGATGTTTGTCGTTGAAGTAATTTGATTAAGTGCTGTTGTTTTAATTGGGATGCGATTGTTGTGCCTCTGTTTTATTGCATGAATTTATTCTCTCCAGTAAATTCAGTACGGCATAATTTTTCCTTCACTCGCAATTATTACAGCTTCACTCAATCGTTACTTGTTGCTGAAATATGCAGATGACAAACACTCGTCGAACCACGTATGAGGCCGCTGAGCCCGGTGCCAACGGTGCGGGGACCGGTGGTGGTGGTGGTGGTGGAAACCATGGCAACAACAATGAGCCTCCCCATGAACCGCATTTGCCACCTCCTCCCTCGTTTACCCCCGAGATGTTCCTCGCACAGCTGCTCGGGAGTCAGCGCAACACGGAACAATCCCAGAAGAACATGGAGGATTTTCTGCGCACCATCGCCAACAACGTGCAACGTGGTAACAATCAAGGTGGTGGAATGGGAGTGAACCAATATAGCAGCTTCAAAGATTTCATGGACACCAGGCCGCCAGTATTCAAGGAAGCGACCGAGCCACTCGATGCTGAGGAATGGATCAACACGATGGAGGATAAATTCCGTGTGTTAAGGATGACAGAGGTTCTGAAAACGGAATATGCTGCACTTCAATTGCAGGGACCGGCGGGAATGTGGTGGAAGCACCATCGCACCACCTTCCCTCCAAATGCTCAGATTTCTTGGAGAGAGTTTGCTGAGGCCTTCCGTGGAGTCTATATTCCACCAGGGCTGACCGAAATGAAGTTGGGAGAGTTTCTAGCATTGAACCAGGGTACCAAAACCGTGACGCAATACCTGCATGCCTTCAACAACTTGTGTCGCTATGCTCCCGACATGGTTGACACAGATGCCAAAAGGATAGCCAGTTTTAAGAGGGGTCTCAATCCAAAAATGATGAAGCATGTTGGTACCAACAACCGCGTCAGATTCAACGACTTCATCAGCGACTGTCTGAAGCAGGAGAAGAATAACAACGCCAGCACCGCATCCAAGACACGCAAGAGAGCCTTTGAAGGTGGGCCATCTAAAGCTAGAGCACCTATGGGAGGTCGTCCTCCTTATCGCCCATCGGCACCTGGCGCTAGATTCAGGCCACCTCAGCCAAGAAGCCAGAATTTCCGTGGACCTCAAAAGCCGTACAAGATGGCAGTACAGCCCAACAAAGCAGCCGCAACTACGATGCAAGGCAGTTCCAAGGGAGCTGTGGGATCTGCCGAGACGGTGAGAGGACCCTGCTATAACTGTGATCAACCCGGTCATTTCTCGAAGTTTTGTCCGTACCCGCCCAAGAAGAAGCAGCAGACTTATAATGCTAGAGTGCACAGTACAACAGTGGATGAAATCCTAGAGGGAGAGCCCGTCACTGCTGGTAAGTTTACTGTCAATGAAAACCCTGCAGTTGTTCTATTTGATTCTGGATCATCGCATTCTTTTATGAGTCAAGCATTTGCACAGAAACATGGACAACTATGCACAGAATTGGGGTATGGGTACCGTATAAGTTCAGCAGGGGCTGATGTTTTGACCAACCGGATGGTTCGAGGGGCAACCCTTGAATTAGGTAGCCGAAAGTTCCGAGTGAACTTGATAGTTATGCCTGGGTTAGTCTTGGATGTCATTATAGGGATGAATTTGATGAAGGATTGAGGAGCAGTCATAGATACTGGAAGTCGAGTACTTACCCTTAAGGATCCCCTGGGTGAGGGTACTTTCCAAGTACCATTGCCTCGGAGAACAGACCTGATAAGTGTTACATGTGCTACGGTAGTCGTTCCTATTCATCAGATTCCGGTAGTATGTGAATTTCCAGATGTATTCCCAGATGAGCTACCTGGTCTCCCGCCAGATAGGGAGATTGAGTTTGGAATTGAGCTAGTCCCCGGAACAGCTCCGATTTCAAGGAGACCCTATCGGATGCCTCCAGATGAACTAGCTGAGCTAAAGAAGCAATTAGAAGATTTGTCGAAAAAGGGGTTTATTCGGCCAAGCAAGTCTGAATGGGGATGTCCCGCTTTGTTTGTGAAGAAAAAGAAAGAGGGCACGTTGAGAATGTGCGTAGATTATAGGCCACTCAATGCTGTGACCATCAAGAATAAATATCCCTTGCCACATATTGATGTTCTGTTTAACCAATTATCCAAGGCCAAGGTGTTCTCAAAAATAGATTTGAGATCCGGTTATCATCAGATCAAGATTAGGCCACAGGATATACCAAAAACTGCATTTTCCACCAGATACGGGTTGTATGAGTATCTTGTCATGTCTTTTGGCTTGACAAATGCTCCTGCCTACTTTATGTTTTTGATGAATACAGTTTTCATGCCAGAATTGGATAAGTTTGTGGTAGTGTTCATCGATGACATTCTGGTGTACTCCGAGAATGAGAAAGATCATGAAGAGCATCCTGAGAACTGTCTTGACCAGACTTAGAGATCATCAATTGTATGCTAAGTTTAGCAAATGCGAATTCTGGTTGAAGGAAGTTCCTTTCCTCGGTCACATTCTGTCAGAGAATGGAGTTTCAGTCGATCCAAGTAAGGTGCAAGAAGTTATGAATTGGAAAGCACCGACCACAGTTCCTGAGATTAGAAGTTTCTTAGGACTAGCCGGTTATTAAAGTCGCTTTATACCAGATTTCTCAAAAATTGCCAAACCGATGACAAGCCTCCTACAGAAGGATCACAAGTTTGTGTGGACAGAGGAGTGTGAAGCAGCTTTCCACACTTTGCGGAAACTGTTGACCACTGCTCCTGTTCTAGCACAACCAGATATTGAGAAACCATTTGATGTGTTTTGCGACGCATCGAAGACTGGATTGGGTTGTGTTCTTATGCAAGAAAGGAGAGTCATAGCTTATGCATCACGTCAATTGAGAAAGCACGAGGTCAACTATCCAACACATGATCTGGAACTTGCTGCAGTTGTGCACGCCCTAAAAATTTGGAGACATTACCTACTTGGTAATGTGTGCAATATTTTCACGGATCACAAGAGTCTTAAGTATATCTTTACCCAACCAGAGCTAAACATGAGACAGCGTAGATGGTTGGAATTGATCAAGGATTACAACTTGAATGTGCAATATCATCCTGGAAAAGCCAATGTAGTGGCAGATGCTTTGAGCAGAAAGTCACATTACTTGAATGTGCAACCATTACTTGAAGATGGGTTCGATCTAATGCATCCTGCTGTGTTACATAGTATTCAGATTAGTTGCTCTTTGGAGAGTAAGATAATAGAAGGCCAGAAAACCGACAAGAGGATATTCCACATCAAAGAGAAAATAAAAGAAAAGCCGTCTCAACACTTCAAAGTGGATGAACAAGGCGTGTTGTGGTTTGACGACCGTCTTGTGGTTCCCAAGGATCGAGAGCTTAGGAATAAACTCATGGATGAAGCTCACCTTTCTAAGCTATCTATCCATCCCGGAAGTAGTAAGATGTATCAAGAACTAAGATCTCGTTATTGGTGGACCAAAATGAAGAAAGAAATTACAGCATATGTTGTCCAGATGTGACACCTGTTGTCGAGTGAAAGCCATTCACATGAAACCTGCCGGTATGTTGCAACCCTTATCAGTCCCTAGTTGGAAGTGGGACGATATCAGTATGGATTTTATCACGGGTTTACCCACTACTCAAAAAGGACATGATTCGATTTGGGTAATTGTGGATCGTCTTACCAAGACCGCTCATTTCTTGCCGGTCAAAACAGATTATCGACCACCTCAATATGCCGAGAAGTATATCGCAGAAATTGTGAGGTTGCATGGTATACCAAAGACCATAGTATCTGATAGAGGCTCACAGTTCACGGCTCATTTTTGGGAACATTTACACAAAGGCTTAGGAACTAGTTTGATTCACAGTACCGCTTATCATCCTCAGACAGATGGTCAGACTGAACGAGCGAATGCTGTTTTGGAGGATATGTTAAGAGCCTGTGTATTATCTTCTAAGGGATCATGGGAGTCATGGTTACCGTTAGCTGAGTTTTCTTATAATAATAGTTATCAAGAAAGCATCAAGATGGCCCCATTCGAAGCTTTATATGGCAGAAAATGTAGAACACCATTAAATTGGGTTGAGCCTGGTGATAGAAGGTATTATGGCATTGACTTTGTAGAAGAAGCCGAGAAGAAAGTTCATATTATTCAACAGAATATGAAAGCTGCCCAATCACGTCAGAAATGCTATGCAGACAAAAGAAGGAGACCCCTTGTGTTTGAAGTTGGTGACTATGTTTATCTGAAAGTTACGCCAATGAAGAAGAAAAGGTTTGGAATCCGAAGAAAGCTTGCCGCAAGATTCGTAGGACCATACAAGATCTTGGAACAAAGAGGTCCGGTAGCCTACAAGTTAGAGTTACCTGAAATAATGAGTACAGTTTTCCCAGTTTTCCATGTATCACATCTCAAGAAATGTTTGCGTGTTCCGGAGGAAAGAATAGAACCTCGAGGTATCCAACTCAAATCAGATTTGGTGTATCGTGAACAATCAGTCCGGGTGTTAGACACTAAGGAACGTCCTACTCGGAATAGTGTGGTGAAAACATACAAGATACAGTGGGATCATCATGATGAGGGAGATGCAACTTGGGAAACATGAGAGTATCTACAAAAAGCTTATGAAGATTTTTATAACAAATGGTTCGTAACCCAAATCTCGGGACGAGATTTTTATAAGGGGGGAGGGCTGTAACACCCCGGTGTTATGCCTACATTTAGGCACTGCAAATCACGCATATCATGCATCATCAAGCCTCCAAATCATACATGCTTAATCATGTGAATAACAATTGAAACATCGCCTTGAAACATGTGAAACATGATTATGAAACAAGAGTATCATTTCAAGTGTTTTTCATCATTTCAGTACCTTTAGTGCTTGATTATTGTATGACCAATGTGTGGTATAGCTAAATCTATTGTTAAACATCTTAGCTATGCTTAGAAAGTCATTAGGAACAATGTTCATGTTGATCATTTTGCCCAATTAAGATTTCAAATCATGGTTTGACTTGTTTTGACCCTAGGACTTTTTAGTTTGACTGTTTAAAAAGTACCACTTAGAATGTTTGCATGTCAGAGCAACCTAAAACAAAGTTGTAGAAAATTACATAAGGAACAAAAGTTATTTTGTGACCAAGTCATGAAAATGTGCACAACATGCTCTAAATGGTCCCACAAGTCAGAAATTGGGTTGGGTTCAACACTTAGAAATTTCTAAGTATAAACTCCAGTTTTCAGTTTCTTGAACCCGACTTTGGCATGATTTTACTCTCTGTCCTTTGCGAATTAGGTCTTGATCATTTCAGATGAATTACAGATGGTACTTAGAGCTACAACTCTTGTGTAGATGGTATGAGCTAATACTTCACGGTTTAGTAGAAAGAACGTTGTCAAATTGCGTCGTCAGGCTCTGATCGCGGGTCTGATGGTCGTCTTCGTTAGGCCGAGTGGCCGACCGCCGTCAGGCCAAGTGCGCCAAGTGGAGTCCGTACGCCGTCGCAGCCCCCGCAGGTCAGACCATCGCTGCCACGACATCGCCACGCGGCTGTTGGCTCGTCTATTTGCCTCGCCTACGCCGTGTCTCGCCTCGTCAGAACCCGTGGAAGCCGAGCACAGCGCCCTCTGATTGCTGCCGAGAGCGTTGCGGCCGCCATCTCCCTCGCCACTTCATCCTTGCCGCCTTCAGCTAGCCCACAGCGCTGCCGTAGTTGCCTTTAGCGCGTCCACCTCGCGGTTGAGCCGGTGAGTCTTAGTTGAGCTCGCATTTTTCTTCCCCGCGTTGAAACGCCATTGCCGCCGTGAACTCCGTCGAGCTCCCGTGCGCTCGCTGCTGTGTTTCACCTCGCTACATCTTGCCCACAGTTTTCCCACCATCTCCTGTACCTATTCCTCCCTCTGGTCGAGCCTATCGTGCTGTGTCGTTGGCGCTTACGCCGAGTCCACAGCCGCCATGCTTCGACCTCACCGGAGTTGGGCTCACCGTGGCCGGAGCATTGGGGTCGTCTCCTTTCTCCTTTCTCTTCTTGGATAGCGTCACCATGACCCCGTGAAGCTCATACCGAGCTTGGTCTGGGCAATGAGGACTCGCCGTCGCCGGAGTTCCGCAGCGACCTCACCGCAGTCCGCCATTGCCGATGCAGTCATAGCTAGAGAGTGGTAGCGGTCGGGAAAAGGGTATGGGTAGGTGCGTATCGTCACTAGGAACACGCCGGTGCCGTCGGTTTCGTCGGGGAGATCACCGTCGGCGAGCTCGACCATCGCCACGCCGACGTGTGCCGTCTCTCCTGTTCTGTGTCAATGACACGGGGGTCCCGCGCGTCAGTCGCCGAGCCGAAGAGGGAGCCAGGCTTGGGCTGCGCTGTGTCGTGGGCCGTCGGATCCCTTCGGGCCGGCCCAGCATTGTTTAAGTGATTTGATTTCCTTTTATTCTTTATTATTTGAAATCTAAAATGGTTTGAAAAATGTTTGGGGGATCAAATTTGCTCCAATTTGTTGAAACAAATTTTGCTAGGTTCCTTATCATCAGATCTGCTTGGGAAAATTATTGCATGTCATTTTTGGGATACTTTTCTGTAGAACTTTATTTAATCATGAATATTGCTGATAACTTGAAAAATATGTAGAAAAATCTATAGGCTTCAGAAAAATATGATTCCAAGTTTGTTAATCTTCTTGTGTCATGTACTTCTTAGGAAAAATATGTTTCATGCATGTGCTGTGGGAAAATTTTGAGGTGTAGTTCAAGTACTTTTAATGGCTGAGTTTTGTTATTTTTGCTAGAGAACAAATTTTGTATAAAACATGCATGTGCTGATTTTTGTACAGTCATTATATGCTATAAAGAAAGTAGGAAAAATACTCAATCTGTTGTTTGACACTTTTCATAGTACAAAGTAATTTCATGCTCATTTTATGCTATAGCTTGTCATTTTTGTGTAGGATAGTTTACTTATCCAAATGCCATGAAATTTTTATGGTAGTCTGTTTAGGGTAGTATTATGCTACTGTAATTTTCTCAGATTTTTAGGAGCATCAGAAATATATGTTGCTATTCAAACCTATTATTAATTAGGGTTTAAGCAAGTGTTGCCTTAAGTGTGATTAAGAAATTAGTAAAGCTTTGGTGTATCTTTGAGGCATTTCATAAGATATGTTAACTTAACATATTAGTAGTAGAAGAGAATGCAGTAGATGACATGTGCTTGTAGTATAATTCCTTGGATGATGTTGACTACCTTGCATTTAAACATATCCATTGCATTCATCTCCTTCGATGCACCATTTTCATAATCACTTACGCGCATTGCATCATACAAGATCGCAAACTGAGAACCCAGTCGTCATACCCGAGGAGCCCGAGGAGCAGCTCGAGGTGCAGCAGCAGGAAGTGCCAGAAGCCGACGAGGAGGACGTTGAGGAACTTCCGGAGTGCCCCGATCACCGTCCGAGCTCCTTCGAGAGAGGCAAGCCCCGGAGCATTTTTCTCCCGGTTTGCAATGATTTAATTAAATGCTTTACTTTAATTGATGCATTACGTTCAGGAGTTGTTTGCAACCGTTGCTGCATTATACCTTGTTTACCTTTGTTATACTATATCCTTGTTACCTGGTATCCGCAGTCGAGTCAATGCTTAGCTGGCTTAGACCGATAGAAATCGGGTGATTTCCTGTCACCTGCGAGCTATAGGTGGTTACCTGGATCTGCTTGGATGACTATGAAGTCATGGTATAACTAAGTGTTAAATGAAGTTGAGACCGGACGGAGACTTGCAGAGTTTTGGACTGTAGTGTTTCCATCTGTGTCGATTAAGGACCGACCGTTGTTGGGCCTCGAGTCATGTTGAACGCATGCCTTACATTTAGCTGGCCGGATAAAGTACCTTCCGACCGCGAAGCTGGGAGATTTTTCGGGCCGAGTAGATTGCCCGCAGCGCACTGTACCGAAGCAGGTGTGGTAGGACACGGGGGCGGGATGATAAGACCAAAGTGCAGTCGGTCAGCCCCCGGGTACATGTGGTTCCTGGCAAACTCGAGATACCTGGAAAGTTGACTCGGTGATCAATATCTCACTTTAGCGGGTGAGTGAGGTTTGTGTAAGGAATAAATCACCAGCTGGTTAGGAATCGATTCGAATCGCCATCGCTCCTGGATAGTGAGCACTTGACTTGAGTTACTTCATCGTAGTAATTATTTATGGAACACTTGGACAGTTATAATGAATATGACAGTATGGAAGTTGTTTAATGATCATTGGTTATCATTATCTGCTTAATCACATGTTTACTCTAGTATAGGTGCAAACCTAGTTGACAGGTTAATAATAATTAACTTGGCAATAATGCTTTTAGAAAGGTTCTTGAAATGCTAAAAATGCTTCTTTTTGCAAATGAGTCAGCTACCCTACTATAAAGCCCTTCATAATCCTTGGTGTCAATTATTTATATTTTTTGAGCAACAGTCAGTCACTCACTCTGTCGGGTGGTCATGGTCGGAATCGTCAAAACAGGGCCCTAACCCGTTTTTTTCACGAGAGGCAGCTTGGGCCGAACCTGCAAACCCAAAGACGGCAGCACTGTGGCGGAGCCGCGCAAGCCTCTCAAGTGTGGCTTCTCCGGCCCCCTCTCTCTCTCTCTCATGGCTGAAGGAGACGGAGCCCCTGCAGAGTTGTATACAGGGCACCACAGTTCCGCACAGGAGAGGAGCTGGAGCATGTCGGATGGGAGCCGTGCCAAAGACGGTCTTATGCTACTCCCTCCGTCCAGTTTATTTGCATTTCTAGAGCTGATCGTGGCAACCAAGATAGATGAAAAATTATCAAAATACCCCTACAGATGTAGGGCCGGCTGCAGCGGTGAACTGATGGCTGTGGGGAGGTGGAAGGGAGTTATAGGAAGCGTCATTTCACCTGTTGAGGGCAGCAGCCTTTTTTACTATTTTATTACGGCAAGGATGGGTCAGTGGCTACGACCAACTTGTGGATGGGCCGACGATGGAGCCTCCGTTTATTTGTCTTTTTGTGGTTGAGTATTTTTTATTGATTTTTTTGGTCGGACACGCTGGCGCTGTGTGGCTGTCACTGTCTAATGCTGCACTGCTACGATAGTTCACGCCACTGCTACGCTCTGCTGCTCCAAACGTGATCGATTAATTTGGGAAAAGTTTTGAACTCCAGACGTGCAAATAAACCGGGACGGAGGGAGTACACAATTCACTGCGTCATCAGGTGATACTGACTATATATTCGCTCGTTGGTTTCAGTCAGGCTTATTCAACCAGACAACAGTATTTTTCTTTCACAAAAAACCAGTACCAACCAGCCTAAACCAGCACCAGCACCAATCATCGAACATGGTGTGATATGTCACTGCTAGTTCTTTACACCTCAACTGCACTGTAATATTAAACCCCTCGCTGTCAGACTTTTTATCGTAGTAAAAGAGGTGCAATGCAAGGATGATCGTTTCTATGGGAGCGTGTGTACTGACAATAAGCGGGACCTACAAGCCTAGAGTGGCTAAAAATGATTTGTTAGGCCGCGTTTAGTTTCAAACCTAAATTCTCAAAAAGTGCTACAGTAGCTATCACATCGAATCTTGCGATACGTGCATGGAGCATTAAATGTAGACGAAAAAAAACTAATTGCACAATTTGGTTGGAAATCGCGAGACGAACGTTTTGAGCCTAATTGGTCCATGATTGAACACTAATTGCCAAATAAAAACGAAAGTGCTATAGTAGCCAAAATTTCAAAATTCGGCCAACTAAACACGGGCTTATTTGACCGGCTTCTAGCACGAGAAGGTACCCCCTCCACCGCAGAAACAATAATGATACGCTAGGGACCGACCCACCCGCGCCGCTCACATGCGCCGCGCGCATCCCGTCCCACTCCGCCTCGCTTGCTCCCTCCCGTCGCGCACGCAGCCTGCTCCCACTTGTTGCGCCGCCTGCTCGATCGAGCCAAGACCGGAGCTAGTGATACTGATGATGGTGGTGCTCGCGCGCGCCACTGGTGGTGGTGGTGCTCATGTACCACCGGCTTCCACCTAAAGCCTGGAATCGACCAGCACCGACCTTCCTTATGTTGCAAAACGTATGTTTCAACTGTTTCAGAGGTTTCAGAGTTGTGTTTCAAATGGATGTTGCAATAGTAGTTTTTGGATGTTGCACATATTGTAATGGTTATATACGTACGTTGCAAGAGTTTGTTCAAAAAATGTTTTATTTGTTTTTAGACGCATGTTGCAAGTGTTTTATTTGGATGCTGCATATGTTGCAATGGCTATGTTGCAAATGTATGTTCCTAATGTTTCATCTGTTTTCAGATGTATGTTGCAATTGTTTAATATGAGTGTTGTAAAAGTAGATCTAGATGTAGGGTTGTTGAGCGAGGAAGAGAGAGTTAGCGCGGGAGCCATGGCGGCGTCGATGTGGGGAGGAGGCGTAGGCCACACGGCGCCGGTGTAGAAGAGGCGGGGAGTCATCCGAGCGGCGTGGAAGAGGTGAGCGCGAAGCGATGGGGAAAAGGTGGACGAGACGCCGGTGTGAAAGAGACGGAGCCAAGTCATTCTGACGACATGGGCAGTGGAGTAGAATGGAGCCGTGCGAACGCGGGGCGAAGGGAAGCGTCCGAGCGCTAGTCTGGCCCGAAACACTTCCAAGTGAAATTGAGCCATGAAATCGAGACATGGAATCGTCGAAATAAGGCCGAAGCTGCACGTCGGCCTAGCATGGAAGACACCAGTAGAGACAGTTTGGGCCGGACCTGCAAGCCCAACGTAGACTGGGCTACCGCCACGTGCCACCGTGGCACGGCAGACGGCACACAACCTACCGCTACCGGCTTCCCGGCTTCCCTTCCGTTTCTTCAACCTCAATCGTCCGCACGCCGTCTTCCCCATCTCGCGCAGCGCTACTGCCGGCTGTCCCGAGTCCCGACCACCGTCCTCCGCTCCCCGCCGCGAATCCATCCTCCTCCGGCTGCGATGGTAGGTGGTCCCGTCTCCCGCCTTCGTCCTCCCCCGTTCCTTCTCGCTCTACGGCACGGGCGGCGCTGCTGCCGGTCTCTTGATCTGCCCCGATCCATCGCTCCGAGATCCAGCCTTTTGTGGCGGGCCACGTCGTTCTCTCCTCGCCCGTGTCCCCAGATCCGGCTGTCCCTTTTTCTCTTTGCTGCAAGCGCTATGGGATCTGCGAATGGTGGTGGCCTCGATTTGTTTAAAGGGTTGAACCTTTGTTTGCTGCAGGAGACCTGCCCGTCGGTGAAGAACATCCTCTTGTTGGACTCCGAGGGGAAGCGCGTCGCCGTGAAGTACTACAGCGATGACTGGCCTACTCTCTCCGCGAAGCTGGCCTTCGAGAAGTCGGTCTTTGCCAAAACCCAGAAAGCGAATGCTGGAACGGAAGGTAATTTACATCTGATTTCGCTTATACGGAAGGAGTTGTTTTCCACCGATGGTGATCCTCGGTCAGTGTTGTTGTGTTCGCTTAAGGTAGTCCAGAGTACTTGATTAGCAGCAGTAGTGATTAGCAGTATCATCTCATAAAATGAACTCATGAGCGTGATGTATTGTTATGATCCATTCTATATATGCTGATGCTGGGCAAGAGTGCTTCCATGGAATATGACTTTTTGTATAGGGGTAGAACCACTTCTTGATGTTAAAATACACCATTCTTGTTTTGATTCTTTTGCTGCGCAACATGTAAGTTATGCTGCCTATGCCATTTTATTTATTGCTTATTTGACAAGGATTATATACACATTTACAAATCATCTACTCCTCTACTCCATCCATTCCAAATTGTAAGATGTTTTTGCTTTTCTAGACATATAGCTTTTGCTATGTACTTAGATATACACTATGTATAAATACATAGTAAAAACAATGTATCTAGAAAAGCCAAAATGTCTTACAATTTGGAACGGAGAGTATATATTTTTCATGTCCTCCCTTGTATCCTCTTTTAACCTTGGTCACAGCACTGTTTGTACTATCTCCCACTTGCACCTGGTTACGATAAGGACGACTAATCGTGATTAATCGCGATTAGTCGTCCGATCTGAAAACATTGGCCTGGGCTAATTTTACATCTGACTGGCCTTAATTTCTCCTTAAACATGCAGATGTGACTGTTTGAGTTATTTTTTTCTTTTCTTCAAGTATTTCATATTTTTATTTGTTTCTCTTTAACAGCTGAGATTGTAATGTTTGATGGTCAAATTGTCGTATACAAGTTCATCCAAGACCTGCACTTTTTTGTTACTGGAGGAGAAGAGGAGAATGAGCTTATTTTAGCATCAGTTCTTCAGGGATTCTCTGATGCTGTCGAACGACTTCTCAAGTTATTTTCCCTCAATTAAAGTTTATCTTTTCAACCGCTGTTTGTTCTGTTACATGTTATTGTGTTAATGCTGATAGTATATGAATGTGTTTCCAATCTTGGTGGTTTCAGAAACATGGTTGACAAAAGGACAGCACTCGAGAATTTGGACCTGATCCTATTGTGTCTTGATGAAATTGTTGATGGAGGGTAAAGCCTTGTCTTACTACATACATGATATTAAGGCTTCTTTTCTTGTTCCCTTTATTGTGTACTACATTTATCCTTCCTTTGCTCTGAAATCACCTGACTGTCATCTGCCGCATGTTTGATTTTTGGAGTGGGGCCATGGCAATAGAGTTCTATTAGGGCCTCTATTTTGTAATGGTTGTATCACTGGATTCTAAGCTTTTGTCTGGTGTTCTGCTTCTGTACCCCAAGCCCAAGCATGCCTTACCTTTTAATGGGGTTACACAATTTGATATGTGAAACAATGGCTTGTTCTGCTATTAACAAAACAAACATCCTATTCCATTGA
The DNA here is from genome assembly GCF_019320115.1 of Miscanthus floridulus. Classification (NCBI taxonomy): domain Eukaryota; kingdom Viridiplantae; phylum Streptophyta; class Magnoliopsida; order Poales; family Poaceae; genus Miscanthus; species Miscanthus floridulus. The sequence continues at coordinate 81,567,019 of NC_089596.1, read as the reverse complement.
TATTTTCGAAATGGAACAACACTGATTATCTACATGAGGAATTGTATATATTTGATTTTAAGTTTGAGATCTTGAATGACTGCAGCTACCACAACCTTGCACTCGCCTCAATGGGACTTAGATAACCCATTGATGTCTGAACTCTGAAATGTGAGAGTGATAGGATGATTCTTTGTCAAGCTTATAGAGAGATGAATAACATCGAACATTGTAAGCAACATGTAATTATTTGCTGCATTACACCTAATTTTTTTTGAATGATTACACAGGATTGTACTTGAAACAGAAGGAAGAGAGATAGCTGAAAAGGTGTCTGGTCATGGATTGGAGGGTGCTTCATCAGCTGAGCAGGTAGGCAGGCTGCATCTACTTCAATTTTGAACTGAAGAAACTGGTGTCTTTTAACTTACTAGCTTTCGTTATTTGCGTGCAGACTCTAGTCAATGCCCTAACGCAAGCAAGAGAGCATTTGGCGAAGTCTCTTCTCATGTGATGCTGTGCTTTATATTTTGGGGTGCCAATGGGTATCTATTATTGTGTCTGGATAACACATTCTTTTTGTTAGCGATGGAGAAAGAAAAATATCTGGAATCTATGAATGTGTGGAATGGCATGGTGTTTCCAAAATTCTCATGTTCATTTTGTAAGCCTTAAAAGTTGTGTAACATGATTCTAATTTTGACTGGTTCAGTTATTGGTCGTTTAGTTTAACCTCGTCCTGTTGGAAACGGTAAAATAGCATGCTTATGAAGATAACTTGGCATGGCCTACCTTAACGAATTAGGGCTACACTTTCTTCAAGATGGTAATAATGTCTCGCTGAAACCAAACATTATTGTAATCTGCCAAAACTCAACTTACAATTCTGTATCCAACTATCCATGTTCTATATTAATGGGTGCAAAAAGCACAAGGGAACCAGGAAGCTGACGGTGAGTGTTTACTCGCCGGCGGTGACATGCTGAGACAGGTCGTCTCTCTGCTTGACTGCATTGTCATCTGCGACGTTACTGAACTGCTGCTTGTAGCCATGGTCATGGTTGCCTGAAAACAGCTTGTCTTTGCTTGGAGTCCCTACCATGTCGATGATGATGTTGGTTATCAAGCAGCAGACGAAGATGATCCTTGGCAGCCGGTGTTTGTCAGGCCTCCACAGCTCTCCCTGGATGACACGCCACCTCCCCTTGAGTGTCGCCAATGCTGTCTGCACCACCGCTGTTGCCGCTGTGTGCCGCTTGTTGAATTCCGCCTTGGCCGCCGGGAGACCATGTCCCCGGTACGGGGTCATAAGCCAGGGAAGTAGAGGGTAGCTTGCATCTCCGACTATGTACTCCCTAACCGCGGAACCTCCAGGAAGCTCCATCTGCCCCTCAAGCCTAAGGCCTTTCTCACACAACCTGTACAGGCCTGAAGTGCGAAGGATGCATGAGTCGTCCATGCTCCCAGGCCAGCCACTGACGATGTCTCTGAACCGCATGTCTGCATCCACAACAGCCTGCAGCACCATACTGTTTTTGTTCTCATTGTCCAGCCAGACCTTGCTGTTGGGCTGAGCTGAGGAACACATGAGGATGTGTGTGGTGTCAATGGCACCGCAGCAGTTAGGGAGCCCGTAAATCTTGTCAAATCTTGCCTTGATTGTTGCCATCTCCTCAGGGCTCGGCCATTTCAAGTGACAGATGGCACGCTCCTCCACGGACTCAATGAACCGCCATGTGATGTTCGAGATGGCTGAGTGATTCATGCCAAACCACATTCCTATGTTCTGCAGTGACTCACCAGTTGTCAGCCTCATCAGAGCCACCGCCACCTGATCCTCCACCCCTAGGATTGTCTTGTCACCAAACCTGAAGTTTCTGAAACCGTATGTCTTTGTTGTCAGGTCCTTCTTAACAAGTGAGCAGACGTAGTCGAAGGTCTTTCTTGACATCTTGAGGACAGACTCCATATTCTGGTGTTCTCTTGGAAAAGGGGAATGTCCTGTGAAAAGAGAAATGGCGTAGTATTGTTACTAGTGAAATATTACATCTCTTGCGCATCAGGAACATGAAGGCTACTACGGAAGGCAAATAATTTAAATTTTGAGAAACAAGATTATTTAACAGGAAACGCTAGGCACATGTTTTCAAACTAGAGTGAAACACTAATGATACTGACTGTTATGCAATCGTAAAACATAACCATTTTAAGAACAGTATAATAGACATGTATGCAGCATTCTACTACAAAATCAACGTTCAAGGCAGATAAATTGTTCGATTATAACATGCATATCAAGATATGTGCATGAATTATGAAGATTACAATATCATTTTTACAATATTCCCCAAGAACGTGCAAGAGATATGCACATCTTGGAATACAAACTCAAGGATATAGTTTCACCTTTAACCCTTAAAGTATTCATTAAAAAAATGAACTTAGAGTTTCAGGCTCATATTTCTAGAAGTTGATGAGTCCATTTGATTTTAAAATCTGAATAACTTCTAATGCTTGGCATATCTTTTAAAATACACCTGAATGATGCAGGGTGTACCAGGCATTCCCAGCTCTTACTGGTTAGTATCAGTTTAGCAGTCAGGATACCTGACATGTATAGAACTATGGCATCCAAAAATTTTCTACTGAAACAAAGGACATTTTTACAGAAAGATTTCTTGTGGTTGCCACAATTGACCTCTGAACTTGAGTAGTCACACTAAACACTGTGCGGAGATCCCACAATGAATAGAGCAAAAGGATCATGAAAACTATCGAACTGCATGGCCATTGTTCCTTTAAGCTCATCTGTCAAACATAACACTGACAATTCACCAAGCACTGAAGTTTCAATATATGATGTAACTTATCAAGCATCAGCAAGTTCCACAAGTACAATTCGAGCTCTTAGTGCTTGTATGAACCACATTAATCGACTCCTAATTTAGATTCCAAAAGCATACCCAAGGTTTAGCAACAATTCAATAAATAGTAATGAATCTCTACACCTAAAAAGACTCTAAAGTAATCATCTACCCGGTGATACCAAATCTCGCTCCTTCTCATGTATCCACGTCCGATATGAATCATCCTCCACTCGGAGCTCACGTGTCCGCGTCTCATACGAAATCCTCGGAGCTCAAGCGTCTGCGTCCGAGTGATGAGGTTCAGTCCAAAAATAATAATAATCCCGGTGCAACGCACGGGCATATATCTAGTAATTAGTTGCAATTACACCACTATTTGTTTATAACTAGCCTTCAGTTCCCAAGATTTCAGTGTGTAGAGGCCGATGTCTAATAAGGGGAACCTAATCACAACAAAATGTCTACAATATTTTCAAAAACATCGCAGAAATCGTGATATAGCTTCAAACAGCAAAATCATAGCCTGGAGGTTCAGTCAGCAATCCATCAAAGAAGCTTTAAAAAAATAATAGGTTCTGGATGGCATTGTTCTTTCTTTTCCTTTTGTGTTCACTACTTTACTTTCCCTTTTAGCTTAAGATACCAAAAACTCCATTCTGTAAGGAAAATTTTAAGATACTTTTGTGTAGATCATCGATAGCTGCATTGAGAATCAGCTTCCTCGTAGCTGGTTCTGGATTGAATTGAATCAACAAAAGTGAGCAAAAACCGATGGTGCCTAGATTCATCGTCTGCTCAAAGTGCGATTTCTGCAGGTTTACAGATCTGGATTCCGGAACAAACATGGGTAAACAAGAAGAAATGGAAACCAAACGCTGAATTCCCAAAATAATCCTCTACTCAAAGGATGCTACAGAAGCCACGAGCAATCGCGGGAGCTGCCACGGTCTGAAGCTCTCAATCCATAACACACCATTCCAATGCATCAAGCCCCTACGCACCGGCATCTTCAAAGCCCATCTAGAGCAATCAACCGATTAAGCTACACATCGACTCCCACAAACTGCAATTCGAACTCCCTCCAGATCCACCCACGGACTATGTCAATCTCTGGGGGCACACACATGCATTACCAAGAACTAGATACTTTCCTACGATGCCACGGCGATCAAGCTTACAGCGACGAAAGGAGCAAGGAAGCGCACATGGTTAAACTCTACAGAGCACAGCGATGCAGGCAAGGAAGGAGGGTAGGGAGAGGAGAGGCGACCTGCAACCCTTCGATAGAAGACGCTCCACCAATCGCTACCGTCCGGCAGCGGCGGCAGCGGCAACCCTGGAGCCGGCGCCGGGGCGGGCTTCTCCGGCCGCTTCCTCTTCCTGGCACCTCGCACAGGAGCCATGGACGCGAGGAGATCAAGAAAGGCACAACGAGGACTCGAAGACTGGAGGTCTGAGATGTTTTGCCCCCGAAAATAAAGTGTTTTTCTGAACGGGTTGGGTGTTGGCCGTGGTGTGCAGTGCAGCTACGAAAGCGCTGTGCAGAGCATGCAAGGAAACTCCGAAGCCCCGCTTCGTGTTCCTGTGCAGTGTGCACCCTGCGTGACTGTGTCTGCGTGGAACATGAGACAGTCATGCCACGCACAAGATTTATTTAGTGAAGATCGGCTCAGATCTGTCTGGCATGCATGATTTAGAGCCAAACCGCTTCTCTAGCACGCGGTATACCATTTTACTTTTAGATCCATATTAAATTAGATATATGTAAGTTGATCGGTACACGATATATCCAAGATTTGTCTAGCGGAGATCGGCTCAGGTGGACTATCAGGTGTGCATTGATTTGCGGCTAAACCGTACCTCTAGCCCGTAGCAAAGGGATGCGACACGCAGTATATCGTTTTGCTTTTAGATCCATATTAAATTAGATATATGCAAGCACTGGCGGAGCCAGGGGGGGGCTGGCAGGGGCCATGCCCCCCCCCCCCCCCCCCAATGTTTGACAACAAAAAAAAATTAGTAGTCTAACTTAATATTTTTTATTTATATTAAGAGGAAGATTATATAAAATTCTTGTCATATATACCTATTAATATCTTCTAGATAATATAATCATACAAAACACAACTAGATAATAAAATTATCGTAATGAAAAAGATCGAGCCGGCCCCCCTAAGTATAATTCCTGACGGCCGGCCCCCCCTGACTATAAATCCTGGCTCCGCCACTGTATGCAAGTTAATCAGTACACGACATACTATTTTCCTTTTAGTCCATGCTATTATCAGATATTTCAAGTTAGCTTTTAATGCGGTAATATCAACACGCCAATTTACTCTGCATTGTTGTGAACTGCATTGTTGTGAACTTTTTTTTAAAAAAAAGAGGAAAGCAGCATAGGGTAGGGCACCTACTGTATGCATACATCTAGTAGCAATTTTGTTTGAGGAGCGTGAGTCTTTCCTTTTCACCAGATACATCTATGACATGTTATTGACTTAGGATGACACCATATCTCTGAGCTATGACTTGCGGTGTGTTACTTATTTATATTTAGATCCACACTAATTTGGATATCTCTAAGCTAGCTTACGTATAACAGATGGCATGTCATTTTGCCTTCACATCCAAATTGAATTTGATATCTCTAAATTAGTTTATGCGATGGTAGCATGTGGTGTATCATTTTAGTCTTGAATTGTTGTGAACTCTAAAGAAAAAATCATTTGAAAATCAATATGCGATGTGGGCTATGATCTTCATAGGAACAGTTTGTGCAAGATATTCGCCTTTGCTTTATGCTACACTATGATTACAAACAAATAATATAGATTGATGAGTATATATTGTGTGCCACCTACTACAACGTTGTGGTAGTATGCTACCTTTTAAATGGCTTACTTATAGTGTTGTGGTTGATAACATTGTTGCACATATATCTCTCAGCTACGTTCGTTGTCTAGGTATAATTATAGGTTTGTTCGTATACGTGTGTGTGCGAGGTGTGCGTGTGTGGTGGTGTGTGTCTGTATCCGAACAGATTCTACAGCTGTACTTAAGATAAGAGGCCAAAAAAATGTCTACAATTAAGTTGTGCATGTCCATATATCTATGTCATTCTAACCTCCATAAGTTTACAAACAAGTGAAAAAATAAAGATTGGCCAAAAAACTATCACAAATGGAGGGACGGGACCACTTGTATGATGGATTTTTTAAGTACCTATGTATATTTATTATTAGTCCTAATTTTTTAAATACTTTGCAACCAAACACTCGGTTTTCGAGGCCTGGTTAAGTCAAATGGTGTTTTTGGTTAAAAACAAGGTAGCCAGGATAGCAACCAAACATCCCCTAGGAGTAGGAAAGATAAGAACATAAAGGGGGGCGTTCATGGGATTGGTACTGTTTTAGAGTTTAGGATAATGAAAGCATGGTTTGGTCAGGGGATATTGGGTGGCACAAAGGGTAAAGTCACCTATACCAAGAGGGTATGGTCATGTTGGAAAATAGGAAAAATGATCACCCGGTGGCTGTTTCCTTGTGCACTTCTTCGGATGGGATTTGATTGAACAATGAGAAAGGGTCGTAACGAGGACATCAATCCTTTGCATACACACATCACTTATCAAGAAGGGCCAATTACTAGAGTTCGAGCATAGAAATTTAATTGCTCGGTGAGTTCATTCCTAAGTACTTATTTTTGTAATTATGGTAATAGACTAGGTAGCGTGCCCGTGCGTTGCTACGGGATAACTAACAATTTATACTAAAAACACACGGATCGCACGATAAGATAACAATACTGTTAAATTAAATACCAACGTTAAAGTGACATTTAATCCAAAAAGCAAAGTTTATGAATTTAACACAGTCACGGAGTGCGCGGCGTCGCAGGCTCACAAACTCTAGAGCTTCCAGAGATTAGGTCGAATCCAACCTAGAGCCTCGGAACCCTGCATCTTTTCCTAGACGGGCTTCACTTCGGATGCGCCGGTAGCAATATCAACGATCTCCAGTCGATGGACCAAGTCGTATGGATCCCCATACAATGGCTCAGACATATAGATTTTGTTTTCCTTGTACTTGAATACACTTGTTCCACTAAAGCTTTCATTGAAATGTTTAGACACGAACAGTGTCTGATCACCGATGTCCCTCACCCTGGACCACTCCGGCGTATGGTCATGGAGGTTGCACTTGTAGATCGCGCTGCTGTAGGTGAAGCTCTGTGTCTCATGGAACGTGCTCACCATGGCACCCACAATGTGCAACTCACCGTTTGATTCTAGGTAGCTGCGGTGGTAGAGCCCCGCAGGTGGCGACAGCGATGGCAGCAGCGTCGCGGTTGGAGTAGCTCCAGCGGCGTTGCTGCTGTAGACGGAGATTTCTCCAGTACAGTCGATCGCCAAGAACTTGTCTTTGGCAGTGGACGATGGACCCTACGGAGAACTCCAGTTTGGTGTCGAGCAGCGTCCATGCGCTGTCGACTCCAACCCGGCAGAACGTGACCTCCGTGGAGCACCCAAGCATGGCCATGGCCACACACTCACGGCCGGCGGCGTCAGGCGGCGCCGAGAGCACGATCTCACGGAAGAACACGTCCCTCATGTCTTCTAGCTTGATGGCTATGCCTGCGGCATCCACGTCCCCGTAGCCGTTGGTGGGATGGAGGACCCACCGGCCATGGACCCTAGACACGTGTTCCGATGAGGACGCCGCCGCGACGTATTCGCCTACTGGCGGGAGCTCAACGCGGTGGGCACGGGCACCGGTGAATGGATTCAGTAGCGTCACGGACGCCGCCTCGTCCATGAGCACCAGCCACCCACACGCCACCTTGCCGCGCACGTCGGGCAGCGTCTTGGACAAGACCTTCTTCTCCGGGACGTAGTAGAAGCCGACGTGGTCCGAGTCGGGGTCGAACGGGAGTAGCAGGATGTAACACCCCGGCGTTATGCCTACATTTAGGCACTGCAAATCACGCATATCATGCATCATCAAGCCTCCAAATCATACATGCTTAATCGTGTGAATAACAATTGAAACATCGCCTTGAAACATGTGAAACATGATTATGAAACAAGAGTATCATTTCAAGTGTTTTTCATCATTTCAGTACCTTTAGTGCTTGATTATTGTATGACCAATGTGTGGTATAGCTAAATCTATTGTTAAACATCTTAGCTATGCTTAGAAAGTCATTAGGAACAATGTTCATGTTGATCATTTTGCCCAATTAAGATTTCAAATCATGGTTTGACTTGTTTTGACCCTAGGACTTTTTGGTTTGACTGTTTAAAAAGTACCACTTAGAATGTTTGCATGTCAGAGCAACCTAAAACAAAGTTGTAGAAAATTACATAAGGAACAAAAGTTATTTTGTGACCAAGTCATGAAAATGTGCACAACATGCTCTAAATGGTCCCACAAGTCAGAAATTGGGTTGGGTTCAACACTTAGAAATTTCTAAGTATAAACTCCAGTTTTCAGTTTCTTGAACCCGACTTTGGCATGATTTTACTCTCTGTCCTTTGCAAATTAGGTCTTGATCATTTCAGACGAATTACAGATGGTACTTAGAGCTACAACTCTTGTGTAGATGGTATGAGCTAATACTTCACGGTTTAGTAGAAAGAACGTTGTCAAATTGCATCATCAGGCTCTGATCGCGGGTCTGATGGTCGTCTTCGTCAGGCCGAGTGGCCGACCGCCGTCAGGCCAAGTGCGCCAAGTGGAGTCCGTACGCCGTCGCAGCCCCCGCAGGTCAGACCATCGCTGCCACGACATCGCCGCGCGGCTGTTGGCTCGTCTATTTGCCTCGCCTACGCCGTGTCTCGCCTCGTCAGAGCCCGTGGAAGCCGAGCGCAGCGCCCTCTGATTGCCGCCGAGAGCGTTGCGGCCGCCATCTCCCTCGCCACTTCATCCTTGCCACCTTCAGCTAGCCCACAGTGCTGCCGTAGTTGCCTTTAGCGCGTCCACCTCGCGGTTGAGCCGGTGAGTCTTAGTTGAGCTCGCATTTTTCTTCCCCGCGTCGAAACGCCATTGCCGCCGTGAACTCCGTCGAGCTCCCGTGCGCTCGCTGCTGCGTTTCACCTCGCTACATCTTGCCCACAGTTTTCCCACCATCTCCTGTACCTATTCCTCCCTCTGGTCGAGCCTATCGTGCTGTGTCGTTGGCGCTTACGTCGAGTCCGCAGCCGCCATGCTTCGACCTCACCGGAGTTGGGCTCACCGTGGCCGGAGCATTGGGGTCGTCTCCTTTCTCCTTTCTCTTCTTGGATAGCGTCACCATGACCCCGTGAAGCTCATACCGAGCTTGGTCTGGGCAATGAGGACTCGCTGTCGCTGGAGTTCCGCAGCGACCTCGCCGCAGTCCGCCATTGCCGATGCAGTCATAGCTAGAGAGTGGTAGCGGTCGGGAAAAGGGTATGGGTAGGTGCGTATCGTCACTAGGAACACGCCGGTGCCGTCGGTTTCGTCGGGGAGATCACCGTCGGCGAGCTCGACCATCGCCGCGCCGACGTGTGCCGTCTCCCCTGTTCTGTGTCAACGACACGGGGGTCCCGCGCGTCAGTCGCCGAGCCGAAGAGGGAGCCAGGCTTGGGCTGCGCTGTGTCGTGGGCCGTCGGATCCCTTCGGGCCGGCCCAGCATTGTTTAAGTGATTTGATTTCCTTTTATTCTTTATTATTTGAAATCTAAAATGGTTTGAAAAATGTTTGGGGGATCAAATTTGCTCCAAATTTGTTGAAACAAATTTTGCTAGGTTCCTTATCATCAGATCTGCTTGGGAAAATTATTGCATGTCATTTTTGGGATACTTTTCTGTAGAACTTTATTTAATCATGAATATTGCTGATAACTTGAAAAATATGTAGAAAAATCTATAGGCTTCAGAAAAATATGATTCCAAGTTTGTTAATCTTCTTGTGTCATGTACTTCTTAGGAAAAATATGTTTCATGCATGTGCTGTGGGAAAATTTTGAGGTGTAGTTCAAGTACTTTTAATGGCTGAGTTTTGTTATTTTTGCTAGAGAACAAATTTTGTATAAAACATGCATGTGCTGATTTTTGTACAGTCATTATATGCTATAAAGAAAGTAGGAAAAATACTCAATCTGTTGTTTGACACTTTTCATAGTACAAAGTAATTTCATGCTCATTTTATGCTATAGCTTGTCATTTTTGTGTAGGATAGTTTACTTATCCAAATGCCATGAAATTTTTATGGTAGTCTGTTTAGGGTAGTATTATGCTACTGTAATTTTCTTAGATTTTTAGGAGCATCAGAAATATATGTTGCTATTCAAACCTATTATTAATTAGGGTTTAAGCAAGTGTTGCCTTAAGTGTGATTAAGAAATTAGTAAAGCTTTGGTGTATCTTTGAGGCATTTCATAAGATATGTTAACTTAACATATTAGTAGTAGAAGAGAATGCAGTAGATGACATGTGCTTGTAGTATAATTCCTTGGATGATGTTGACTACCTTGCATTTAAACATATCCATTGCATTCATCTCCTTCGATGCACCATTTTCATAATCACTTACGCGCATTGCATCATACAAGATCGCAAACTGAGAACCCAGTCGTCATACCCGAGGAGCCCGAGGAGCAGCTCGAGGTGCAGCAGCAGGAAGTGCCAGAAGCCGACGAGGAGGACGTTGAGGAACTTCCGGAGTGCCCCGATCACCGTCCGAGCTCCTTCGAGAGAGGCAAGCCCCGGAGCATTTTTCTCCCGGTTTGCAATGATTTAATTAAATGCTTTACTTTAATTGATGCATTACGTTCAGGAGTTGTTTGCAACCGTTGCTGCATTATACCTTGTTTACCTTTGTTATACTATATCCTTGTTACCTGGTATCCGCAGTCGAGTCAATGCTTAGCTGGCTTAGACCGATAGAAATCGGGTGATTTCCTGTCACCTGCGAGCTATAGGTGGTTACCTGGATCTGCTTGGATGACTATGAAGTCATGGTATAACTAAGTGTTAAATGAAGTTGAGACCAGATGGAGACTTGCAGAGTTTTGGACTGTAGTGTTTCCATCTGTGTCGATTAAGGACCGACCGTTGTTGGGCCTCGAGTCATGTTGAACGCATGCCTTACATTTAGCTGGCCGGATAAAGTACCTTCCGACCGCGAAGCTAGGAGATTTTTCGGGCCGAGTAGATTGCCCGCAGCGCACTGTACCGAAGCAGGTGTGGTAGGACACGGGGGCGGGATGATAAGACCAAAGTGCAGTCGGTCGGCCCCCGGGTACATGTGGTTCCTGGCAAACTCGAGATACCTGGAAAGTTGACTTGGTGATCAATATCTCACTTTAGCGGGTGAGTGAGGTTTGTGTAAGGAATAAATCACCAGCTGGTTAGGAATCGATTCGAATCGCCATCGCTCCTGGATAGTGAGCACTTGACTTGAGTTACTTCATCGTAGTAATTATTTATGGAACACTTGGACAGTTATAATGAATATGACAGTATGGAAGTTGTTTAATGATCATTGGTTATCATTATCTGCTTAATCACATGTTTACTCTAGTATAGGTGCAAACCTAGTTGACAGGTTAATAATAATTAACTTGGCAATAATGCTTTTAGAAAGGTTCTTGAAATGCTAAAAATGCTTCTTTTTGCAAATGAGTCAGCTACCCTACTATAAAGCCCTTCATAATCCTTGGTGTCAATTATTTTTGGTTATGTCGGGTAAGTCTGGCTGAGTACCTTCTCGTACTCAGGGTTTTATTCCCACTTGTTGCAGATGGGCAGATGTATTACGGCTACTGTATCAACTGCCTTTATCCTGCGATGGGTGATGCTTAGGACCATGGGCATGGTCATTCCTTACGTCTCATCTGATGCTTTTGTTGGAGATGATCATTCGCTGGCACTATATTTAAACTCCGCGTGAGTGTGTGTGTGGTTTGAACAAATGACTTCCGCTACTTTTATTTCGAACTGGTTTGTAATAACTATGTTGAAACTCTGATGTATCTGAGATTGCGAACTTTTATGTAATATGTGATGGTGACCGCTAAACTTATTACGATCATGGCTGGGACACGAGTTGGTTTGAAATCCTTCGTGATTTCACGGACTACCGGGTTATACGGGCTTAAGTTTGCTCAATCGTCTGCTCTGGTGGATGATTTTCTTACTTAATTTCGTATAATTGGTCGGTTCTGTTACAGCTGGTATCAGAGCATGGTTTAGCATGTTACTGTTCACAAGTGTATTTAAAACAAAAAGGCATTTGAAAAACGTGAATTTAAAACTATAAAGTGTGCCAGTGATCATATCCGTTATGCCCAGTTAAGGACTTTAGGTGGCTTAATTAAGTACTGACTTGGGGTTCTTGCATCATATTTCTCTTTCGTCGCTCATACGGCGTGCTATTGTATGAGTGCCACTTGTTTGAGTGGCAATGTATGGATCATTTGCCTCTACGCCTTGGTAAGTGTGAGTTGTGAGAGCATGATCGGATACACCACCGATCTAGGGTGAATGCTTATATGATGCTGGAGTAATTACATGTTCTACGCATGTTTTACAAAGGTATCTCATGTATGGGTCTTCCGTCTGTTGAGGCGATGCCGTCAATAGGACGATGGTTCGGGTAGTTACTACCGTTGTACACGTATCTGGGGATTCGTGTAGAGCGTGTAGATAAAACTTTACTGCTTTTATGCATTCATTGGGAAATGGGCTGAAATGAATCTTCTGCAGGTACATAACAACGCTATCGTGTAGAACGTATTAGCAACGTATTGAGAGATCGTTGTATGCCACCGAATTAGTCGTTAGAAATTATTATTTCTAAGTTTGTGAGAACGTACGGCACGTACATACATCATGTTACTTGTGCATTTCATTCATCTCATGCATTCCTCCCCTTATAAATTGATTATCTCATTTTGATAAAAGATGTATCACCAAAAATATGTTTCCCCGAAGTAATAAAAGAACTTTTGCTACAGATGGCCCGCACGAAGCAGACCGCCCATAAGTCCACCGGAGGAAGAGCACCTCGACGTCCGTTGGCCCTGAGGGAGCACCGCACCACGGACACCTTCTTGAGCGAGTTTGGCATGCCGACCTTGCTTTGGAGAGTGCTCCATGATGTGGGGTACCCAGAGGGTCAAGAGCCGGTGTACTCTTGGAATGAGAACCAGTTAGCAGATGATGGACTTGCAGTGGTGGAGATCACGGTTCCTGCTCTCAGTGATGCTCCAGATTGGGATGGTTGGCATTTGGAGTTTGAGGGTCGCACTCCAGCTGAGGGTGCAGAGGGAGCAGCCTTCCGTGTCATCAGGGACATTATGAGCAGATTTCCCAGTGAGCTTGTTGCAGCTCTGGCTGGTACTTTTCCTAGGGATGATCCTCGTGATGCCATTTGGGTTCAGCCTCAAGGAAGTGCGTTAGTCAGAGGTCCGGCTGAAGGACAGGCTAGCGACAACCAGGCAATGAGTGCTATGTTCGCCGCCATCAGAGCGTATGAGGGTCTCGAGAGTACCTGCTGGACTTTGACTGGCTTGCGTAGTGAGGATAAGCTCAAAGGGAAGAAGCAGAAGAAAAGACAGGCACGTGCTATAGCTAGCTTGCAGGAGCAGTTGGCTGATATGAACTTACAGCGAGATCAGGCGATTGAGAGAGGTGATAGAGCTATGCAGCGAGTGCATACGTTGACTCAAGCCAACAACAATGCAGACCGCATGATTGGACAGTTGGTTCAGGAAAGGAATGAAGCCTAGAACGCAAGAAACCTTTTGCTACAGAGGGTCGATGAGCTAGAGGAATACAACGGCAACCTGCACGAGGAGTTTCACGCGCTCTACAATGGGGTTGGCCCATATGCTCCACCGAACGCCGCTGGCATGGACATCGACGACAACAACCAGGACGAGCCTGCAGTTTCACCTGGGGGCGATGGTGATGTCTCCGATCCCGACGATGGCCCCGAGGAGTAGGCTAGTTGCTTTGCGCTAGTATCTAGGTCCTGTCGCGATGACCTTTCTTTTGTTGGCATGTAATCCATCGTATGTTGTTTCGAACGTATGAGACTTGGTATGTGGTTGGAACTTGATTCTCGAATGCGATATCTGAACGCATAAAAAGTCCAGTGTATGTATGCTGGCAATGTGATTGTATGGACGCGATGTTTGTCGTTGAAGTAATTTGATTAAGTGCTGTTGTTTTAATTGGGATGCGATTGTTGTGCCTCTGTTTTATTGCATGAATTTATTCTCTCCAGTAAATTCAGTACGGCATAATTTTTCCTTCACTCGCAATTATTACAGCTTCACTCAATCGTTACTTGTTGCTGAAATATGCAGATGACAAACACTCGTCGAACCACGTATGAGGCCGCTGAGCCCGGTGCCAACGGTGCGGGGACCGGTGGTGGTGGTGGTGGTGGAAACCATGGCAACAACAATGAGCCTCCCCATGAACCGCATTTGCCACCTCCTCCCTCGTTTACCCCCGAGATGTTCCTCGCACAGCTGCTCGGGAGTCAGCGCAACACGGAACAATCCCAGAAGAACATGGAGGATTTTCTGCGCACCATCGCCAACAACGTGCAACGTGGTAACAATCAAGGTGGTGGAATGGGAGTGAACCAATATAGCAGCTTCAAAGATTTCATGGACACCAGGCCGCCAGTATTCAAGGAAGCGACCGAGCCACTCGATGCTGAGGAATGGATCAACACGATGGAGGATAAATTCCGTGTGTTAAGGATGACAGAGGTTCTGAAAACGGAATATGCTGCACTTCAATTGCAGGGACCGGCGGGAATGTGGTGGAAGCACCATCGCACCACCTTCCCTCCAAATGCTCAGATTTCTTGGAGAGAGTTTGCTGAGGCCTTCCGTGGAGTCTATATTCCACCAGGGCTGACCGAAATGAAGTTGGGAGAGTTTCTAGCATTGAACCAGGGTACCAAAACCGTGACGCAATACCTGCATGCCTTCAACAACTTGTGTCGCTATGCTCCCGACATGGTTGACACAGATGCCAAAAGGATAGCCAGTTTTAAGAGGGGTCTCAATCCAAAAATGATGAAGCATGTTGGTACCAACAACCGCGTCAGATTCAACGACTTCATCAGCGACTGTCTGAAGCAGGAGAAGAATAACAACGCCAGCACCGCATCCAAGACACGCAAGAGAGCCTTTGAAGGTGGGCCATCTAAAGCTAGAGCACCTATGGGAGGTCGTCCTCCTTATCGCCCATCGGCACCTGGCGCTAGATTCAGGCCACCTCAGCCAAGAAGCCAGAATTTCCGTGGACCTCAAAAGCCGTACAAGATGGCAGTACAGCCCAACAAAGCAGCCGCAACTACGATGCAAGGCAGTTCCAAGGGAGCTGTGGGATCTGCCGAGACGGTGAGAGGACCCTGCTATAACTGTGATCAACCCGGTCATTTCTCGAAGTTTTGTCCGTACCCGCCCAAGAAGAAGCAGCAGACTTATAATGCTAGAGTGCACAGTACAACAGTGGATGAAATCCTAGAGGGAGAGCCCGTCACTGCTGGTAAGTTTACTGTCAATGAAAACCCTGCAGTTGTTCTATTTGATTCTGGATCATCGCATTCTTTTATGAGTCAAGCATTTGCACAGAAACATGGACAACTATGCACAGAATTGGGGTATGGGTACCGTATAAGTTCAGCAGGGGCTGATGTTTTGACCAACCGGATGGTTCGAGGGGCAACCCTTGAATTAGGTAGCCGAAAGTTCCGAGTGAACTTGATAGTTATGCCTGGGTTAGTCTTGGATGTCATTATAGGGATGAATTTGATGAAGGATTGAGGAGCAGTCATAGATACTGGAAGTCGAGTACTTACCCTTAAGGATCCCCTGGGTGAGGGTACTTTCCAAGTACCATTGCCTCGGAGAACAGACCTGATAAGTGTTACATGTGCTACGGTAGTCGTTCCTATTCATCAGATTCCGGTAGTATGTGAATTTCCAGATGTATTCCCAGATGAGCTACCTGGTCTCCCGCCAGATAGGGAGATTGAGTTTGGAATTGAGCTAGTCCCCGGAACAGCTCCGATTTCAAGGAGACCCTATCGGATGCCTCCAGATGAACTAGCTGAGCTAAAGAAGCAATTAGAAGATTTGTCGAAAAAGGGGTTTATTCGGCCAAGCAAGTCTGAATGGGGATGTCCCGCTTTGTTTGTGAAGAAAAAGAAAGAGGGCACGTTGAGAATGTGCGTAGATTATAGGCCACTCAATGCTGTGACCATCAAGAATAAATATCCCTTGCCACATATTGATGTTCTGTTTAACCAATTATCCAAGGCCAAGGTGTTCTCAAAAATAGATTTGAGATCCGGTTATCATCAGATCAAGATTAGGCCACAGGATATACCAAAAACTGCATTTTCCACCAGATACGGGTTGTATGAGTATCTTGTCATGTCTTTTGGCTTGACAAATGCTCCTGCCTACTTTATGTTTTTGATGAATACAGTTTTCATGCCAGAATTGGATAAGTTTGTGGTAGTGTTCATCGATGACATTCTGGTGTACTCCGAGAATGAGAAAGATCATGAAGAGCATCCTGAGAACTGTCTTGACCAGACTTAGAGATCATCAATTGTATGCTAAGTTTAGCAAATGCGAATTCTGGTTGAAGGAAGTTCCTTTCCTCGGTCACATTCTGTCAGAGAATGGAGTTTCAGTCGATCCAAGTAAGGTGCAAGAAGTTATGAATTGGAAAGCACCGACCACAGTTCCTGAGATTAGAAGTTTCTTAGGACTAGCCGGTTATTAAAGTCGCTTTATACCAGATTTCTCAAAAATTGCCAAACCGATGACAAGCCTCCTACAGAAGGATCACAAGTTTGTGTGGACAGAGGAGTGTGAAGCAGCTTTCCACACTTTGCGGAAACTGTTGACCACTGCTCCTGTTCTAGCACAACCAGATATTGAGAAACCATTTGATGTGTTTTGCGACGCATCGAAGACTGGATTGGGTTGTGTTCTTATGCAAGAAAGGAGAGTCATAGCTTATGCATCACGTCAATTGAGAAAGCACGAGGTCAACTATCCAACACATGATCTGGAACTTGCTGCAGTTGTGCACGCCCTAAAAATTTGGAGACATTACCTACTTGGTAATGTGTGCAATATTTTCACGGATCACAAGAGTCTTAAGTATATCTTTACCCAACCAGAGCTAAACATGAGACAGCGTAGATGGTTGGAATTGATCAAGGATTACAACTTGAATGTGCAATATCATCCTGGAAAAGCCAATGTAGTGGCAGATGCTTTGAGCAGAAAGTCACATTACTTGAATGTGCAACCATTACTTGAAGATGGGTTCGATCTAATGCATCCTGCTGTGTTACATAGTATTCAGATTAGTTGCTCTTTGGAGAGTAAGATAATAGAAGGCCAGAAAACCGACAAGAGGATATTCCACATCAAAGAGAAAATAAAAGAAAAGCCGTCTCAACACTTCAAAGTGGATGAACAAGGCGTGTTGTGGTTTGACGACCGTCTTGTGGTTCCCAAGGATCGAGAGCTTAGGAATAAACTCATGGATGAAGCTCACCTTTCTAAGCTATCTATCCATCCCGGAAGTAGTAAGATGTATCAAGAACTAAGATCTCGTTATTGGTGGACCAAAATGAAGAAAGAAATTACAGCATATGTTGTCCAGATGTGACACCTGTTGTCGAGTGAAAGCCATTCACATGAAACCTGCCGGTATGTTGCAACCCTTATCAGTCCCTAGTTGGAAGTGGGACGATATCAGTATGGATTTTATCACGGGTTTACCCACTACTCAAAAAGGACATGATTCGATTTGGGTAATTGTGGATCGTCTTACCAAGACCGCTCATTTCTTGCCGGTCAAAACAGATTATCGACCACCTCAATATGCCGAGAAGTATATCGCAGAAATTGTGAGGTTGCATGGTATACCAAAGACCATAGTATCTGATAGAGGCTCACAGTTCACGGCTCATTTTTGGGAACATTTACACAAAGGCTTAGGAACTAGTTTGATTCACAGTACCGCTTATCATCCTCAGACAGATGGTCAGACTGAACGAGCGAATGCTGTTTTGGAGGATATGTTAAGAGCCTGTGTATTATCTTCTAAGGGATCATGGGAGTCATGGTTACCGTTAGCTGAGTTTTCTTATAATAATAGTTATCAAGAAAGCATCAAGATGGCCCCATTCGAAGCTTTATATGGCAGAAAATGTAGAACACCATTAAATTGGGTTGAGCCTGGTGATAGAAGGTATTATGGCATTGACTTTGTAGAAGAAGCCGAGAAGAAAGTTCATATTATTCAACAGAATATGAAAGCTGCCCAATCACGTCAGAAATGCTATGCAGACAAAAGAAGGAGACCCCTTGTGTTTGAAGTTGGTGACTATGTTTATCTGAAAGTTACGCCAATGAAGAAGAAAAGGTTTGGAATCCGAAGAAAGCTTGCCGCAAGATTCGTAGGACCATACAAGATCTTGGAACAAAGAGGTCCGGTAGCCTACAAGTTAGAGTTACCTGAAATAATGAGTACAGTTTTCCCAGTTTTCCATGTATCACATCTCAAGAAATGTTTGCGTGTTCCGGAGGAAAGAATAGAACCTCGAGGTATCCAACTCAAATCAGATTTGGTGTATCGTGAACAATCAGTCCGGGTGTTAGACACTAAGGAACGTCCTACTCGGAATAGTGTGGTGAAAACATACAAGATACAGTGGGATCATCATGATGAGGGAGATGCAACTTGGGAAACATGAGAGTATCTACAAAAAGCTTATGAAGATTTTTATAACAAATGGTTCGTAACCCAAATCTCGGGACGAGATTTTTATAAGGGGGGAGGGCTGTAACACCCCGGTGTTATGCCTACATTTAGGCACTGCAAATCACGCATATCATGCATCATCAAGCCTCCAAATCATACATGCTTAATCATGTGAATAACAATTGAAACATCGCCTTGAAACATGTGAAACATGATTATGAAACAAGAGTATCATTTCAAGTGTTTTTCATCATTTCAGTACCTTTAGTGCTTGATTATTGTATGACCAATGTGTGGTATAGCTAAATCTATTGTTAAACATCTTAGCTATGCTTAGAAAGTCATTAGGAACAATGTTCATGTTGATCATTTTGCCCAATTAAGATTTCAAATCATGGTTTGACTTGTTTTGACCCTAGGACTTTTTAGTTTGACTGTTTAAAAAGTACCACTTAGAATGTTTGCATGTCAGAGCAACCTAAAACAAAGTTGTAGAAAATTACATAAGGAACAAAAGTTATTTTGTGACCAAGTCATGAAAATGTGCACAACATGCTCTAAATGGTCCCACAAGTCAGAAATTGGGTTGGGTTCAACACTTAGAAATTTCTAAGTATAAACTCCAGTTTTCAGTTTCTTGAACCCGACTTTGGCATGATTTTACTCTCTGTCCTTTGCGAATTAGGTCTTGATCATTTCAGATGAATTACAGATGGTACTTAGAGCTACAACTCTTGTGTAGATGGTATGAGCTAATACTTCACGGTTTAGTAGAAAGAACGTTGTCAAATTGCGTCGTCAGGCTCTGATCGCGGGTCTGATGGTCGTCTTCGTTAGGCCGAGTGGCCGACCGCCGTCAGGCCAAGTGCGCCAAGTGGAGTCCGTACGCCGTCGCAGCCCCCGCAGGTCAGACCATCGCTGCCACGACATCGCCACGCGGCTGTTGGCTCGTCTATTTGCCTCGCCTACGCCGTGTCTCGCCTCGTCAGAACCCGTGGAAGCCGAGCACAGCGCCCTCTGATTGCTGCCGAGAGCGTTGCGGCCGCCATCTCCCTCGCCACTTCATCCTTGCCGCCTTCAGCTAGCCCACAGCGCTGCCGTAGTTGCCTTTAGCGCGTCCACCTCGCGGTTGAGCCGGTGAGTCTTAGTTGAGCTCGCATTTTTCTTCCCCGCGTTGAAACGCCATTGCCGCCGTGAACTCCGTCGAGCTCCCGTGCGCTCGCTGCTGTGTTTCACCTCGCTACATCTTGCCCACAGTTTTCCCACCATCTCCTGTACCTATTCCTCCCTCTGGTCGAGCCTATCGTGCTGTGTCGTTGGCGCTTACGCCGAGTCCACAGCCGCCATGCTTCGACCTCACCGGAGTTGGGCTCACCGTGGCCGGAGCATTGGGGTCGTCTCCTTTCTCCTTTCTCTTCTTGGATAGCGTCACCATGACCCCGTGAAGCTCATACCGAGCTTGGTCTGGGCAATGAGGACTCGCCGTCGCCGGAGTTCCGCAGCGACCTCACCGCAGTCCGCCATTGCCGATGCAGTCATAGCTAGAGAGTGGTAGCGGTCGGGAAAAGGGTATGGGTAGGTGCGTATCGTCACTAGGAACACGCCGGTGCCGTCGGTTTCGTCGGGGAGATCACCGTCGGCGAGCTCGACCATCGCCACGCCGACGTGTGCCGTCTCTCCTGTTCTGTGTCAATGACACGGGGGTCCCGCGCGTCAGTCGCCGAGCCGAAGAGGGAGCCAGGCTTGGGCTGCGCTGTGTCGTGGGCCGTCGGATCCCTTCGGGCCGGCCCAGCATTGTTTAAGTGATTTGATTTCCTTTTATTCTTTATTATTTGAAATCTAAAATGGTTTGAAAAATGTTTGGGGGATCAAATTTGCTCCAATTTGTTGAAACAAATTTTGCTAGGTTCCTTATCATCAGATCTGCTTGGGAAAATTATTGCATGTCATTTTTGGGATACTTTTCTGTAGAACTTTATTTAATCATGAATATTGCTGATAACTTGAAAAATATGTAGAAAAATCTATAGGCTTCAGAAAAATATGATTCCAAGTTTGTTAATCTTCTTGTGTCATGTACTTCTTAGGAAAAATATGTTTCATGCATGTGCTGTGGGAAAATTTTGAGGTGTAGTTCAAGTACTTTTAATGGCTGAGTTTTGTTATTTTTGCTAGAGAACAAATTTTGTATAAAACATGCATGTGCTGATTTTTGTACAGTCATTATATGCTATAAAGAAAGTAGGAAAAATACTCAATCTGTTGTTTGACACTTTTCATAGTACAAAGTAATTTCATGCTCATTTTATGCTATAGCTTGTCATTTTTGTGTAGGATAGTTTACTTATCCAAATGCCATGAAATTTTTATGGTAGTCTGTTTAGGGTAGTATTATGCTACTGTAATTTTCTCAGATTTTTAGGAGCATCAGAAATATATGTTGCTATTCAAACCTATTATTAATTAGGGTTTAAGCAAGTGTTGCCTTAAGTGTGATTAAGAAATTAGTAAAGCTTTGGTGTATCTTTGAGGCATTTCATAAGATATGTTAACTTAACATATTAGTAGTAGAAGAGAATGCAGTAGATGACATGTGCTTGTAGTATAATTCCTTGGATGATGTTGACTACCTTGCATTTAAACATATCCATTGCATTCATCTCCTTCGATGCACCATTTTCATAATCACTTACGCGCATTGCATCATACAAGATCGCAAACTGAGAACCCAGTCGTCATACCCGAGGAGCCCGAGGAGCAGCTCGAGGTGCAGCAGCAGGAAGTGCCAGAAGCCGACGAGGAGGACGTTGAGGAACTTCCGGAGTGCCCCGATCACCGTCCGAGCTCCTTCGAGAGAGGCAAGCCCCGGAGCATTTTTCTCCCGGTTTGCAATGATTTAATTAAATGCTTTACTTTAATTGATGCATTACGTTCAGGAGTTGTTTGCAACCGTTGCTGCATTATACCTTGTTTACCTTTGTTATACTATATCCTTGTTACCTGGTATCCGCAGTCGAGTCAATGCTTAGCTGGCTTAGACCGATAGAAATCGGGTGATTTCCTGTCACCTGCGAGCTATAGGTGGTTACCTGGATCTGCTTGGATGACTATGAAGTCATGGTATAACTAAGTGTTAAATGAAGTTGAGACCGGACGGAGACTTGCAGAGTTTTGGACTGTAGTGTTTCCATCTGTGTCGATTAAGGACCGACCGTTGTTGGGCCTCGAGTCATGTTGAACGCATGCCTTACATTTAGCTGGCCGGATAAAGTACCTTCCGACCGCGAAGCTGGGAGATTTTTCGGGCCGAGTAGATTGCCCGCAGCGCACTGTACCGAAGCAGGTGTGGTAGGACACGGGGGCGGGATGATAAGACCAAAGTGCAGTCGGTCAGCCCCCGGGTACATGTGGTTCCTGGCAAACTCGAGATACCTGGAAAGTTGACTCGGTGATCAATATCTCACTTTAGCGGGTGAGTGAGGTTTGTGTAAGGAATAAATCACCAGCTGGTTAGGAATCGATTCGAATCGCCATCGCTCCTGGATAGTGAGCACTTGACTTGAGTTACTTCATCGTAGTAATTATTTATGGAACACTTGGACAGTTATAATGAATATGACAGTATGGAAGTTGTTTAATGATCATTGGTTATCATTATCTGCTTAATCACATGTTTACTCTAGTATAGGTGCAAACCTAGTTGACAGGTTAATAATAATTAACTTGGCAATAATGCTTTTAGAAAGGTTCTTGAAATGCTAAAAATGCTTCTTTTTGCAAATGAGTCAGCTACCCTACTATAAAGCCCTTCATAATCCTTGGTGTCAATTATTTTTGGTTATGTCGGGTAAGTCTGGCTGAGTACCTTCTCGTACTCAGGGTTTTATTCCCACTTGTTGCAGATGGGCAGATGTATTACGGCTACTGTATCAACTGCCTTTATCCTGCGATGGGTGATGCTTAGGACCATGGGCATGGTCATTCCTTACGTCTCATCTGATGCTTTTGTTGGAGATGATCATTCGCTGGCACTATATTTAAACTCCGCGTGAGTGTGTGTGTGGTTTGAACAAATGACTTCCGCTACTTTTATTTCGAACTGGTTTGTAATAACTATGTTGAAACTCTGATGTATCTGAGATTGCGAACTTTTATGTAATATGTGATGGTGACCGCTAAACTTATTACGATCATGGCTGGGACACGAGTTGGTTTGAAATCCTTCGTGATTTCACGGACTACCGGGTTATACGGGCTTAAGTTTGCTCAATCGTCTGCTCTGGTGGATGATTTTCTTACTTAATTTCGTATAATTGGTCGGTTCTGTTACAGCTGGTATCAGAGCATGGTTTAGCATGTTACTGTTCACAAGTGTATTTAAAACAAAAAGGCATTTGAAAAACGTGAATTTAAAACTATAAAGTGTGCCAGTGATCATATCCGTTATGCCCAGTTAAGGACTTTAGGTGGCTTAATTAAGTACTGACTTGGGGTTCTTGCATCATATTTCTCTTTCGTCGCTCATACGGCGTGCTATTGTATGAGTGCCACTTGTTTGAGTGGCAATGTATGGATCATTTGCCTCTACGCCTTGGTAAGTGTGAGTTGTGAGAGCATGATCGGATACACCGCCGATCTAGGGTGAATGCTTATATGATGCTGGAGTAATTACATGTTCTACGCATGTTTTACAAAGGTATCTCATGTATGGGTCTTCCGTCTGTTGAGGCGATGCCGTCAATAGGACGATGGTTCGGGTAGTTACTACCGTTGTACACGTATCTGGGGATTCGTGTAGAGCGTGTAGATAAAACTTTACTGCTTTTATGCATTCATTGGGAAATGGGCTGAAATGAATCTTCTGCAGGTACATAACAACGCTATCGTGTAGAACGTATTAGCAACGTATTGAGAGATCGTTGTATGCCACCGAATTAGTCGTTAGAAATTATTATTTCTAAGTTTGTGAGAACGTACGGCACGTACATACATCATGTTACTTGTGCATTTCATTCATCTCATGCATTCCTCCCCTTATAAATTGATTATCTCATTTTGATAAAAGATGTATCACCAAAAATATGTTTCCCCGAAGTAATAAAAGAACTTTTGCTACAGATGGCCCGCACGAAGCAGACCGCCCGTAAGTCCACCGGAGGAAGAGCACCTCGACGTCCGTTGGCCCTGAGGGAGCACCGCACCACGGACACCTTCTTGAGCGAGTTTGGCATGCCGACCTTGCTTTGGAGAGTGCTCCATGATGTGGGGTACCCAGAGGGTCAAGAGCCGGTGTACTCTTGGAATGAGAACCAGTTAGCAGATGATGGACTTGCAGTGGTGGAGATCACGGTTCCTGCTCTCGGTGATGCTCCAGATTGGGATGGTTGGCATTTGGAGTTTGAGGGTCGCACTCCAGCTGAGGGTGCAGAGGGAGCAGCCTTCCGTGTCATCAGGGACATTATGAGCAGATTTCCCAGTGAGCTTGCTGCAGCTCTGGCTGGTACTTTTCCTAGGGATGATCCTCGTGATGCCATTTGGGTTCAGCCTCAAGGAAGTGCGTTAGTCAGAGGTCCGGCTGAAGGACAGGCTAGCGACAACCAGGCAATGAGTGCTATGTTCGCCGCCATCAGAGCGTATGAGGGTCTCGAGAGTACCTGCTGGACTTTGACTGGCTTGCGTAGTGAGGATAAGCTCAAAGGGAAGAAGCAGAAGAAAAGACAGGCACGTGCTATAGCTAGCTTGCAGGAGCAGTTGGCTGATATGAACTTACAGCGAGATCAGGCGATTGAGAGAGGTGATAGAGCTATGCAGCGAGTGCATACGTTGACTCAAGCCAACAACAATGCAGACCGCATGATTGGACAGTTGGTTCAGGAAAGGAATGAAGCCTAGAACGCAAGAAACCTTTTGCTACAGAGGGTCGATGAGCTAGAGGAATACAACGGCAACCTGCACGAGGAGTTTCACGCGCTCTACAATGGGGTTGGCCCATATGCTCCACCGAACGCCGCTGGCATGGACATCGACGACAACAACCAGGACGAGCCTGTAGTTTCACCTGGGGGCGATGGTGACGTCTCCGATCCCGACGATGGCCCCGAGGAGTAGGCTAGTTGCTTTGCGCTAGTATCTAGGTCCTGTCGCGATGACCTTTCTTTTGTTGGCATGTAATCCATCGTATGTTGTTTCGAACGTATGAGACTTGGTATGTGGTTGGAACTTGATTCTCGAATGCGATATCTGAACGCATAAAAAGTCCAGTGTATGTATGCTGGCAATGTGATTGTATGGACGCGATGTTTGTCGTTGAAGTAATTTGATTAAGTGCTGTTGTTTTAATTGGGATGCGATTGTTGTGCCTCTGTTTTATTGCATGAATTTATTCTCTCCAGTAAATTCAGTACGACATAATTTTTCCTTCACTCGCAATTATTACAGCTTCACTCAATCGTTACTTGTTGCTGAAATATGCAGATGACAAACACTCGTCGAACCACGTATGAGGCCGCTGAGCCCGGTGCCAACGGTGCGGGGACCGGTGGTGGTGGTGGTGGTGGAAACCATGGCAACAACAATGAGCCTCCCCATGAACCGCATTTGCCACCTCCTCCCTCGTTTACCCCCGAGATGTTCCTCGCACAGCTGCTCGGGAGTCAGCGCAACACGGAACAATCCCAGAAGAAAGTGGAGGATTTTCTGCGCACCATCGCCAACAACGTGCAACGTGGTAACAATCAAGGTGGTGGAATGGGAGTGAACCAATATAGCAGCTTCAAAGATTTCATGGACACCAGGCCGCCAGTATTCAAGGAAGCGACCGAGCCACTCGATGCTGAGGAATGGATCAACACGATGGAGGATAAATTCCGTGTGTTAAGGATGACAGAGGTTCTGAAAATGGAATATGCTGCACTTCAATTGCAGGGACCGGCGGGAATGTGGTGGAAGCACCATCGCACCACCTTCCCTCCAAATGCTCAGATTTCTTGGAGAGAGTTTGCTGAGGCCTTCCGTGGAGTCTATATTCCACCAGGGCTGACCGAAATGAAGTTGGGAGAGTTTCTAGCATTGAACCAGGGTACCAAAACCGTGACGCAATACCTGCATGCCTTCAACAACTTGTGTCGCTATGCTCCCGACATGGTTGACACAGATGCCAAAAGGATAGCCAGTTTTAAGAGGGGTCTCAATCCAAAAATGATGAAGCATGTTGGTACCAACAACCGCGTCAGATTCAACGACTTCATCAGCGACTGTCTGAAGCAGGAGAAGAATAACAACGCCAGCACCGCATCCAAGACACGCAAGAGAGCCTTTGAAGGTGGGCCATCTAAAGCTAGAGCACCTATGGGAGGTCGTCCTCCTTATCGCCCATCGGCACCTGGCGCTAGATTCAGGCCACCTCAGCCAAGAAGCCAGAATTTCCGTGGACCTCAAAAGCCGTACAAGATGGCAGTACAGCCCAACAAAGCAGCCGCAACTACGATGCAAGGCAGTTCCAAGGGAGCTGTGGGATCTGCCGAGACGGTGAGAGGACCCTGCTATAACTGTGATCAACCCGGTCATTTCTCGAAGTTTTGTCCGTACCCGCCCAAGAAGAAGCAGCAGACTTATAATGCTAGAGTGCACAGTACAACAGTGGATGAAATCCTAGAGGGAGAGCCCGTCACTGCTGGTAAGTTTACTGTCAATGAAAACCCTGCAGTTGTTCTATTTGATTCTGGATCATCGCATTCTTTTATGAGTCAAGCATTTGCACAGAAACATGGACAACTATGCACAGAATTGGGGTATGGGTACCGTATAAGTTCAGCAGGGGCTGATGTTTTGACCAACCGGATGGTTCGAGGGGCAACCCTTGAATTAGGTAGCCGAAAGTTCCGAGTGAACTTGATAGTTATGCCTGGGTTAGTCTTGGATGTCATTATAGGGATGAATTGGATGAAGGATTGGGGAGCAGTCATAGATACTGGAAGTCGAGTACTTACCCTTAAGGATCCCCTGGGTGAGGGTACTTTCCAAGTACCATTGCCTCGGAGAACAGACCTGATAAGTGTTACATGTGCTACGGTAGTCGTTCCTATTCATCAGATTCCGGTAGTATGTGAATTTCCAGATGTATTCCCGGATGAGCTACCTGGTCTCTCGCCAGATAGGGAGATTGAGTTTGGAATTGAGTTAGTCCCCGGAACAGCTCTGATTTCAAGGAGACCCTATCGGATGCCTCCAGATGAACTAGCTGAGCTAAAGAAGCAATTAGAAGATTTGTCGAAAAAGGGGTTTATTCGGCCAAGCAAGTCTGAATGGGGATGTCCCGCTTTGTTTGTGAAGAAAAAGAAAGAGGGCACGTTGAGAATGTGCGTAGATTATAGGCCACTCAATGCTATGACCATCAAGAATAAATATCCCTTGCCACATATTGATGTTCTGTTTAACCAATTATCCAAGGCCAAGGTGTTCTCAAAAATAGATTTGAGATCCGGTTATCATCAGATCAAGATTAGGCCACAGGATATACCAAAAACTGCATTTTCCACCAGATACGGGTTGTATGAGTATCTTGTCATGTCTTTTGGCTTGACAAATGCTCCTGCCTACTTTATATTTTTGATGAATACAGTTTTCATGCCAGAATTGGATAAGTTTGTGGTAGTGTTCATCGATGACATTCTGGTGTACTCCGAGAACGAGAAAGATCATGAAGAGCATCCGAGAACTGTCTTGACCAGACTTAGAGATCATCAATTGTATGCTAAGTTTAGCAAATGTGAATTCTGGTTGAAGGAAGTTCCTTTCCTCGGTCACATTCTGTCAGAGAATGGAGTTTCAGTCGATCCAAGTAAGGTGCAAGAAGTTATGAATTGGAAAGCACCGACCACAGTTCCTGAGATTAGAAGTTTCTTAGGACTAGCCGGTTATTAAAGTCGCTTTATACCAGATTTCTCAAAAATTGCCAAACCGATGACAAGCCTCCTACAGAAGGATCACAAGTTTGTGTGGACAGAGGAGTGTGAAGCAGCTTTTCACACTTTGCGGAAACTGTTGACCACTGCTCCTGTTCTAGCACAACCAGATATTGAGAAACCATTTGATGTGTTTTGCGACGCATCGAAGACTGGATTGGGTTGTGTTCTTATGCAAGAAAGGAGAGTCATAGCTTATGCATCACGTCAATTGAGAAAGCACGAGGTCAACTATCCAACACATGATCTGGAACTTGCTGCAGTTGTGCACGCCCTAAAAATTTGGAGACATTACCTACTTGGTAATGTGTGCAATATTTTCACGGATCACAAGAGTCTTAAGTATATCTTTACCCAACCAGAGCTAAACATGAGACAGCGTAGATGGTTGGAATTGATCAAAGATTACAACTTGAATGTGCAATATCATCCTGGAAAAGCCAATGTAGTGGCAGATGCTTTGAGCAGAAAGTCACATTACTTGAATGTGCAACCATTACTTGAAGATGGGTTCGATCTAATGCATCCTGCTGTGTTACATAGTATTCAGATTAGTTGCTCTTTGGAGAGTAAGATAATAGAAGGCCAGAAAACCGACAAGAGGATATTCCACATCAAAGAGAAAATAAAAGAAAAGCCGTCTCAACACTTCAAAGTGGATGAACAAGGCGTGTTGTGGTTTGACGACCGTCTTGTGGTTCCCAAGGATCGAGAGCTTAGGAATAAACTCATGGATGAAGCTCACCTTTCTAAGCTATCTATCCATCCCGGAAGTAGTAAGATGTATCAAGAACTAAGATCTCGTTATTGGTGGACCAAAATGAAGAAAGAAATTACAGCATATGTTGTCAGATGTGACACCTGTTGTCGAGTGAAAGCCATTCACATGAAACCTACCGGTATGTTGCAACCCTTATCAGTCCCTAGTTGGAAGTGGGACGATATCAGTATGGATTTTATCACGGGTTTACCCACTACTCAAAAAGGACATGATTCGATTTGGGTAATTGTGGATCGTCTTACCAAGACCGCTCATTTCTTGCCGGTCAAAACAGATTATCGACCACCTCAATATGCTGAGAAGTATATCGCAGAAATTGTGAGGTTGCATGGTATACCAAAGACCATAGTATCTGATAGAGGCTCACAGTTCACGGCTCATTTTTGGGAACATTTACACAAAGGCTTAGGAACTAGTTTGATTCACAGTACCGCTTATCATCCTCAGACAGATGGTCAGACTGAACGAGCGAATGCTGTTTTGGAGGATATGTTAAGAGCATGTGTATTATCTTCTAAGGGATCATGGGAGTCATGGTTACCGTTAGCTGAGTTTTCTTATAATATAGTTATCAAGAAAGCATCAAGATGGCCCCATTCGAAGCTTTATATGGCAGAAAATGTAGAACACCATTAAATTGGGTCGAGCCTGGTGATAGAAGGTATTATGTCATTGACTTTGTAGAAGAAGCCGAGAAGAAAGTTCATATTATTCAGCAGAATATGAAAGCTGCCCAATCACGTCAGAAAAGCTATGCAGACAAAAGAAGGAGACCCCTTGTGTTTGAAGTTGGTGACTATGTTTATCTGAAAGTTACGCCAATGAAGAAGAAAAGGTTTGGAATCCGAAGAAAGCTTGCCGCAAGATTCGTAGGACCATACAAGATCTTGAAACAAAGAGGTCCGGTAGCCTACAAGTTAGAGTTACCTGAAACAATGAGTACAGTTTTCCCAGTTTTCCATGTATCACATCTCAAGAAATGTTTGCGTGTTTCGGAGGAAAGAATAGAACCTCGAGGTATCCAACTCAAATCAGATTTGGTGTATCGTGAACAATCAGTCCGGGTGTTAGACACTAAGGAACGTCCTACTCGGAATAGTGTGGTGAAAACATACAAGATACAGTGGGATCATCATGATGAGGGAGATGCAACTTGGGAAACATGAGAGTATCTACAAAAAGCTTATGAAGATTTTTATAATAAATGGTTCGTAACCCAAATCTCGGGATGAGATTTTTATAAGGGGGGAGGGCTGTAACACCCCGGTGTTATGCCTACATTTAGGCACTACAAATCACGCATATCATGCATCATCAAGCCTCCAAATCATACATGCTTAATCGTGTGAATAACAATTGAAACATCGCCTTGAAACATGTGAAACATGATTATGAAACAAGAGTATCATTTCAAGTGTTTTTCATCATTTCAGTACCTTTAGTGCTTGATTATTGTATGACCAATGTGTGGTATAGCTAAATCTATTGTTAAACATCTTAGCTATGCTTAGAAAGTCATTAGGAACAATGTTCATGTTGATCATTTTGCCCAATTAAGATTTCAAATCATGGTTTGACTTGTTTTGACCCTAGGACTTTTTGGTTTGACTGTTTAAAAAGTACCACTTAGAATGTTTGCATGTCAGAGCAACCTAAAACAAAGTTGTAGAAAATTACATAAGGAACAAAAGTTATTTTGTGACCAAGTCATGAAAATGTGCACAACATGCTCTAAATGGTCCCACAAGTCAGAAATTGGGTTGGGTTCAACACTTAGAAATTTCTAAGTATAAACTCCAGTTTTCAGTTTCTTGAACCCGACTTTGGCATGATTTTACTCTCTGTCCTTTGCGAATTAGGTCTTGATCATTTCAGATGAATTACAGATGGTACTTAGAGCTACAACTCTTGTGTAGATGGTATGAGCTAATACTTCACGGTTTAGTAGAAAGAACGTTGTCAAATTGCGTCGTCAGGCTCTGATCGCGGGTCTGATGGTCGTCTTCCTCAGGCCGAGTGGCCGACCGCCGTCAGGCCAAGTGCGCCAAGTGGAGTCCGTACGCCGTCGCAGCCCCCGCAGGTCAGACCATCGCTGCCACGACATCGCCACGCGGCTGTTGGCTCGTCTATTTGCCTCGCCTACGCTGTGTCTCGCCTTGTCAGAACCCGTGGAAGCCGAGCACAGCGCCCTCTGATTGCCGCCGAGAGCGTTGCGGCCGCCATCTCCCTCGCCACGTTGAGCCGGTGAGTCTTAGTTGAGCTCGCATTTTTCTTCCCCGCGTTGAAACGCCATTGCCGCCGTGAACTCCGTCGAGCTCCCGTGCGCTCGCTGCTGTGTTTCACCTCGCTACATCTTGCCCACAGTTTTCCCACCATCTCCTGTACCTATTCCTCCCTCTGGTCGAGCCTATCGTGCTGTGTCGTTGGCGCTTACGCCGAGTCCACAGCCGCCATGCTTCGACCTCACCAGAGTTGGGCTCACCGTGGCCGGAGCATTGGGGTCGTCTCCTTTCTCCTTTCTCTTCTTGGATAGCGTCACCATGACCCCGTGAAGCTCATACCGAGCTTGGTCTGGGCAATGAGGACTCGCCGTCGCCGGAGTTTCGCAGCGACCTCGCCGCAGTCCGCCATTGCCGATGCAGTCATAGCTAGAGAGTGGTAGCGGTCGGGAAAAGGGTATGGGTAGGTGCGTATCGTCACTAGGAACACGCCGGTGCCGTCGGTTTCGTCGGGGAGATCACCGTCGGCGAGCTCGACCATCGCCGCGCCGACGTGTGCCGTCTCTCCTGTTCTGTGTCAATGACACGGGGGTCCCGCGCGTCAGTCGCCGAGCCGAAGAGGGAGCCAGGCTTGGGCTGCGCTGTGTCGTGGGCCGTCAGATCCCTTCGGGCCGGCCCAGCATTGTTTAAGTGATTTGATTTCCTTTTATTCTTTATTATTTGAAATCTAAAATGGTTTGAAAAATGTTTGGGGGATCAAATTTGCTCCAAATTTGTTGAAACAAATTTTGCTAGGTTCCTTATCATCAGATCTGCTTGGGAAAATTATTGCATGTCATTTTTGGGATACTTTTCTGTAGAACTTTATTTAATCATGAATATTGCTGATAACTTGAAAAATATGTAGAAAAATCTATAGGCTTCAGAAAAATATGATTCCAAGTTTGTTAATCTTCTTGTGTCATGTACTTCTTAGGAAAAATATGTTTCATGCATGTGCTGTGGGAAAATTTTGAGGTGTAGTTCAAGTACTTTTAATGGCTGAGTTTTGTTATTTTTGCTAGAGAACAAATTTTGTATAAAACATGCATGTGCTGATTTTTGTACAGTCATTATATGCTATAAAGAAAGTAGGAAAAATACTCAATCTGTTGTTTGACACTTTTCATAGTACAAAGTAATTTCATGCTCATTTTATGCTATAGCTTGTCATTTTTGTGTAGGATAGTTTACTTATCCAAATGCCATGAAATTTTTATGGTAGTCTGTTTAGGGTAGTATTATGCTACTGTAATTTTCTCAGATTTTTAGGAGCATCAAAAATATATGTTGCTATTCAAACCTATTATTAATTAGGGTTTAAGCAAGTGTTGCCTTAAGTGTGATTAAGAAATTAGTAAAGCTTTGGTGTATCTTTGAGGCATTTCATAAGATATGTTAACTTAACATATTAGTAGTAGAAGAGAATGCAGTAGATGACATGTGCTTGTAGTATAATTCCTTGGATGATGTTGACTACCTTGCATTTAAACATATCCATTGCATTCATCTCCTTCGATGCACCGTTTTCATAATCACTTACGCGCATTGCATCATACAGGATCGCAAACCGAGAACCCAGTCGTCATACCCGAGGAGCCCGAGGAGCAGCTCGAGGTGCAGCAGCAGGAAGTGCCAGAAGCCGACGAGGAGGACGTTGAGGAACTTCCGGAGTGCCCCGATCACCGTCCGAGCTCCTTCGAGAGAGGCAAGCCCCGGAGCATTTTTCTCCCGGTTTGCAATGATTTAATTAAATGCTTTACTTTAATTGATGCATTACGTTCAGGAGTTGTTTGCAACCGTTGCTGCATTATACCTTGTTTACCTTTGTTATACTATATCCTTGTTACCTGGTATCCGCAGTCGAGTCAATGCTTAGCTGGCTTAGACCGGTAGAAGTCGGGTGATTTCCTGTCACCTGCGAG
Organism: Miscanthus floridulus; assembly: GCF_019320115.1. Lineage (NCBI taxonomy): Eukaryota > Viridiplantae > Streptophyta > Magnoliopsida > Poales > Poaceae > Miscanthus > Miscanthus floridulus. The sequence goes on along the minus strand of NC_089596.1, from coordinate 81,534,465 downwards.
CTATAGGTGGTTACCTGGATCTGCTTGGATGAATATGAAGTCATGGTATAACTAAGTGTTAAATGAAGTTGAGACCGGACGGAGACTTGCAGAGTTTTTGACTGTAGTGTTTCCGTCTGTGTCGATTAAGCACCGACCGTTGTTGGGCCTCGAGTCATATTGAACGCATGCCTTACATTTAGCTGGCCGGATAAAGTACCTTCCGACCGCGAAGCTGGGAGATTTTTCGGGCCGAGTAGATTGCCCGCAGCGCACTGTACCGAAGCAGGTGTGGTAGGACACGGGGGCGGGATGATAAGACCAAAGTGCAGTCGGTCGGCCCCCGGGTACATGTGGTTCCTGGCAAACTCGAGATACCTGGAAAGTTGACTCGGTGATCAATATCTCACTTTAGCGGGTGAGTGAGGTTTGTGTAAGGAATAAATCACCAGCTGGTTAGGAATTGATTCGAATCGCCATCGCTCCTGGATAGTGAGCACTTGACTTGAGTTACTTCATCGTAGTAATTATTTATGGAACACTTGGACAGTTATAATGAATATAATAGTATGGAAGTTGTTTAATGATCATTGGTTATCATTATCTGCTTAATCACATGTTTACTCTAGTATAGGTGCAAACCTAGTTGACAGGTTAATAATAATTAACTTGGCAATAATGCTTTTAGAAAGGTTCTTGAAATGCTAAAAATGCTTCTTTTTGCAAATGAGTCAGCTACCCTACTATAAAGCCCTTCATAATCCTTGGTGTCAATTATTTTTGGTTATGTCGGGTAAGTCTGGCTGAGTACCTTCTCGTACTCAGGGTTTTATTCCCACTTGTTGCAGATGGGCAGATGTATTACGGCTACTGTATCAACTGCCTTTATCCTGCGATGGGTGATGCTTAGGACCATGGGCATGGTCATTCCTTACGTCTCATCTGATGCTTTTGTTGGAGATGATCATTCGCTGGCACTATATTTAAACTCCGCGTGAGTGTGTGTGTGGTTTGAACAAATGACTTCCGCTACTTTTATTTCGAACTGGTTTGTAATAACTATGTTGAAACTCTGATGTATCTGAGATTGCGAACTTTTATGTAATATGTGATGGTGACCGCTAAACTTATTACGATCATGGCTGGGACACGAGTTGGTTTGAAATCCTTCGTGATTTCACGGACTACCGGGTTATACGGGCTTAAGTTTGCTCAATCGTCTGCTCTGGTGGATGATTTTCTTACTTAATTTCGTATAATTGGTCGGTTCTGTTACACAGGAGCGCCCCGAAGGTCACGAACGGGACTGCGGCGCGCCATGGGGAGCAAGCGGATCGGAAGGACGTCGCGTCGTGGCCTGACGCGAGACGCTGCCCGATGGACTCGAGGAGATCCTCTGGCAGGCCGGATCTCCAGTCAGGGAGAGGTAGGGACCTTCTCTTGGGATTGGGAGGCTGAGCCATGGAAGACAGATGACATCAACTATGGTTCACGCAAGAAACAACAAACGAGGGCGATGGAACACGTGAGCGTGAAACCAAATGAAAGGAGGAAAAAACTGTCCCTTTTGCAAATGCAAAGAGGGGAAGTAATTAAATGTAGACAGATTTGACAAGGTTCTCAGAAATACAAAGATGTTCCTTTTGTCTTAATTCTCTTTCATTCTGTGTCAATTCTCTTTCCTTTTGCTCGTTGCCATGTATGCTGGTGCATGCAAACATGCAATGTGTATATGGAAATCACAATAATTTTCTACTTTCTATTTTGCCGTGATTGCTCTATCACATGGCAGACAATATTCAATCAAGGAGATGTCGTGGCCTCGTGGGATCGCAGACGTGGGCAGACGGACAAACCAAAACAAATGTCGCACAAAAAAATATTCATACTTTATTCTTTTTAGTTGTAGGAGATTTTCTACCTAATGATATTATTATTCTAAGCAACTTTGGAGAGATAAAGGAAGTACTTGGAGGAGGAGAATAGCAGCATAGGCGACCAATCAAAGTTGAAGACCCAATCCAATTTCAAGTCCATCTCAGACTCCAGGAGCAGCCTACACTAAAATCATCTCCCTGGTCGCGTACGACTTCGTTTTCGATGTTATACATATGCACAGGAAGCTAAGAAGATGATGAAGATATCACTCCTTTAGATACAAATAACACTCAAGTTTCTATGTGAGACATAGTAAAGCTCGAGCATGATAATTAAATCTCTAGGTGAGCTCGTTCCAATATACTCTTTTCCATGATTATGCAAATAGATTGCTACCCAACGATATTACTATAATTTGAAAGTATTATATGACCAAGTTTTGCTAGCCAGGATTAGCCAGCCTACCGCAAAGTTATAGCAACATATCCAACGACGCAATCTGTTAGTTACCGGGCACCATCCACAGGGTGGCCTCCTCGGCTATCTTCTCAAAGGAGTCTTGATGTTGTTGCCAAAAAAAAAGGAGTCTTGATGACAGAAGTTCAAAAACAATGCTTCTCAAATGTTGCTTGAACAGTGACAACCGACAACACCCAGTGAAAACGATTCACCTTCCATCTGATTCATGTTCTAAGTGGAGTTTATATCTTTTTCTGGAAAGAATTTGAACACACCCCATTATACAATCGGAGCTTTATATGGGAATACAGATGTGATTGAAACCTTCGCATCAATGAGATTGTGTCTTAAATAGATATAATGACATCTGACATAGATAATGTTGAATCAGCATTCTGCACGTATCTAGCGGATATTTACACAAAATAAATCCGTGCGGTCTACTGCTCCAAAATAACGGAGTAGACCGGCCTGGAGCGTGAAACAGAGTCACGTCTGCCTCGGCGCCGGCGGTGTCGAAACCACAGCCACACAGGCGGCCGGCGCAGCCATGGCTCGCCCTTCGAAGCTCTATCTCGTCTGCTACAACTCCCTCCAATCGCTCGGATGGTACGGTATCCACCACCAGCAACCAGAGGCGATCGGCCGGCGGCCGTTGCTTCCACTACTAATTCTTCTTCTTCTTTTTTATCTCCTGAATTCAGGCTCATCGCCCTCCTCCGCCTCCTGCCCTGCCTCGCCCCTCCATTCCCTGTCCACTCCGCGTACGCGGTCGCCGGAGACCTCATCTGTACCCACCCACCCTCGGACCCGCCCGCTTCCCCTGTCCCCACCTTTCGTCTCCGTTCTCTCCAGTCTCATCTGAAATTCTGAATTGTTTTCCTTTTGTCGTTGTTCCCAAGGTTTCCTGCAGGCATGTGCGATCCTTGAAACGGTCCACGCTGCCATCGGTAAGATGAACTGTTGACCTCCTTCGTGATTGATGTTGTGATATGAGAAGAAACTGACTGGTGCCGTTTTGGTTCAGGATTGGTGCCGACCGCGCCACTTCTTGCTTTCTTGCAATGGGGTGGGAGGACCCATTTCGTCCTGTCTGTTGTCCGGCAAATTCCCGAGGTGTGAGGCTTGGATTGGGTTAAAAAGCTATCAGAGGGATTACTCTTGCGCACATATATAAAAGATTCTGAATTTGCTAGGGTTTCTGTAACGTTGTTGTGTTTCACCCCTTGGAGAGTTCAATCCTGGCTGATAAGTTTCAGTTAACGTTTGGCAACTGCAGGTTCAGAGGAGTCCATCTGTGTACATAACATTTATAGCTTGGAGCATATCTGAGGTGTGACCGAAAGACCTTTCATTTCATTTTCTCTGTATTGTGTCTTATTCTCGCCAACAATTGCAAATAGTGTTTAAAGTTTAAACTATATGGTTTGATATCCTTACTCCTTACCAAGCAGTACACAGTATAATCTGTCTCATCATCCTAAGAAAAAGGTAAATAATTTGTCTTTGTTAGTGATGGGCCTTGCTATGGTACAACTATTACCGCTTAGGAGGTAAGAGTTTGAACAAATCACAACCCTTCATTTTTAGAATAGAAAAATAATTATACAATAAAATAATCAAGAAACAAAATGCCGGCTAGCCATCTTTGGTAATCCCTGCAAGTGTCGCCCTTCTTTTCTTATCTAGCGCTGATGCTCTCCTTTTTTTACATCCTGCGAATCATCTTCTGATCTGTGACCCGTGTAGCAAGCAAGAAATGTGACACGTGACAGTATGTATGTACATTTGAAAAGCTTACACTTAATAAAAATAAAATATTGTCAGCCACTTATTAATCATATTATCACTACTACGATCCAACTTGGGATGACAACTACTGTACCAGATATACTAGGGAAATTATAAGAAAAACAGCAACATGCGGCTCAAAACAAAAAAGAAAGAAAAATAATAAATGCAACATTCAAGATATGTTCATGTTTAAGAGCAATTAAATAAGTTGTCAAACGTTAGTTTTTTATAATAAAAATATTACAAAGAAAATGAACACGTGAGAAGAAAGATATTTTAGATCTTATATCCACATGTCACATTACATCAAATAGGAAAGTAAGATCATGTATATCTGCTAGATCTAATAATAAGATGTCTTCCTTATTTTTTCTATTTTTCTACCATTACCTAATATGTCTTAATTAACATCTAGATCAACGGTCCACAGTTATTAGGGGGTACCGTAGCAACTGTTTCAGCAATATCAGAGTAGATAGTCTGTTGGAAAAGAATTGAGTTGATCAGAGTTCAGACAATAACACTGTTCTTAAATGTCAATGCATCGGCATGCCGATATTCAGATGAAAAGAGTACTAACATCCATTGATACACATTGAAGAAAAATCATGATTAGAGTAGTATTAACGTCTAAGCACTGATGGTGTGCTGGTGGGAATAGTGGGAAAAATGTTTCACTTGAAGGAGATGATGCAGTAATTAAAATCTATTACCATATATTGAGAAGAGACTCTTGACTATCTTGTTTCCTAAATAAACTCTTGGAAATCAGCCATCTTTCAATTTATGATCTATCATGTGTCTGGTAATATAAGAATGTTAAGTCCTTAAGTATCTATTAGTACTTAAATCTATCTATCCAATTTTAGGCATCCCTTTTGTTTCTTAGTTCTCCTCAAGATATGGTTTAAGGATCATCTCTATACAATGATAATTTGCTTCGTGTTTTTATTGTACAGGTCATCCGTTACTCTCACTATGCTCTGACTACCTTAAAAGTTTGTCCAGGATGGCTGACATATCTCAGGTTTCATACTGCAACAATCTCCAATTCAATGTGCAGTCTAATGTTACGAGCTGTATTTTTGTGCATACTGGAAAAGCAAATTTGCAGGATATCTTGTTGCCATGACCTTTGTCTTTTTCTTTTTTTCGTTTGTTTGTTTGTGTACTTTTGTGTGTGGGGGGGGGGGGGGGGGGGGGGGGGGGGGGGGGGGGGGTGGGGCTGCAGAGGATTTTTCATCGTTACAAAATATGGTTAGTACTTATATCAGACGAAATTTCAATAAATATTTTCTAGTAATGTAAGGGACTAAAGGGAAGGATCACTGAACAGGGACAATAGTAGGTCCTAGGCTCAGGTTGTTGAAGATGCAATGAAGCCCCTAGTCTAGGGAGTTCATGCATGCCCTGATTTTATTTTATTTTCTTGATCACACAGGAGAGCTGCGTATCTTTGTATTAAAGAGAGGAAAAAGTGGGGAAAGAATACAGGACAACCCTCTTATCCCAGCTATAAGAGAAGAGAAGGCCTCAAAAATTACAACTAAAAAAGTCACCAGTTATTCCTATTACAACGACCCAAACAAAGCAAAGTCTCAACCTATGCCCTGAACATGACCAAAGAATAACTCCTCGAGCTTTCGGGCTCCAGCCAAACACCACAGCCTCATCTCTTCTTTGAAGGAGTGATGGGCAGTCGGGAGGAAGAAGCTGCATAAAAAACACAGCCATTCCTGTGGTTCCATATAATCCAAGCCCCAAGTAAGATAGCACTGTTAAATCCTTTTCTTTAGGCCTTGGCCTTCCCAATCTTTTTACTTACTTTTCTCCAACAGTCTGCAAAGCACTTGTCATGGCGACTAGGCATTGTATGCTCCCGCAGTCCAGCCCTAACAGATTGAGCCACAACTGACGAGCAAAGACACAATTTGTGAGAATGCGCTGCACTGTCTCCTCCTCTTAGTCACATAATACACAATACTCAGGGCGGGGCAGACCCCTTTTTGCTAAACGATCAGCCATCCAACACTTGTTTCTAAAAGCAAGCCGTAGACAGACCTTGCATTTGGAAGGCGCCCATGATTTCCAAGCACCATAAAAAAAGGGCCTTCTAGTTGACTTGGAAGAAGAAACACGTCCTGAGTTGCAAAGCAATCCCAAATTGTTTCTATAATAATTTAGCAACACAGTACAATGCTCAGTTCACCCCTTCTCAAATTGCTTCTGAGTTTAAAAAGATGCATAGCTGTCAAGTGGTATTACCTATTTGTTTTTATAGTTTCACACTTTCACCTGTCCGCTTGACTCTTCCGGACTACTGCATTTCCAATTCTCATCTTAAGCTACTTGTATATAATATATGTAATACCGATATCATTATTCCTATGGAAGAATAGACTCATGGGAGCTCCCTGTAGGTACACTGCTTTTATCCCACTGTATCCAATCGGGGTTGGCCCAGGAGAAAGTAAGCTCAAAATGTCTTCTCACAACAGTGTTGCTCTTGACTAAAGCTAATCTGAGGTTGGTTCTTGCTGTCCTTTCAGTGTGGACTATGTATCAAGCTCTCCCGTTTGTGAAGAAGAGGAACCTTTACTCAGGTTTCTTCAAGAAGTTCTCCATGAGCTACCATTCATTTCTAGTGGTAAGTCAAGACTCCGTGAAACTGGAACATCGTGTACTGCTGATGCGTTCAGTTTGAGTGTTTGACTGTTTCTTAACAAAAGTTCAACCATTTCTCTATTCTGCTATGTGCCTGCCGTGACACAGGGTGTGCTGGTGGTCTATCCGTTCCTATGGCTGAAGCTGTACCTGCATGTCTTCAAACAACGCAAGTCCAAGCTGGGAAAGGGGAGCAGGAAGAAACGAACCTGAGAAAAACATGGCTCAGCTCAGGTGCCATTTGTCGCCGTCATGTGAAAAGCTAAAGGGTCATTGTGGAATTGTTTTTTTTTTACATGGCTCAGCTCAGGTGCCATTTGTCGCCGTCATGTGAAACGCTAAGGGGTCATTGTGGAATTGTTTTTTTTTAAGAAAATCATTGTGAGTTTTTAACTGATGCAATGGTGAAGGCTTTGCTGGATCGGGCAGCCACTGGATATGATGTGGGTTGATTGTTTCTTTAATAACTTCTTGGAGCCTTTTCGTACTTCTTGGAGCCTTTTCGTCACCTACCTTGATGCAGAATTATCACATGTATTTATGTTGCTCACTTGAATTCAATACTTGAGTAATCTCCTCTCTCTCTCTCTTAAGGATGGGAGGGAAGGCCCCGTTTGGTAGGGATTTGGCTCCTCTAAAAATGGCTCTGGTTCCGACTCTTCTGAAGGAGCAGATTCTCTTAGGGAGAGCTGAAGCTGTTTTTAGACCGTTTCGCGTAATAGCTTTCCCGGTAGCCAAAAGAGTAAAAAGTCTATAATACCTTTATTTTTTTCTTTTTTCTTTTCTTCTCTTTTTCTTTTCTTACGTTATCTGTTCCCCGTGCCTATTTTTCTCCTCCATACCCTCCCCTTTTATTCTTTCTCTCTCCTCATCTTCCCCAACCGCTCGCCTCCCGCATCGCGCAGACGCGAGAGTCGCAACCGCTTCGCTTTCGCACCCGGCCATCCTCGGAGATCCGGTGGTCCAGCAACCCCGCGCCCAGCGGCCCTGTGCGTGGCGCTCGGCTGCCCGGCGGCCTTGTGCTCGGGCACCCAACGGCCCCGCGCGATCCCGCACCCGGCGGCCACGCGAAGCGCTCGGAGCTCCGACGAGCCACGCCCGGACGGCCGCCCCGACGACTGCGCGCACGGCCGTGCGCCCGGCCGCCCTCCCCGCATGCGTCTCCCTGAGGTTGGGGGCAGACTCGACCTCCACGCGCTGGGGTCCGCTGGTGTCAGATGGGAGCCGGGAGAAGCTCTATTTTTTAGCTCCACCTTACACTGAGAGCGTATTTTGCGGAGCTCATGAGTGAATCAGTTGAAGTGGCGTATTCGCGTTTGACAGCAGGAGCTGAAAAATGGCTACGGGAGCCGCCTGTGAATCCATACTGCATTAGCATCTACGGTCTGATATGCCTAGGTCTAGCCAGGCAGGCGTTTCCATTTTGCAATCCCGAAAAATGCGCCAAGCGGCTGGGCCGCCGGGTGGACTGATTCCGCGGCCGGACGGCAGCGACCTCACCTCCCAAATGCCAACCTAGCCGCCGCCTGCCGAGACCTCCATCCACACCCCGGCCGCGGCTGCCACCGTTCCACGCTTCAACCGGATGCGCATACCTTTCCCTAGTGCCCATGGCCTCGCCCTTGCTTCATTCTTTTGGGGGTACCGCTTGGCCGCTGCTGCTTGCAGGCGCGACCATGCCTTCGTTCCTCAAGTGGTGCAGCCTCTTCCCCTACGGGTTTGGTTGTTCAGTCCTGCAAGCGGTGGAACTATTTGTTGACCAGGAAAAAAACTAGGGAAAGGAGCTGAAGGGTGAAGGCGATTGATTTTCAGGTTGGCAACTGGCTTGATGCCTGATTTTTGGTAGGATCGTTCTGCTACTTTTCAGTGCAAAGTGCCGACACTTCAAATTCAGGAAACTCCCAGCCTCAAATGGTGCTTAAGCATTTAGTTTCTTCAAAAGAAATGGTCATCGTCACTTCAGATAGTCTGCTGTAACTGATGAAACTGATATTATTTTTGCAATGTGTTCCTGACTGAAAAGAGAGAGAGAGAGAGAAGTCGCAAATCTTCAAACCACTTTTGATGAAATTGACCTGAAAGAAGCTCCATTATCTTGTGAAGCTATCCAAAAGATGCTATCTACAAAAATACCTTTAACTTGCCATTGTCTTGTTCAACTTATATTTCATTTGACCCACAACAGAAGGCATTCGAAGCGTGATATCTTGGCCTTGGCATCACCTGAAGTGTGCGATGTGTCGATACGGCTGCTTCTATCTTGCAGCTCAGAGACATGTGGTCAGTTTTCCTCCACTCTGTTGGATTTTCCTTCCGTTATCTGCATGAGCAGATAACTCCAAATGATCAGCTGGGAGGTGTTGTGACACTGCAGGTGAGAGGTATATAAACTAAATGCTTTCGGCTCTGAGGTCCCGAAATTGATAAACTGGGAGCCTGGGATCACCAAATGGACCGTGTTCTTCTGAGCTCCCACTTGCCATCTCACGCTTTTGCAAACACAAGGTATTGATTCTCCCAACTCTTTTGTCTGTGGAAGGCCTTCGAAGAGTTCATACCTTCTCTGTAACCTGCCCGTTATTTTCCAATCTTTCAGGTTGCAGCAAGGCCCTGGTGGTCTTAACAGTATAGGATTTGCAGTCATCAGAAAGGGATGCTTAAAGTTTAGATGTTATGCGATTGGCGATGAACTTAATGGTCCAGGGCACTTTAATAAGCCTTTTAACAAAAACAGTAATGGACCTGTTTTCCAAGGACTCGATGCGTCTGGTGCTTCTTTTAGAACTGTTGGTGCTGAAATCACTCAGGATACAAGAGATTTCTTTGTCAGTGATGCAGAGGGTGATCCAGACAAACCTACCAATGGATTCGCCTCAATCTACCAGGCTATAAATGCTTTGCGTGAAGGAAAGGTAGGTGAATGACTACGTTAAGTATATTTCACACCTTAACGTTTTTCATCACTATAATTTGTATCTTTACTATAATTTGTATCATCAATTCGTCATAGTTTAGGTTTGAACTTGGGCACGGAGCTAGTACTCTTTGTCATATTCATCATAACTTCAGCCTGTACTTTTCATCCCTGCAGTTTGTTCCATTCATGTGCATGGAGCATGCATGATCAGGCTAGATTGGATTGTCCTACTTGAAGATCATATTCCATATAATGTGTAATACATGAATTCTTACAAATATAGTAGTAGCTCACAATCAAGCACGATTCACTGAATTCAGCAGCTTAACTAGATGGATTTCCTTCCCAGTATTTTGGTTATATAAATACCACAATGTACTAATGTGCGTGCACCTTTCTGTTACAACAACAACAACAACAACAATAACAAAGCATTTAAGTCCCAAACAAGTTGGGGTAGGCTAGAGTTGAAACCCAGCAGAAGCAATCAAGGTTCAGGCACGTGAATAGCTGTCTTCCAAGCACTCCTATCTAAGGCTAAGTCTTTGGGTATATTCCATCCTTTCAAGTCTCCTTTTATTGCCTCTACCCAAGTCAACTTCGGTCTTCCTCTGCCTCTCTTCACGTTACTATCCTGGCTTAGGATTCCACTACGCACCGGTGCCTCTGGAGGTCTCCGTTGGACATGTCCAAACCATCTCAACCGGTGTTGGACAAGCTTTTCTTCAATTGGTGCTACCCCTAATCTATCACGTATATCATCGTTCCGAATTCGATCCCTTCTTGTATGACCGCAAATCCAACGCAACATACGCATTTCCGCGACACTTATCTGTTGAACATGTCGTCTTTTCGTAGGCCAACATTATGCACCATACAACATAGCAGGTCTAATCGTCGTCCTATAAAACTTGCCTTTTAGCTTCTGTGGTACCCTTTTGTCACATAGGACACCAGATGCTTGCCGCCACTTCATCCACCCTGCTTTGATTCTATAGCTAACATCTTCATCAATATCCCCGTCTCTCTGTAGCATTGATCCTAAATATCGAAAGATATCCTTCCTAGGCACTACTTGACCTTCCAAACTAATATCTTCCTCCTCCCAAATAGTAGTGCCGAAGTCACATCTCATATACTCAGTTTTAGTTCTACTGAGTCTAAAACCTTTGGACTCCAAAGTCTCCTGCCATAACTCCAGTTTCTGATTCACTCCTGTTCGGCTTTCATCAACTAGCGCTACATCGTCCGCGAAAAGCATACACCAAGGGATGTCCCCTTGAATGTCCCTTGTGACCTCATCCATCACTAAGGCAAACAAATAAGGGCTCAAAGCTGACCCTTGATGTAGTCCTATCCTAATCGGAAAGTCATTCGTGTCTCCATCACTTGTTCGAACTCTAGTCACAACATTGTTGTACATGTCCTTAATGAGCCCGACGTACTTCGTTGGGACTTTATATTTGTCCAAAGCCCACCACATAACATTCCTTGGTATTTTATCATAAGCCTTCTCCAAGTCAACAAAAACCATGTGTAGGTCTCTATTGCTCAAATCTATTTACTTTTATTTAAAAATTATAAGACTCAAGTGAAAACAATGCGACACTTACATCTACATGGAGCAAGTCCTTTGCTTCAAAACTCAGGACAGGACCTTGAATGCAGAATGTGATACCTACATTAGCATTGTTTCCATAGTACAGTTGAATTTAGCTACAAAGTTAACTATTCATTCTTCTCCAGTTTGTTATTGCTGTAGATGATGAAAACGGCGATAACGAAGGTGATCTTGTGATGGCGGCCACTCTAGTGAACCCTTAGTCAATTGCATTCATGATCAGGAACGGTTCTGGGATTATCTCAGTAGGCATGACAGAAGAGGACCTAACAAGACTGATGATTCCTATGATGTCCCCAATTACAGAAATCGAAGATATCACGGCTGCTGCTTCCACGGTGACAGTGGTAAAGATATATCATCTCATAGCCTTTGCAAATTCTTAGATGTACTACCAAACTTGAAAAGATATTTTCAATCTCTTCAGGATGCCCGGGTTGGCATATCTACCGGTGTCTCAGCTGCAGATAGGGCAAAGACCATCCTTACTCTAGCCTCTCCTGATTCCAAGCCCAGTGATCTGAGGAAACCAGGCCATATATTCCCCCTCAAGTACCGAAATGGGGGTGTGCTGTAAAGAGCTGGCCACACAGAAGCGTCAGTTGATCTTGTTGCATTGTCAGGTTTCCGTCCTGTATCCATTCTCTCCACTGTCATGGACCCCAGGGATGGTTCACTGGCAGGCATAACAGTTCTGCAGCAGATGGCTATGGAGCATGACATACCGATCATTTCGATTGCTGATCTCATCCGGTTAGTATATCTTAAGGTGAAGCCTTTGTGAACTTAAAAGCTTCCGTTGTTTTATCTTTTGATCATAACTCTTCAAGATCAAACATTAATAATATACCTGAAAACTGAAATGTATTGGTTTGGTGCTGGGATATTTCCAAGTTGCAAATATACTTTACGATATGAAGGTTTCAACAAAATGCTTTTTGGTTTGATTCAGGTATAGAAGAAAGCGGGAGAAGCTGGTGGAGCTGATTGCTGTGTCTCGCCTGCCGACGAAGTGGGGCCTCTTCCGAGCTTACTGCTACCAATCCAAGCTCGATGGAACTGAGCACATTGCTGTTGTGAAGGTACTGCAGTCACTTTTCTCCATTGATGTTGAACAGAACATGCACGTTTTGCCTTGATTTCCAGTTGGTCTCGTGTGATTCCGGTGAAGATGTCCTGGTGAGAGTGCACTCTGCCTGACGGGGGAAATCGTCGGGTCAGCCCGCTGCGACTGCGGCAACCAGCTGGAGCTGGCGATGCAGCTGATCGAGAGGGCCGGCCGTGGCGTGCTCGTGTACCTCCGCGGCCACGAGGGCCGCGGCATTGGCCTGGGCCGGAAGCTCCACGCCTACAATCTCCAGCAGTGGCGGATGCACGATGCGGGATAAGGGGGGGCTAAAACAATGGAGATGTTGATTTGCATGAAGATTTAATGGTGAAATCAAGCTTTTGCTACAGTGATTAGGCTTGAAATCAAGACATTAGGGGGGGCTGGAGCCCCCCTAGCCCCCCCTTTGGATCCGCCACTGATCTCCAGGACCAGGGCCACGACACCGTCGAGGCGAACGTCGAGCTCGGCCTCGCCGTGGACGCCCGCGAGTACGGCATCGGCGCCCAGGTAGCCAGAATCCACGCAATTCTTGCCTCATTTCTTCTTTAAGTTAAGGGGAGATTGATGTGTTTTTGGATAAAAAAATGTACGTTTCAGATACTCCGTGACATCGGCGTGCGCACGATGCGGCTGATGACCAACAACCCGGCCAAGTTCATCGGGCTCAAGGGCTACGGACTCGCCGTGGTGGGGAGGGTGCCGGTGATCTCTCCCATCACCGAGGAGAACCAGAAGTACCTCGAGACGAAGCGCACCAAAATGGGGCACGTCTACGGCTCCGACCTCCCTGGCAGCCTGCCGGAGTTCGCCAATCCACAAGGCACCCCCACAGAACAAGAAGACGATAACCAAAATTGATAAAAACATATCTTTTTTTTAACGATACCATTATAACCACAATCACAAATTCGCATTTCATTTCCGTTGCTCATGCCAAATGTTGCACTAGCATTCATTAATTCATTTCATTGTTCGTAAATCCTACGTCACAAATTACAAAATGATTCTCTACACCTGACAAAGGGAAGAGCCGTTAAGAACAAGGTCAAACAGGAATCATCTACCAGTCTACTAGGCGGAGGTGAACTTGGTGACGACCTTGGTGCCCTGGAGACAGCGTGCTTGGCGAGCTCGCCGGGGAGGACGGAGGCGGACCGAGGTCTGGATCTCGCGTGACGTGATGGTGGCCTTCTTGTTGTGCCTGGCGAGGCGCGCCGCCTCCTGTGCAAGCTTCTCGAAGATGTCGTTGATGAAGGAGATCATGATCGACATGGCCTTGGAGGAGATGCCGATGTCTGGGTGCACCTGCTTCAGCACCTTGAAGATGTAGATCTTGTAGGTCTCCACGCTCTTCTTCACCTTCTTCTTGCCCTTCTTGTCGCCACCCGCGCCGCCATCCTTGGACGACTGTAGCCGCTTCTCGGCCTTGGGCTTTTCTCCGCCGCCTTGGGTGCCTTCTCCGCCGCGGGCTTCTTCTCGGCCGGCTTCTTCTCCGCCTTCGGTGCCATCACGCACGGATCAAAAGAAGGAAACTCGCGAGGGCGGGAAGTTAAAGAGGAGCACAGCGGCCCGCGATTGGTCAACAGAAGGAAGGCGCGGATCGGTGACATGGCGTGAATGCATGATCTCAAGCTTTGGGTAGATCGGCGGTGAGAATTGTTCCACCTATTAGCTAGCAGTGGATTCAAACAGCCCCCTTCTAAAAATGAGTGACTATTAGGGCATCTTTAAGAGACCATTTATATCTTTCCTAATTTATAGGAATAGAGATTTCAATGAAAAAATACTCTCCAACAGTCTCTTAATTGGATATCCAAAAATTGATATATTCTATTTCGGATTTCTCGCTAGCCGAAGATGGAGAGCGATGATGACTCTCTAGACTGTGCACAAGATACAGAAACTGTTGGAGAATACAGAGATATAGAAAATGATTCTTACTCAAATGACTTTCTAAACGATGATTTAGAGAGTAGATTTTAGAACAGAAATGCTATACAACACATGTGTGTTTTATCATAAAAAAACACATGGATTTTAGTTCACCGGATTATTGGCTCGGATTGTCTCCGTCGTCCGATCTGCGTCCGTCCGGCAGTGCGCTTTCTGCGTCCGTCAGGCAGTGTTCCAATCCGTCGCCGTTGTCTGCACGCCTGGCACATTTCGTCTTTTCCGGGGAGTGACATGTACGCTTGCTGTGGACTGTGGGGCTGTGTGGCCTGTCCTGCCGCGCGTGTGCACGTCGCCGTCGCCGTCGCCGCGTCTCCGGCGAGGCGCCATGCCAAGGTTGCCATTTTCCGGCGACGTACGGGGCCGGGCCCATGGTGACCGCACCGGATTCGTCGAGTCGCGAGGATTTTGTTGGCGTCGAATAGAGAGAGATTTTGTCCGCTCGCATCAGTCATTGGCGTCGCTGTCGCCAATCCAGCACGCACGCGACTCCCACATCGTTTGCATCTCCGAATTTTTGTCGAATCGTTTTCGATCTATCCGGCGCTCCCAAGCAGTGGGCAGGCACCAACCCCTCTGTATTTTGTCCTTCCATAGAAAAAAAAATTGTTTTATGTGATTTGTGATATATAAATCTGTGATTTTGTGATTGTCTTAAAAAGTAGAAGAAGTCTAGAGGTAGAAGAAGGATGGAGGCTGTTGGATCTTAATCTTAGGGTATAAAAAAATTCATGTGTTGAAATTATATAAAACATATAGTTGTACAATAGACAGACTCTCTTGTAGATGCTCTTAACTATTAGCTAGCTAATTTTTAGTGCTAATGCATCCAAAGCAATGCCCTTCTACATTGAGGCTCTTCTCTTGCTCTCACACTTAATTAACTGTCCACTTGCTTGCATGCATGTTGTCCACTTGCTTGCATGCATGTTGAGCCCGAGGAATGGTGTCCAATTACTTACATGCACGTTAATTCAACCAAGAGAAGACGTCTAAATTATAGGACCAAATAAAAAAAGTGGTTACATCTTCTATACTAGAATGGGTGGAGTATTCGACTACTCTTTTTTCTTCTTCAGCTTCAACTCTTGTAGTGTTTGAACCCACAGGCAGATGCATGGAAAGTGAATGTTACAACCATATCTTAGACTCATTTGGCACCAAGTGCAAATTAGTCCAGGTGCAGGCATTTTTCTGGCTAATCAAAACCTCCGTGTTTTCCCCCTAATCCACGTTGTCGTTGGAACGGAACCATCGGCCCCGTGGATGGATCCATGTTGCTGGAACTAATCATATCTCAGCTCATTTTCATATAAAGTAAGGTCACCAAAGTTCAAAGAAAAATTAGGAAAAAATTAGAGAACATGGAATCTACATAAATATTGCAAATCACGATAGATTTTGTGAGAAGTGTAGCTCATATGTAGACCAGAATTCAAGCATCAACAACACTAGTTTTTTTTTTTTTTTTTTTTTTGTGTGTGTGTGTGACCATCAACAACACTAGTTGAACACAATAAAAAATAGATAAACTTTTGCAATTATAATTGCAGCTTCTGTCCTAAATAGCGGTACTTAATAATAGAACATACTCCTCTTTTTAAGACCCTAGATAATACACTCTATCAGTAATAGGCTAATAGCCACTGTTACATCACATCATTCATGAATCGTCGACACTGAAACGAATAACTTTGGTTGCATTTGATGCATAACCTGAGATGAACTAATATTTCTACAACAATTGTGGTCATCGGGACATCTGCAATTACTATGAAGTAAGGATCAAGTTAGTCTCAGTATACAATTTCATATGCTAAGGAGCACAACCCCTAGTACTAGCCATACACAACAAAGACAGCAGAAGCAATGTAGATGAAGCAAGACAAGAAACAAACATACCTGTGAAATTGTTTTCTTTAGCTAAATTTGTCGAATCTTACACCATTTGCAAGACATCTTATTTCCCATTTATTTTGCATTATTATTATAACGCTATCATAGCAATTTTATTTTTTCCACATCGTAAATCTATATCTATACATAATATTAAAGAGCTAAAATTTCTCTCATATTTTTTGGTCTGGCCCATCCTTTCGGGCCAACCGTCCACCTCCTCTTTTAATCAACCACTGTCCCGCTCGCGTATGTCTTCGATCCCACCATGCTCATTTGAGCACCGCACGCATCGTCAATGTCGCCCTATTGCCATTTTTTTTGCCTGCCCTCATCCTTTCATGCATGGCCCTAGCGGCGGTGCGGAGGCGGGTCAGGCGGCCCTATCCTGCTTGGTCCCTTCTCGTCTCCGCCCACTTGCTCCCCTCCTCTGCTCAGACACGCTCTCTCCTGTCCATCCTCCCTCGTCTGCGCACTCCTAAGTTCTAAATCAGGGCACCCGTGACTCTCCTTGCCGATCGTCTCTACCTGCCCTGTCCGTGCTCTCCATATAAATAAGCACCCCACACGTCCTCCAATCCAAATTCAGAACCCTATCTCAAGACCTATTTGTTGTGGGCAAGGTCACCTAGACGGTGGTTGCCATCATGGATTAGGTGGAGGCCAAGGAGAGAGCGGTGGCAAAGCCACAGAGGCAAAGAGGAAAGTGGATTCGTCCGAGATGGCAGTCCAGATGTCAACGGAGAAGACAGAAAGCTCGATGTTTTGAATCTCATCTCATGGGCAGTCAAGATGCCAACGGAGCTGACAAAGAGCTCGATGTTTTGAACCTCATCTCATGTTCAGAATGGGACGTTTCTGAACGTTCTGTATCTTGGATCCATTACTCCTAGCTATAAGCCTATAACTCTACTCTTCATGTAATGTTCTACTTGGGGAGCTATAACTCTACTCTTCTTTTAATCACCCTGTTCGCTTGTTGGTTTCAGCCAGACTTATTTAACTAGCCAACAGTGTTTTCCTCTCACAATAAACCAGCACCAGCCAGCCCAAACCAGCTCAGAAACCAACCAGCGAACACGCCGAATGTTCTATTCTACTCGGGGAGCTAGAGGAGGCATGGATTTCCTAGAAGAATAACTATTGGTTAGCTATATAATTTAATTAGCTATATAATTTGAGGTTGATGCTCTGATAACACAAGATACTATTGGAATATGTTCCTTTTAATGCAGTGTCATCCAAACAGGAGGTCTAAAGTTAGCTCTAAGCTTTAGCCCGCCTCACATTAGAGTTTTAGATCTCGAAACTGAGCTAAAGTACTATAAACTCATCTCATATTAGAGCTTTAGATCTTAAAACTAAGCTAAAGTGCTATAAAGTTTTTAGAGCTCTAAAGTTTAGAGGAGATACAGACCGTTCCTAATACTAGTCCTAGCCAGTGGAGGATCCGGTTTTGATTCATGGGATGACATCCGACTTATTAGCCCAGCACAGTGGATAGAGCACATCCTGAACTTAACTACTCCCTCCATTCCAAATTATAAGTCGATTTGACTTTTTTTTCATAGAATTTATTACTCCCTCTGTCCTGTAATATAGTGCATTCTAGAAACTTTAAGACAAATTAAGAAAGAAAATAAAAGAAACATATACCCTTGTTTTATTTCCTAATCAGACGTTATCATCAACTTAATTAATGGTGATTGGTTGATAAATGAAAAATATTTAATGCTAAACTAGTTATAAATTTTGAATGCTAAAATACACTGTATTATAGGACGGGGGAGTATGTATCTAGTGTTCTGGACATAACATGTCGAAATATGTAGCAAGCGAATCTGAATAATATCCAACGAGGGAGTATACAAATATTAAAATTCTGAGTTGCTCAGGTACGCAGAGGGAATATTAAAACTCTGAGTTGCTCAGGTACGCAGAGGGAGTCTGATACCCAGCGAGGAAATGAGCTGAGACACATTTGGCAGCCATCACATCTTATGATGTTCACCATGAAAATTATGATTAGGTGGCAGCATGTTCAAAATATTCTTCGATATCGATCATTTCATGCCACACAGTACAATCGAATTTTTAGGATAAGCAACAGTCCCGAGTTTGTCTAAAGAGACCCAACACCACCATAGGAATGACACTGAACTGAAAATATACAGGGGAAAAGCAAAAGAATGCTGGCACGAGGTAATTGGTTGTGAATTGCAGCACACCAGTTGCAGCACTCGTTCAACTCCCCATATGTTCCTCCTTCAGAGCATTTCCTGAGATCTGCGGACACATTGCCTTACCTTTTTCTTGAACTCATCCTGCTTTTCTCTCCAATCCTTCTGCAAGACAAATTCATGTACAACTTCAGAAACCAATGGTATCTGATAACAACATACATTTCAGTGTTTTACCCAATGCCAGAAAGTTCAGATATGGTGTGGCTTAGACTAAATGATTAGAAAACTTCAGAAGTACATAAAGTCAACTACCTTGACGATAGCAGAAGCGCTATGTGCTAATCAAAGAGAAAATGATCACAATAAATATTTAACGGGTGAATAAGCAAATAATTACTCAAGTAATGTATTTCAAAGGACCCAATACTGTATTTAACTATTTATCCATCAGCAAAACTGACTAATGCAATTGCAAAGCCGATAAGTGACCACTTTTAACGTTGCGCTGGAAGCAGCACAAAAGAACTTCTGCAGTTTGTTTTCCTATGCGAGAGAGAGAGAGAGAGAGAGAGAGAGAGAGAGAGAGTAATGCCATGTGCACTTACAGCAGCTTCAATATTCGCTGGAGACTCGTCGTTCGGACTAGAGAGCATTGAAATGATGCTCAGAACTATACTTTCAACCTGCATTTATGAAAGCACAATAAATTAGCGAAGGCAACATGCACATTGACTAATTTCTACTGATGTAAACAAAAGGTATGGGCTAGGGTATACATCAACAAAAAATTCAGTCATATAGTATTTGAGCTACTGTGTGTGTGAGAGAAAGAGACACGCGCGCGTGCAGAGTCAAACAGTGACATACACTCACACAGAAACAAACCCACACACAGACATACCACAGTATGCACGAATAATTGTATAAGGCCCTGTTTGGTTCCCAGGATTGAGAGGAATTGGAAAGTGATTTAATAATAAAATGGGAAGCACTGTCTAGATATTGGTTTCAGTTCATGGGATCCAAACAGGCCCTAAGAGTTAAACGTAAATAGTATTAGCTGCCCCCCTCGGGGTCTCTGTAAACAAACAAACAATTGTTGCTTTCTTAAAAGCAGAGACCTAGTCTCCCTTAAATAAAAAAACAAACAAACAGACATTTACGTGCCCTAAACAAGAAGGCCCACCGTGTGCACTGGTGTCCACCGTTCGCTTGCAAGCTCATAACCATTGGGATCTTCGCCAGGTGGATGAAGAATTGAAATGCAAACACGTCCATCAGGATAAACTGAGAATTCAATATAAGAATTGTCAGAACTTTGACATGATCAAATATTAGACATGAATATCAGTCAGATTGCGAAGCTTACCATTCGGATGCCACATCTCAGAAGTAAATCTTACTGATGGCGGGCTGTTGGGATAGTTCTGGGGGAAGGTCATTATTGCATTGAAGTAGCCTCCATCACTGCAAAAGTAAAACGTTGACCCTCTTAATTTCATGAAAAACCAGGAAAAATGAAGTGAGATTTTCAAGGTGCTGTTATATTGGATGACAAGATCACAAAAATTTACTGCAAGTTGGTTGGACATTTGCAAGGAAATAAACTATTAATGCAGGTGGGTAGGACATTTGCAAGAAAACAAACTACAACTGCAAGTGGGTGGGGTATTTGAATCTACCTTCAACATACAGCTAAGTAGTACAACAGATCAATACAAACGTACAAGACACAGACCAAACTCAGAAGCGGTGTGACCACGCGCAAGTGATACAGATCAGCATCAAGACACAGAATCCGCTTGGTTACACCATAGTTCATCAATAAGGGCTGTGGATCAACATCACAACACAGAATTCTGATGTACAAATAGAGACCAAGCAATCGGGACTGCAGGCAGACACACAAATTATATAGAATCGGCATCAAAATGCAGAATCGGCTCCATGACACCACAATTCATCAATATATGGGTTGCAGATCGACATCACAGCACGGAATTCCTACAGTATGCACCATGCAAATCAAACAATCTGAACCTGAACTGACTATGCGCACCCATCAAGCATGCAATCTATATCCCAAGAACAATAGTGCAGTGATTATAAGGCAGGCAAAATTCGAACTTACTATAGGGTGTCAGGCGGCCCGATGATGGTGACCTGCCACTCGAAGACGCTGCTATCGTCTACAAGCCCCGCCGAGAACCCATCCACGGGGTTCTTCGCAAGATCTGTGACAAGCAACAAAGAACGTTCGAGAGATCAGGAGCCGATCGCGGCAAATCGGGGCGAAAAAGGAAAGGGAGAGCAGGAGGCCGTTCGGATCCGTACCCTTGAGCTGCTTCTGGAGCAGGAGGCTCGCCTGGCTAGTGGTGCCCTCCATGGCAAGGAAGCAGCGATCCTCGACCGGATCGGGGCTAGGGTTTTGGCGATGGGAAGTGGTTCGCCGCCCCCCGGAGGAGCTGCTTTATTTCTGGGGGCGAGAGCAGCTTCAGAATCGAGAGGAACAGGTAGAAGGCAACAGGCTGGAGGATTTCTAAGAAGCCTGAGAGAGGGTTCCGGGTTAGTTAATGATGGCAACCGGATTAGTTTCTGCGGCTAAAACATCATGTATTTTTAGTTGTCACTGGTTAGTGCCCGTACGTTGCTACGAGATAAATAATAATTTATACTAAAAATATACGAATCGCATAATAAGACAATAATATTGTAAAAATTAAATACCAATGTTAAAGTAACATTTAATTCAAAAGGCAAAGTTTATGAATTTAACACAGTCACGGAGTGCGCGGCGTCGCAGGCTCACAAACTATACTTTATAGACCTTTCCGTGATACGGCTAAGATAATATTTTATATTGGCAGGAAGAAATCTCCGATATCTATTTCTTTGCATTTTGTGCGCCTACGACGCTGCGCACTCCGTGAGTATGTTAAATTCTTAAACTTTGCTTTTTGGATTAAATATCACTTTAACGTTGGTATTTAATTTAACAGTATTGTTATCTTGTCGTGCGATTCATGTGTTTTTAGTATAAATTGTTAGTTATCCCGTAGCAACGCACGGGCACGCTACCTGAAACAGCAAGCGAGAGCGATGGAACACGTGAGCGTGAAACCAAATGAAAGAAGGAAAAAGTTGTCCCTTTTGCAAATGCAAAGAGGGAAAGTAATTAAATGTAGGCAGATTTGGCAAGGTTCTCAGAAATGCAAAGATGTTCCTTTTGTATTAATTCTCTTTCCTTCTGTGTTAATTCTCTTTTTTTTTTTGCTCGTTGTCATGTATGCTGGTGCATGCAAATATGCAATATGTATATTGATAGCACAATAATTTTCTACTTCCTATTTTACCATGATTGCTCTATCACATGACATGCAATATTCAATCAAGGAGAATTATGTATGCGGGAGATGTCGTGGGATCGCAGGCGTGGACAGACTGACGAATCAAAACAAATGTCACACAAAAAATGTCCACACTTTGTTCTTTTTAGTTGTAGGAGATTAGTACAGAAGATTTAGTTGTCCCGTAGCAACGCATGGGCACACTACCTGAAACAGCAAGCGAGAGCGATAGAACACGTGAGCGTAAAACTAAATGAAAGGAGGAAAAAGTTGTCCCTTTTGCAAATACAAAGAGGAAAAGTAATTAAATATAGGCAGATTTGGCAAGGTTCTTAGAAATACAAAGAGATTCCTTTTGTCTTAATTATCTTTCCTTCTATGTTAATTCTCTTTTCTTTTGCTCGTTGCCATATATGCTGGTGCATTCAAACATGTAATATGTATATGGATAGTACAATAATTTTCTACTTTCTATTTTACCGTGATTCCTCTATCACATGACATGCAATATTCAATCAAGGAGAATTATGCATGCGGGAGATGTCGTAGGATCGCAGGCGTGGACAGACGGACGGACCAAAATAAATATCGCGTCAAAAAATGTCCACACTTTGTTCTTTTTAGTTGTAGGAGATTAGTACAAAAGATTTAGTTGCCCCATAGCAATGCACGGGCACGCTACCTGAAACAGCAAGCGAGGACGATGGAACACGTGAGCGTGAAACCAAACGAAAGGAGGAAAAAGTTATCCTTTTTTGTAAATACAAAGAGGGTAAGTAATTAAATGTAGGCAGATTTGACAAGGTTCTCAGAAATGCAAAGAGGTTCTTTTTGTCTTAATTCTATTTTCTTCTGTGTTAATTCTCTTTCATTTTGCTCGTTGCCATGTATGCTGGTGCATGCAAACATGCAATGTGTATATGGATAGTATAATAATTTTATACTTTCTATTTTACCGTGATTTCTCTATCACATGACAGGCAATATTCAATCAAGGAGAATTATGCATACGGGAGATATCGTGGGATCACAGGCGTGGACAGACGGATGAACCAAAATAAATGTGACACCAAAAAATATCCACACTTTGTTGTTTTTAGTTGTAGGAGATTAGTACAAAAGATTTAGTTGTCCCGTAGCAACACACGGGCACGCTACCTAAAACAGCAAGCAAGGGCGATGGAACACGTGTGCGTGAAACCAAATGAAAGGAGGAAAAAGCTATCCATTTTACAAATGCAAAGAGGAGAAGTAATTAAATGTAGGTAGATTTAGCAAGGTTCTCAGAAATGCAAAGAGATTCCTTTTGTCTTAATTCTCTTTCCTTCTGTGTTAATTCTCTTTCCTTTTGCTCGTTGCCATGTATGCTGGTGCATGCAAATATGCAATTGGCATATGGATAGCACAATAATTTTATACTTCCTATTTTGCCATGATTCCTCTATCACATGACAGACAATATTCAATCAAGGAGAATTATGCATGCGGGAGATGTCGTGGGATCGTAGGCGTGGACAAACTGACGAACCAAAACAAATGTCGCACCAAAAAATATCCACACTTTGTTCTTTTTAGTTGTAGGAGATTAGTAATTTCCTCACAAAGAAACTTACTTACCATTATTAATTTTAGAGCCCTACAGTAAATAATAAGTTTCTGGTGTATTTGTTCGATTTCCTTTTCATACTAGCAAATCGAAACATCTTAGGTTGCGATTGGATGTTGGTATTTAGCCCTGGAATCTAGATTTGGCATTGGGTACCAGCAAATACCTATTGTTTGGACGGCTTTGGTACTAGGGAACGGAATCGAGCGCCAATGCCATGAAAATATCCCACCAGTCTTGCGCGAGCCCGCCCACGATCCGGCTCCATATTCACCTGAATCGGCCTTTTCCCCTCCCCCGCGCGTACCTCTTCATCTCTGCGCCCACAGAAAACAAAATGCTCCCGCCTGCTAAGGGGACCGAGCAGGAGGCGACCCCGGGAGGACGCCGCTGTCGCCGTAGGTACCCTCTCTCAGTCACCTCCCCGCCTTCCTATCGACAGAATATTGTCGGCAGTCCTCCGAGGGGTATCCCATGAAGGTAGATTGATTGGCATAGGTGCGCATAATCAAGAACAAGAAGGCGATAGAGACACAAGAGTTAGACAAGTTCGGGCCGTCAGCACGACGTAATACCCTACTCCTGTGGTCTGTTGGTTTGTATTGTCTATCGTATGAAATTGCGTGTGTTTTGAGGGGGGTCCCTGCCCACCTTATATAGTCTGAGGGATAGAGTTACAAGTTGGTTAGATCTAGGAGATAATCGGTAAGTAATAACATATTACAGAAATCATGGGATCGAACGTATCCTAATAGATCTCATAGCATCTTCATGATATCACCCTTGATGTCTTGCGGTACACGTCGAGCAGTGCCGTGCACCATAGGTCTTCGTCTTGTGGACTGGACTGCCCCTAGCAGCATATCCCATGTTGTACCCCCCACAGCTAGTCCTTGAGCGCCTTGTTTCCGCTGTGCAACGCCATCTTGAGCTTGTCCGAGCAGGTGTAAACAAAGCCGAGCAGTCAGACTCATAGTCCAACCACTCTAATGAGTCGCTGAGCAGTTGTGGACCATCGCCGAGCAGAGTATCCTAAGTAAGGCTTGCCAGAAGGATGTAAGGAGCTCAAGTTCAAAATTGAAAATTTTCTCGTTGTGAACCAAGTGTGCCCACTTAGAGTCCGACCACGAGAAAGGGAGATAATCTTCTTCAACTTCGAGAGGCATGGTGTCTTCCAGATTAAAGAAAACACACTCACCGCAAGGTGAAGTGTGCCCACTTAGTCCCCGAGCCTGGCAGTAGGTGACATAGTCATGTGGTGCCAGGGTCCAGAAAGTAGAAGAAAGGCAGAAGACTAGCCGAGCAGGCAACCAGTCCCTAGGCTGAGCCCTAAAATGAAAAGTGCATATTCACCGCAAGGTGAAGTGTGCCCACTTAGTCCCTGAGCCTGATAGTATGTAACGTGGTCACATGGTGCCAGGGTCAGAAATAATAGTAACCAAAAGAAGTCCCCAGTGTGGTGAGAAACTGAGTCATAATGATGACGTAGTCCCCGAGCCACAAGTGGAAATCTCGAATATATCAAGAAGTACCGATTACTCAAATCATGGAGAAAAAACCAGAGTAATGGTTGTACAATAGAAAGTGCTGGGCCTTGATGGTATTGCGGAGAAGTCAGCGAATATTTGGTGTGCAGTACCAAGTTGCATCAAAGAATGGGCGATATGGGCCGTAGTTGCGTGGAAGCCCAGGTAACGGCCCACCACGCCGCTTTGGAGAATTCGGAAGGGCGCAAATCAATATGGTGCGGTTTCCCAAAAAACACTTGAATGCGAAAAGTGGGTACGGTTTCTTTATAACTACGTCGCTGCACTCTGTGCTCCCACCTTTGCCACTTTGTCTTCCTCCTCAGCCTCGTGCTCCGCCGCTAGGGCTAAAAAGCTTGCGAAAAAGGCCAGTTTTGATCCAGATCTGAGGGATGGCGCCGAAGAGGAGAGGTGGTAACCCAAAGAAGGCGGCCGCCGGGGCGAGCCATGACAACGAATGGGTGCCGTCACTCATGGGGGAGACGGAGCTTAATGAGATGGTGGAGGCGGGCGTTCTTCCTGACTGTATCACCGCCGGATGGTGTCCGGTCGACGGTGAGCCCTATCCGATGCCACACACCGATGAGCTTGTTGTGTTTGCAGATTATTTCTAGCGTGGATTAGGACTTTCGGTACATCCTTTCTTGCTAGATCTGTTGGAGTATTGGTGTCGGGTTCATAAACCCAGGGTCCCTTATGGACCGGCCTCCCAACAAAGGTTTGGCCCAAGCAGACAAACGCACAACTCGTGGGCTGGCCCAAGTACCTAAATGATAGGCCAAAGGGGCGATCGAATCTCTGACCGAGAGGCCTGGCCGAGGAAGAATAGTGCCCGCTTTTTGATTCTGCCCACCTCTCCGACTAGAGCACTTGCTTCGGTCTCCAGCCCACCTCTGAATGGCCTCTCCGACCAAAAGGTGTGGCCAAAGCACCACTTCCGACTCTGACCCATATCTTCGACCGGGGATGTGCCAAACCCCTGCTCATGGATCTTCTTCGACTGGCATGATCAGAGCCGACTAGGACCATCCGACCGAGGACGCCCGCTCTGAAATTAGAAATAAAAAAAGTAGGAGAGCAAAGGGGGGAAAGAACACGAAGTAAAGAAAGAGGAGCATACTAGTTTGGACACCACCAAGGCATTGAGAGGTATGGGCTTGCCATTGACCTTCTCTTTGGGCTTCAGCTGCAGCACCCGGTCGAGGTGACTCTAGACCTCGTCATCCGATAGCTCCTCTAGTGACGCACGATTGGGGTCCGACTAGCCGTCGTACCTCCACATCGGCAATGACCTCTCTACCAACGGAGTAACCAGGTGGCGGTAGAGGGTGTGGAACGCCCACACCCCATCAAGGCCATGTCGCACGAGGTTCCAGAGCTCCTCATCAATGATCTCCACCTTCTTCTTCTCCTGATGGGAACAGCCCCACGACCAACTATCCTGCTTCTCTGGCCTCCTGCCGGTGAACGCTGGAAATGATGCCTCCGCTGGATTCCTGATATAAAACCACTCCCCGTGCCACCCTCGGTTGGAGTCATAGGGGATGTACGTGGGATATGAGCCTCTCACGCTCGGTTTCCTCTACAGGGTGAAACCCCCCACCATCGTGACCTTAGGCGGATTCCCCACCGGCAAAGCTCGCCCAGAGAATAGCCACCGGAAGAAGTCCGCATGTGGGTCCATCTCGAGGAAGGCCTCGCAGACGGTGACAAATCCAGCGATGTGTAGCACCCCCGTTGGATTGAGGTGCTGTAGCTCCAGACCCCACTCATTGAGGATTCCGCGTAGGAACCAGTGCGCGGGATGTCCCAACCCGCGCTCATGGAAGGCGAGAAAGAAAACCACCTCGTCGGGCCAAGGTTATGGAAACTCCTCCCTCCAGGAGCCCTCCAGTGCGCCACCTCCTTCAGCGGCAGAAATCCCTTCACGGCGAAGGCTTTCAACACCGACTCCCTCACAGTGGATGACCTCTAGTCCAACATCTCGCTCCGGGTTCATAAAAGGATTTGTGAGTTTTTTCCTCTCCCTCGCTCTCACTTTTCTTTCCTAGGAACCACCATGGCTCTCAAAGACGCTCTCGATAAGAAGGAAAATGAGAGGACGAGGCAGATGGGGAATAGGCGAAAGAACGGGGTGAAAACCTTCTCCCTTCTCCTACTTAAGGAAAAGGGCGCAACAGTTGGGGAAGGCGTGTCAATCGGGAAAATCAAAATGGCGGAGCGAAAAACCCTCTCTCTTTCCCATTTAATGCAGATGGGACGCACCCTGACCGATGAGACGTGTCCTGCCCAACGGAACGACACCTAATTAGATAGGACGTGGCCTAGGCATGGCCCACCACTACCACATGCCAACCACTACCACACGCCAGGCACAAGAACCAAAGCGCCACCGCACATGGGTAGCTCTCCGCATCCCCAGGCGGGACTTGGAAAACCCCAAAATAGGATCTCCGCCAAGGGAGACCATCGGGCTTCCTAAGGTCGATCGAATGACTCAGGATAACACTGAGAGATAAGTAAGGAGCGAAGGGACACCCCATGTAGGCCATGTCGACTCCATCACGAACGACGAGCACAGGTCCCAGACGGACATTTCCGATTGGAGCTCTTCAAACCCCGTCACTCGAGTCATCAAGGTAACACTACCAACCCCTGCTATTTTCTTATAATCATTTCATACATCCATACATGCATTCATTCCATACGCCCGTTCCCCCCGGATGATTTGGGCTCTAAACCACCCTGCGGCTCAGGAACTAAGCCATCGCACGTGTAGTGAAATAAATCACAACGCTTCGTGTTGCGTCACGAAGCGGTAGTTGCCTCATTCGACATGAGCAACGACCGACCAGGGTTCGAAGGCCGGCCTACGGAGGGCTTGAGGCCGCCCCACATCAAACAGAGCCAGGGGAGAAAACACAGATGAGCCCCGTGCAGCCCTCGCCTAGTCTATCCCAAAGCAGATAGGGTCATCTCAACCTTCTCGTTTGATCCTAAACCTCTGCTAAGCCCACAGAATCTCTATTGAGGGGAGGCCATTAGGACATCTGGGTCGGTCTCTAGAATGACCCAGGCATCTGCCGGGTTGCAGATAAAGGAGCAGTCGAATGTCACAAGAGGGATATGCCGACCTCATCACGAACGACGGACCTAGATTCCACTCGATCAATACTCGTTAGCGAGCTCACCGAGCGTGTCACTCAAGCCCGAGCGATCAGGACAAGGGACAAAACTCGGCCCCTCCAGTTGTGAGAAATCAAGGATGGGGTAAAGCACACAACTCGAAACTGACCCCTACCAAAAGCCCAACAGGGCTCGGGGGCTCAAGGCACACCAAAAATCTGGGTTTGCGACCCCAAACACGCCCCATCCACTCGGCTACACTTCGACTGCATACCAAATGCCTAGGTCTGTGACCCTGAACTCACCCCATCCCTCGGCTACGCTTTGACTACACACCAAATGCCTGGGTCTGCGACCCCAAATTCGTCCCATCAGGATCCACGAGCTCTTGCTCGCCCGATCCCTAAACTAACTAACTACCTCAGCTGCGTGGGCTGCATCGAGGCTAGGATCCATGTCTCCAACTCACTCGATCCCATGGCGCGCATCTATGCCAGGACCTACGAGCTCTATCTCATCCGATCCCTAAACTAACTCTCTCGTCCGATCCCACGGCGCGCACCGACACCAGGATCCATGAGCTCTACCTCGCCCGATCCCAAAACTAAAATGCCTTAGCTACGCAACGACGCCTTGGTTGACAACTCCGTCTCGACTAAAAAACACGCACACACGCCCGCTGAAAAAAATCCTAGACGATTGTGTCCGAATCGCCCGAGGGCTCGGGGGCTACACCCGAGGGTACGCTCGCGCGCACCCATCGACAAAACAAAACTTCCCCCACTAGTAACACGAAAACCCCCCTAGATGATTCTGCCTGAATCGCTCGGGGGCACGGGGGCTACACCCGTGGGTGCGCTCACGCGCACCCACCGTCAAGACAAAAATCCCTCAGACGATTCTACCCGAATCGCCCAGGGGCTCGGGGGCTCCTATTGGGTTCATAAACCCAGGGTCCCTCGTGGACCAGCCTCCCAACAAAGGTTCGGCCCAAGCAGACAAACATACAACTCATGGGCTAGCCCAAGTACCTAAATGACAGGCCAAAGGGCGATCGAATCTCCGACCGGGAGGCCTGGCCGAGGAAGAACAGCGCCCGCTTTTTGATTCTGGCCCACCTCTCTGACTAGAGCACTCACTTTGGTCTCCAGCCCACCTCCGGACGGCCTTTCTGACCGGAAGGCCTAGCCAAAGCACTACTTTCGACTCTGACCCACGTCTCCAACCGGGGATGTGCCAAACCCCTGCTCATGGCTCTTCTCCGACTGGCACAATCAGAGCTGACTGGGACCATCTGACCGGGGACGTCCGCTCTAAAAGGACCAGGGAACGAACGGAGAAAGCAAGGCAGGGCGCACAAGTCAAACCATAAAACTAGGGACTGTACCCTGTACACCTGTAGAAATAGTACTCTACAACCTCCCTAGCACAATAGAGCCCAAACAGTGTTGTAGGCGCCGACATTTTTCCTATAGTATTGTGGGTGCTATTAACTCCCATACAGTAAGGCTCTCCCACATGCCTCTGGGCATCAACAGTGTTGTGGGTGCCGGCACTTACCATACCGAGTGAACATGGTGAAACTCCTCACATGCCTCTGGGTATCAACAGTATAGCAGGTACCAACATCTGCCATACCCGAACAAGATGACGCAACCTCCCACGTGCATCTAACATCCAATAGTGTTGTGGGCACCTACCATCATCCTATACCCGCTGGCATGGGCAACAAGGCTTAGAAGCATACGTACTCTCTCCCTCTCACTTGTAAGGCCATCCCCTTCATCTATAAAAGAGGATACTCTCTCTCCCAACAAGGAGGTTGATTCAAGTGATTCTAGATTCATTAGATCGATCAAGTTCATTAGCACACAACAGCAAAACCATCGGGTTTAGACCACAAGCATACGCTTGAACACTTAGCTCATAGCGGTGATCTTGTCACTCTTGGCCCTTCCGACTGGAGTCCGACCGGACCTCTTGTACCCCCATCTTTCTCCTTCTCGTTTGTAACCCCACTACAAACTTCGAGCACCTGGGCTTAGGAATAAAGTCACCGACTGACTCAAACTAGACATAGGGCACATTACCTGAACCGGTATAAACCCTGTGTCATTGAGTGCTAGGCCACCTCCGATCACAACGTATGGCAAAACTACAAATATTTACTTGTTGGTCACTTTCTACACCGACAATTGGGGAGTGAGCTTGTGTAATCTTCACCCGAACACTATTTTGCACATTTCCTTGTTTATCCACTTCTGCGAGGTCTATCTTGGCATTCTTGCCCATTTCAATCTCTTTCGACACCTTTTCTGGCTAAAGAAGAAAGGAGGAGGCGGTTCCAAAGTGGTCGGTGGTGTGTATCTACAGCTCCACGATGGGATGGTGGGCGAATACATTGCTGTGCCACTAAATACCTCACTGAAGGGGTGGAATGCTAGGTGGTTCTACATGAAGCAGAGTCAGTATGCCATCTGATGTGATGTCAACTAGATTCTGGAGAATCAGAGGAGCTGGTCAGAGAAATCGACCAGTGCCGATATGGAGCATGTGAAGGATCTCCTTGAGCTAATAAGGGGCATGAAGATGAATGGAGTGGTGGTGGTGGTGAGCTTCATAGTGTGCTGCATCTAGCCCTGTAAGGAGAGGGCTCATCCGGGCTTTGACTTCAAGGGAGATACTGATGGCACTCAGGAGAGGATGGAGAGACTGATGAAGGAGGTTGTGCTATGCTAGGCCGCTGAACTATTTGCTCCAAATGTGCCATTCACTGTGCTAGGGCAGCTGAAAGCCTTCAACTGCATGAACCCACCTCCTCAGGTAAAAATCTTGACTGTTGTTCCTGGTGTTTTTTACCCTATGTCGGCACCGAGCAGTGGATTGATTTTCTTGTCGAAAGATCCATTTGCAGGAACAGGCGGCGTACTTCTTGGGCGTGCTGTGGAGCGATTAGCCAAAGGCAGTGGATGCCAGGCGACCACTCAACAAGAGGAAAGTGTCATCAATGCCTCGTCTGAATCCGGAGGCGAAGGTGCTAGTCAGAAGGAGAGTCCCCCCCGGTATCGGAGAAGGTTCAAGGGAAAAGGGCAGCAAATGATGAGCCAGCCTGAAAGAAGAGAAGAACGGTAGATGTAGCTCCCCATAAGCCAGGTGGCATCTCACTTGGTGGCGACTGGACCACTTGGATGCAGAGCACGGTGATATCTGAGTGGTCGGATGATGACGAGGCTCCAGTAGCTCCCCCTCCGAGCATTAAAGCATCATCGCACAACATGCACGTGGAGGTGCAACCAGAGGGAGGGGAAGGAGTCCCCGAGCAGCAAGTGGAGAAAACGCCGACAGCGGGGGCTGCAAGACCTCCAGCCCAGGCCATGCAGGTTGACCCCAGAGCAGTGCTTGGGTGATCAAGGATGCAGCGCTAGTTCAGAACCATCTACCGGGAAGCTGATGTGTAAGTATATTTGCCTTGGGATCAGTAGCTTTCCGATTTTTATAGTTGTGGTGACCGTTGAGCTCAACTAATGTAAAACGGGGCGTGTGGAGGACCTGAATCCTTTAGGCCATACTGGCGAGCAGGCGGGGGCTAGTCCTAGGGAGGAGACATTATGGACAGACTCCGTCCCAGAGTCCCTAGGTGCTCGTCAGTCTATGGAGGAGCCGACCATCGCTGCTGATGGAGTTGGTGGCGGAGAGCGGTTGGCGATGATGACGAGCGATTCGGTGGAGATGCTAGGAGCAATGGTGGGAGCCACCAAGTCTTTGGAGGCAGGAGCAGGAGCTGCCGACGTCATGCCAGAATCGGTGGCATAGAGACCGATAGCATCGGTGGAGCAAGCGGCGTGCCTTGAGATGCCGCAGGGTGTGGTCGGTCACTGTGTGTGACCACCGAGCCCCTAGGCAGTGCCACTGGCTATGGAGGAAGAGGACGAGGTCAGGGAGATTGAACATGAAGAATCACGACCTCAAGCCATCCGCATCCTCCGCAAGCGAGGTGATGAAGTTTTGGTCATGGAAGAGGACACCACTAGGGAGATGAAGAGGCTACTGTCCACCCTTTCCACGGCTATGAAGCAAATTGAGGTTAGTGTTGCATCAGTAGTGTCCGTCTTTGGCGTTGGAGAATATGGTCCTTTATAATATTGGTGCTTTACAGGGCATAGCGCGAACTGCTGTACAATGGCAGCAGTTGATCAAGAGGATGGAGCCCCTTGCCGAGGAGAACGAGAAGCTGAAGGAGGCAGTGAAACTGATGGAGAAGAACGTCCAGAGGGCCCAGCGTGAAAGGGACCTTTCTGATTCAAACAAGAGGGACCTAGAGTATCAAAAGGGCACCTTATCCGAGCAGTTGAAGATCATATCTGAGCAGCTAGAGCACACCTCTGAGTAGCTGAAAAGTAGCTCCAAGCAGCTAGAGCGCACCTTCAAGCAGTTGAGAAGCGTCTCCAAATAGAAGAAAGGTACTATGGATCGATGAATTTGTTCTACATTGCCAAACAATCTTGATGTTGTTGTTGACCGTTACATTTGTAGAGCGAGATGCAGAGCTCGCCTGGTTGCATCAAGTCATCGGCCAACTCCAAGAGGAGAAGGAGAAGGCGTCTGGGTGAGCGGAGAAACTGGCCGAGGATCTAGAAGGTGAGTAGTTCATGGTCGGAGTTGTTGCTAAAGTGATTTCTTCATTTGATGGATACTTTTGGTGTCTATAGAATACCATCGAAGGACCAAGGCATAGTTCGACATGCTGGAGCTGGAGGCCAGAACCTAGAGGGGGAAACTTGATGCCGTGGTGGCCGAAGTTAGGCCGGTGCTGGACTGTATCGACATGGAGGTGACTCCTCAGCCCAATAATAGGCCACCCTATTTAGACACCATCATTGACAATTGCAAGGTGGCTTGGGAGAACTTCAAAAGCTTCAACTGATATGCCAATGTCTCCATCATGATGCATGCCCTGCCGATGGTCTGGTCCCACTACCCTATGATCAATCTTCAGGTGATAGGGGCTAGATTCGCCAAAGGGACGGGTGCGATGAAGCAGGAGCAGCTGAAGGATGAGGTGGAGGGCGTGGCGAAGAAGCTGGCCGGTGACATTGATCTGTTCGGTGAGGTAGATGGTGATAGCCAAGCCTAATAGCCTGAGTGGAGAGGGACCTGTATTGAACAACTGGAGAGGAGAGTTAAATGCGTGAGGGCATAAACAAACATTTATGTATTTGTATAAATGTTGTAAGTTGATGTTGTATGCATGTTTGTGCGGCTTGCTAGCACTTTTGGTGAAAAATAGATGTATTGTTAACCCTAATGCATTTATAGGTGGTATAAGTAGCGTCCGAGCAGTTAGTTCGTTACTGAGCTCTTGGCCTTGGCTAGCCCAAATTCCATAACGTTGAGTGCTAGAGCCTGTGCACATGTAGGAGGAACAGACATGACCGAGGAACCACAGCCGACCACCCATAACGCAGAGCACTAGAGCCCATAGCACGTGTAGGGAGAGATCGAAGGTAGGGTTTTCTCCAAAGAACATAGAGCCGAACATGTGCTGCTTGATGGTTGGTGAAATATCTTAGAGATATTTTAGTATGGAGAAATGAGGCGGAGCATTTATGGAGATCACGTATAATTGTTGGAGTTTGTTAAGGAGTAGCTCAGAGCTTGTAATCATAAGTGGAGATTAAACTAGAGTGGAGAAATAATGGAGACAAATTATGGCGACAAAAACTTTATTCATTATGTAGTGGAGAGTACATATCTGGAGCGTTTCAAGGATAGAAACATATAAGTTGCTCGATGTGCCATGAATTGGGGATATCGATTCCCTCCATGTCACATAGCCGGTAAGACCCTAGTCAGGTAACCTCTTTGACCATGTAAGGCCCTTCCCAAGGGGAGGAGAGCTTGTGCATCCCTTCAGTTTTCTGCTTTCTACGGAGAACGAGGTCGTCGACAGCAAATGAATGACCTTTGATATTGCGATTGTAGTATCTTCGCAAGCCTTCTAGGTATTTGGCTATGCGGATGCAAGTGATCAAGCATTCTTCTTCAGCCCTATTAATGTCCTCTGTCCGAATAGCTACGGCTTGCTCTTCATTATAATGTCATACTCTTGGTGCTCTAAAGGCAATGTACGTAGGAAGTATGGCCTTTGAGCCATAGACCAAAAAATATGAAGAGACACTGGTGTTGCGACTAGCTTGAGTGCACGGTCCTTAGACCATAGCTAGGAGCTCTTTGAGCCATCTGCCCGGGTGTTTTTTCTCTTTCTAGTATAGTCTCTTTTTTAGAGCATCGAGGATCATGCTGTTCGCCCATTTGACCTGGCCGTTGGCTCTAGGATGGGCAACAGAGACATATTTGACTAAGATGCATCGGTCTTCATAGAAGTCCCAAAAATGGTGACCAGTGAATGTAGTTCTGAGGTCAGTGATAATGCTGTTCAGGATACCGAATCTATGGATGATATCTTCGAAGAGCTCGACTGCCTTCTTTGCAGTGGCCAAAACAAGTGGCTTGTACTCGATCCACTTGG
Organism: Miscanthus floridulus; assembly: GCF_019320115.1. Classification (NCBI taxonomy): domain Eukaryota; kingdom Viridiplantae; phylum Streptophyta; class Magnoliopsida; order Poales; family Poaceae; genus Miscanthus; species Miscanthus floridulus. The sequence continues at coordinate 81,499,879 of NC_089596.1, read as the reverse complement.
AGAACTTGTCAATGGCGACATACATGTACCAAAAACCACCTGGCGCGGGCTTGAAAGGCACGATCATGTCGAGTCCCCAGCATGCAAAAGGCTAAGAAGCTGGGATGGTCTGCAATTCCTGTGCCGGCACGTGTATTTGCTTGATGAAAAATTGACATCCTTCACAACATCGGATGAGGTCTTCTGTATCGAAGATGGCCATGGGCCAGTAAAAACCAGCTCAGAAAGCTTTGCTGACCAGGTTTTTGGAGGTCGCTTGATTGCCACAGGAGCTAGAGTGTATTTCAAGGAGTAGTTTTACACCCTCTTCTCAGGTGATGCATTTCTACAGTATCCCTTGGCGCTTTTCCTCATCAAGTTCTCATCTACCAGCATGTAATGCTTGCGGCAATGGATGAGGCATCTAGTTTCAGTCTTATCGGCGGGTACGTTGATGCTGGTGAGGTACTTGATGAACTATTCCCTCTAATCTACGATCGGTGAAGGTACTACAAGTACCAGCTGCTCGGCGGGGGGGGGGGGGGATTTCTTGAACTTTCTTCTCTTCCTTAATAGACGGCGTAAGGTCTTGAACGAAGACCCCTGGTAGAATCATGACATGAGAAGAGCCTATCTTTGATAGGTGGTCGGTGAGCTGATTTTGATATCATACAACATGGTGGTACTCGATACCGTAGAACTTTCCTTCGAGTTTCCTGATCTCGGCGTAGTATATGTCCATCTTCTCACTAGAGCAGGACCAATCTTTGTTGACTTGGTTGATGACCAGCGCGGAGTCTTCGTATACCATGATGTATTTGACGTCGAGCTTGATGGCTATACGTAGTCCATGGAGACATGCTTCATACTCCGTGGCATTGTTGGAAGCTAGAAAATGAATTCGGAGGACATAACAGAGCTTGTCTTTAGTTGGAGTAATGAATAAAATGCCAGCACCAGCATCGCTGATGTTGAGGGCGCCATCAAAATACATCACCAAGTGCTTGGGGCAAGCAACGGGGATGGGCTCTTGGATCTCGGTCCACTTAGCAATGAAGTCAACCAGCGCCTGTGACTTAATGGTAGGCTTGCTTCTGAATTCTATAGAATAAGTGCTGAGCTAGACTGCCCACTTGATGATGTGGCCATTGGCCTCTTTGTTACAGAGAATGTCCCATAGAGGGAACTCGGTGAGCACGACGATCTTGTAGTACTCGAAGTAATGGCAGAGCTTGCGTGACGTGATCAGAATGGTGTATAACAGCTTTTGAACTTGAGGGTAATGAGTTTTGGACTCATTAAGAACCTCACTAATGAAGTAGACCGGACGTTGTAACTTATAGGCATGTCCAACTTCCTCACGCTCAACGACGATAGCTATGCTAACGACGCGAGAAGTGGCGGTGATGTAGATCAATAAGGTTTCGTCTGGCTGAGGTGCCGTCATGATTGAAGGCTTCGTTAAAAATAACTTGAGCTGCTCAAAAGCTGTATCAGCTTCCTACGACCAGGTGAAGCACTCGGAGGCCTTGAGTAGTTTAAAAAATGGTAGTCCCTTTTCACCGAGGTGCGATATAAAGTAGCTGAGAGCAACCATGCACCCTATGAGCTTTTGTATATCCTTCACACAGGTTGGCCGTTTCATATTGGTAATGGCAGAGACCTTGTCGGGGTTGGGTTCGATACCACGACCGCTGACGATGGAGCCTAGGAGTATGCCGGATGGAACTCCAAAGATGCACTTTGAAGGGTTCAACTTTCATCTGTATCTTTTAGGTTGGCGAACATTTCTTCGAGGTCGGCGATGAGATTATCGATGGTTTTAGACTTGAGAACCACATCGTCGATGTAAGCTTCGACGTTGCAGCCTATCTATTGGTGAAGGCACATCTGGATGGCCCTTTGGTAGGTCGCCCCGGTGTTTTTGAGTCCAAAAGACATGGTGGTGTAGCAATACGCACCAAAAGGCATGATGAACGACGTTTTGATTTGGTTGTCCTCTTTGAGAGATCTAGTGATAGCCGGTGTAACAGTCAAGGAAGGAGAGGAGTTCGCAGCCAGCGGTGGAGTCTACAACCTCGTCTATCCGACTTAGACCGAAGGGGTCTTTAGGGTAGTGTTTGTTGAGATTGGTGTAATCAACGTACATTCTCTATTCTTTATTCTTCTTTTAAACAAGGACTGGGTTTGCTAGCCACTCAGGATGATACACTTATTTAATAAATCTAGCTGGTAGGAGCCATTTTATTTCTACCATAATAGCCTCCTTCTTGTCTGGCTCGAATCATCAGAGTTTCTGCTTGATCGGTTTGGCGGTCGATGATACATTCAAGGAGTGCTCGATCTTCTCCCTTGGTACCCCCGGCATGTCTGTAGGTTTGCAAGCAAACACGTTGGCATTGGCATGTAGGAAGGAGACAAGCATGCTTTCCTATTTGGGGTTGAGATGAGCCCCAATCTTGATGGTCTTGGTAGGGTTGTCGAGGCCAAGGCTGACCTCCTTCGTTTCCTAGGACCTGGTAGAGGCATGAGGAGGCTCCAGCGCTAGGATCTCTAGGTCATCGGTAGGCACTGTCTTGGCATCGTTCACCATGCTAGCCATCTAGATGGAGAGGTTAGTGGCTTCGGCGAGGGAGAGACTCTCTGTTTCGTAGGCGTAGGCGACGAAGAGGTTGGCCCGCAGAGCAAGAACTCCTATGGGCAAAGGCATCTTCAATATCAGATAGGCATAGTGTGGTATGGCCATGAACTTGGCCAGAGCTAGCTGACCAAGTATGGCGTGGTAGGCAGTGTTGAAGTTGGCGACATAGAAGTTGATGTGCTCGATGTGGAAGTTGCTAGCCGTGTCGAATTATACCGGGAGGGTGATCTCTCCAAGCGGTTTGGATGCTTGGCTAGGTACCACACCCCAGAAGGAGGAGTCGAAGGGAGTGAGGTCTTCTATTCCAACGCCCAGCTCCTTTAGGGCTCCGACGAAAAGGAGGTTCAGAGCGCTTCTACCATCGACGAGTACTTTCCTAAAGAGAACTTTCTTGATGGTTGCATCGAGAACAAGGGGGAAACACCCTGTGTAAGGATGTCCGCCCATTGGTCGGCCCTGCTAAAGATGATGGGGACCTCTGACCAGGGGTGATAGATGGGGTTGGTGATAGCGTCTTCTATGTTGATAATGAGCACCCGATGGGCGATGAGCTTTCGATCTCTTCTGCTCTCGGAGTCGGCGAGGCCCCCGAAGATAGTGGCAACCACTTTGTCATGATCTTGGAAGGCGTTGTTGTTGTCCCTAGGTGGTCGGTGACCTCTGGCTCTATCATCATTATTGTCGTCCTTCTTTTTGGTCTGGAACTCCTTGGCCAGGCCAAGGTAGTCCTTCATCTTGTGATTGTTGTTCTTGTGGAGGGGGCATGGTCCTTTGAGGATCTTCTTGTACTGCTCATTGTAGTTGTGTTTGGCACAAGGTTTGTCAATGGTGGCAATGATGTTGTCTGGTCAGCGGCGACTATATTGACCAGCTCTAGACCCTTCTAGCCGATCACGTCCATTGTCCTGATGGTGGCCGCGGTCGTCGTGGCCACGGTCACTGTGGCATCGTTCATCGGGGTGCTCATTGATACGGTGTGTTGGGCGGTGAGTGCCCGCATCCTCATTGAAATGAACTTTGGCCTCTTCAGCATTGGCGTATTGATCGGCGGTCGTGATCATCTCGCCAATCCCCTTTGGCGGCTTACGATTGAATTTGGAGCGGAGGTCGCGATGATGGAGTCCTCGGACAAAGGTGGTGATGACTTCTACCTCCGTGATGTTAGGAATAGAATTCCTCGTCTTAGAAAATCGCCTGATATAACTATGGAGGTGCTCGGATGATTTCTTATAGATGCGATTCAGATCATGCTTGGAGCCCTGACCGAGTACACGTAGCCATGTAGTTGTTGGTGAAGACTTTCTTCCACCATTCCTAAGATCCGATGAAATCCAAGGTGACGCTTGTGAGCTAGTTCATCACGGTTGGCGTAAGCATGACGGGAAGATAGTTTGCCATGACACTGGTATCTCCCCCGGTGGCACGCACGGTGGTGGCATAAGCTTGTAGCTACTATGTGGGGTTCATCCATCCCTCGTAGGGCTCGACCCTAGTGATTTTGAAACCATAGGACCACTGGAGTGTTCGGAGTGCTCTCATGAATGCTTGGGGCCCTTCGGGATCATCACCGTTGGGATCTACAGCATTGCCAGTGTTAAGTGGCTGGAGGGCTGCATCCAGATTACCGAACTCTTGCTCTTATTCTTGACGTTGGCGTACTTCCTCTTCATGGTGAGAGAAATGGCGCCCGTCAATATGACATCGCGCATCCTAGAGATTGTTGATGTGTGCTCGGATGTCTTGATTGACTTCCTGGTCATGTTGGTGAGGGTAGTTGATGCAGTTCCTCCTAGCTCCCCTTGGAGGGGTTGTCCATCATCATGATGTTGATCGGCAAAATGGCTTCTACTGGGGCGGCGATTGGATCTTGGCCTGGTGGATCGGTGATTCAAGCTTGTCGAGTAGGAAGGTCCCTGATCCTGGTGGATCTCATTGACCTAGCAGCGTGTAGCTTTAAGCATTACGACAACCTTGGTGAGTTCTGGTGTTTGCTTGAGCCGAGCGAGCTCATTAGCGGCCATGGCCAAGTTGGCGCTTGGGGTCTTGTAGATGTCGTGGCCATCATCGCGAATGAATTCATCGTTGAGGTTGTGGCAGAGTGGGCATGGCCTTCATTGCGAGTCGAGTTGTTCTCCGTTGTGAGCAGCCTCGGCTAACACAATGGCGGCCTCATTTGCTTAGCGCTACGCACGTTGGTGTTTCTGTTGACGTGAGCCATGCGGTCCTCGTCGGTTTCTCCATCCCATGGAGGGCTATCGATGCTGACATTAACAATCCTGCCTCCTTGGAAGGGTGGGAAAGGAGGTTGGACGGAGGCAGTTTCAACGACAGTCTCCGTAGAGCCCTAGGACTTGGAGTCTGGATTTTCCTCTAGGATGGTGTGAAGGGATGCTTCGGGACGTCGGTCGATCTACAACATATTAACAGTCGACAAAAGCTAGTCGGCGATCGGGTCAGCAAGAGGATAGATATCTCCCACCTGGTCAGCGAATTTGCCCCTTAGGGCATCCTAATGGATGGCGACTGTGGCCCTTGGAGTTTCCTGATCAGCCTCCGATGGATTGGAATCGAAGGGTGGTCGGTGCTGAACTAGAGTGGTCAGAGCTGATTCCATGATGGAGAGGCAGTCGGTGAGCTTCTAGCCAACCTGATCGATGGATGCGATCAGATCATCGTTGTTGATCTACTTCCTTGGGTAGCAGGAGAGCAGGCGGTGAGTTGTTGGTGAAGATGACCTCGAAGGCGGTTCTAAGATTGGATCTGCTGTTGCAGGTGTTGGTGTGGTGGGCGCAGAATCGATCTGCACCAGCTTGATGATCTCTCCGTCTCTATCAGCATTGATGATCTAGGAGATCGATCCGACCGTAAAAATCCGGTCAGGCTTTGGATAGGACGAAGAGCCTGCAAAACATACCATCTTGTCCGTCATAGAAACAACATGCACACCCCTACTTGGCGTGCCAACTGTCGACAGAATATCATCAGCAGTCCTCCGAGGGGTATCCCACTAAGGTAGATTGATCGACAGAGGTGTGCGTAATCAAGGACAAGGACGCAATAGAGACACAAGAGTTAGACAGGTTTAGGCCATAAGCACGATGTAATACCCTACTCCTGTGGTCTGTTGGTTTGTATTGGCTATCATATGAAATTGTGTGTGTTTTGAGGGGGTCTCTACCCGCCTTATATAGTCTAGGGGGCAGGGTTACAAGTCGGTTAGATCTAGGAGATAACTGGTAAGTAATAACAGATTACAGGAATCATAGGATCGAATGTATCCTAACAGATCTCATAGCATCCTCAGGATATCACCCTAGATGCCTTGCGGTACACGCCGAGCAGTGTCGTGCACCGTAGGTCTTAGTCTTGTGGGCTGGACCACCCCTGACAGCGTAGCCCATGTAGTCTACTGTGGGTATCCAGGGTTGTCCCCCCCACACTCCCCCACCGCATCCGCCCCTCCCCATCACCTCCCCACCTCCCCCACCGCATCCACCCCACCCGCCCACAGCCGCCACCATCAGCTCCCTCACCGGCGTGGGCGACCACGTCGCCGCCCTCCACGCTCTCTCCTCCCTGACAGCCCACCACCAAGTCCGCCGATGTGCTCCGCTCCCTCCCAGCCATTCGCTCCATCCATGGCGCCATGGCCTCCTCCCCATTCACTTGGATTTCCGTCCATCCTCCATTGTTTCCCCTCTCTCCCCGCTGGTCAATCTCATGAACAAGGGAATTTGTTTTGGATGGCTGGTCAAATCCCTAAGCCCCCTCTCTCATCTATGGCACTCCATTGCAGTACACAGAGAAACCCTAATGATGTCTTACATTAATTTTTTAGATTGCTCTCCAAGCGTTGGGTCCTCTTCAGGTCAATTGATGAATTGAAGGTATGTGATTCTTAGTTGTTAAGTTATTATTGTATGACGTGAAGTTTATTATCGTATGTTATTGTGTTGTTGTGTTTAGAATTTTATTTCTTACAAGTGATGCGTGTCCATTGTAGCTATACAATGTCAGATCTTGAATTGGTTTCTTCTATAACTAAAGAAAATAACAGAAGAAAGAGGAGGCGGATTGTGTTGACATAACTTTACTTTGAGTCAGTTGTTCTTGGGGTAGCATATCTTAGTTCACAGAGGGGCCCAAGGAATTTAGTGTGCTTTAGTGATGATGAGCGTAGGCACAATACTAGGAAAGATTTGCTCAAAGAAATGTATGATGGATCTGAAGTTACATGCTATGATAAGTCGCATTTGACTAAAAGGAACTTCCATGATCTATGCACCATGTTGCGTGAGATGTGTGGTCTCCATGACATTGTATATGTGAGTGTGGAAGAAAAGGTTGCTATGTTCTTGCTAGTAGTTGGGCATGGTCTAAAAATGAGGTTGTTGCATGGTGATTACAAGCGTTCTTTAGAGACCATCAGTAGACACTTTTCTAATGTGCTGACAGCCATTCTATCTCTAAGTGAGGAGTTCATTAAGATTCCTGAACCTTCTATTCAACCACCTAATGATTATAAGTGGAAGTGGTTTGGCAATGCACTTGGAGCACCTGATGGGTGTCATGTTGATGTGTCTGTTCCTGTGGTTGACCAAGGGAGGTACAGGCACAGAAAGCAACAAATCACTACTAACATGTTAGGTGTGGTTGATTGGAATATGAAGTTCTTGTATGTGTTACCTGGCTAGGAAGGTTCAGCCTCTGGCTCAAGAGTTCTACGTGATGTAATGAGTCGTCAAGATGGATTTGTTGTACCTAAGGGTACGACTCTTTGTCTTGGCAATTTTTTTCTTTCATCTGTTGGTAGCTAACGTAGTTGCTTCACAATAGGGAAGTATTATTTAGTTGATGATGGTTATACCAATGGGCCTAGATTTCGTGCTCCATTTAGATCCACTCGGTACCATTTGAAAGAGTGGGTTTCAAGTCAACAGCAGCTAAAAACTCCCAAAGAGTTGTATAACTTGCGTCATTCTTGTGCTAGAAATGTTGTAGAGAGAACTTTTGGTTTATGGAAGAAAAATTGGGCTATCCTACGCACACAAAGTTTCTTTGACATAAAAGATCAGGTAACAATTGTAAGTTTCAGCAGTACACAGAAAGTTTCTTTGACATAACAGAAATTTGAATGGCAATTTCTGACTACTAACTAACATTATTGTAGATTCGAATTATTAATGCTTGCTGTGTGTTACACAACTTTGCAAGGGATAGACAACATGTGATGAATGATTTATTATTGCAAGCAGTGGACGCTGAAGTAGCAGCTATGCCAAATGAGCCTGTAGATGATGCTAACTTAATTAGAAATGTTCAAGTGACGAATGAATGGATCACCTTTAGGGAGTAGCTAGCTAATGACATGTTTGCTGAGTACCTTGTGCAGCATGGTGATGCCAAGATGGAGTGGGCCGTTGTAAGGTCCTAATGGCTATAGGGGGGGTGAATAGCCTATTAAAAATTCTACAACAACACTTAATAAACCGGTTAGACAATTATGAGACGAAGCAAGTGTTGCACTAGCCTACTAAAATAGCAAGCCACCTACCACAATTCTAGTTTATATAGTTTCTATCCACACAATAGCTATGACACTACACTAAGTTAGTGTGCTCTCAAAAGCTAACTAAAGAGCCACACTAACCAAACTAACAAGCTCTCACAACTAGCTATACTAAAGAGCTTGACAACTAGTTTGCGGTAATGTAAAGAGAGTGAGCAAGATGGTTATACCGCCGTGTCGAGGAAGGAGCCAATCAATCACAAGAATGAATAACAATGAAGACCAATCACCTCGGAATCAAATGATGACACAATGATTTTTTACCGAGGCTCACTTGCTTGCCGGCAAGCTAGTCCTCATTATGGCGATTCACTCACTTGGAGGTTCACGCGCTAATTGGCATCACATGCCAAAACCTCAATAGGGTGTCGCACAACCAACACAAGATGAGGATCACACAAGCCACGAGCAATCCACTAGAGTACCTTTTGGCTCTCCGCCGGGAAAAGGTCAAGAACCCCTCACAATCACCACGATCGGAGCTGGAGATAATCACCAACCTCCACTCAACGATTCTCGCTGCTCCAAGCCGTCTAGGTGGTGGCAACCACCAAGAGTAACAAGCGAATCCTACAGCGAAACACGAACACCAAGTGCCTCTAAATGCAAACACTCAAGCAATGCACTTGGATTCTCTCCCAATCTCACAAAGATGATGAATCAATGATGAGGATGAGTGGGAGGGCTTTGGCTAAGCTCACAAGGTTGCTATGTCAATGCAAATGACCAAGAGAGTGAGCTTGAGCCGGCCATGGGGCTTAAATAGAAGCCCCCACGAAATAGAGTCGTTGTACCCCTTCACCGGGCACAACATGGGGTGACCGGATGCTCTGGTCATATCGATCGGACGTAGGACCCCAGCGTCCGATCGTGCGATGCACGCCATGTGTCCCCTCTCTTCAAATACTGAGCGCCCGATCCCAACAGTCAAGTGATGACCGGACACGCTGCTACGAAGTGACCGGACGCTGGACCTCAGCATCCGATCGTTTCTAGTAAGCATCTAGAAACAATTTTTCACGACCAGACATGTCCAGTCATGCTCGACCGGACACACCCAGCGTCCAGTCACATGACGACTCCCCTGTGCGCTGCCACGTCAGCAGGACCGGACACACCCCTCCAGCGTCTAGTCACTAAGTGACCCAGCGTCTGGTCAGAGACCGACGCCAGCGTCTTCATGCTCCACCTGACCGGACATGCCGGTCGAAATGAGACCAGCATCCGGTCACTTACAGTGTCCTCCATCTTTTCTGTCTAGGACGTCGGTGGCACCGTCGGACTGTCCGTACTCTATGGGCGGACACTCCGCCGGTGAAGTTCCTAACCCTTGCTCAAATGTGCCAACCACCAAGTGTATCACCTTGTGCACATGTGTTAGCATATTTTCACAAACATTTTCAAGGGTGTTAGCACTAGATCCTAAATGCATATGCAATGAGTTAGAGCATCTAGTGGCACTTTGATAACCGCATTTCGATATGAGTTTCGCCCTTTTTAATAGTACGGCTATCAAACCTGAATGTGATCACACTCTCTAAGTGTCTTGATTACCAAAACAAAACAGCTCCTACCATTTATACCTTTGCCTTGAGTCTTTTATTTTTCTCTTTCTTCTTTTCAAGTCCAAGCGCTTGATCATCACCATGGCATCACCATCATCATGTCATTGTCTTCATTTGCTTCATCACTTAGAATGTGCTACCTATCTCATGATCACTTGATAAACTATGTTAGCACTTAGGGTTTCATCAATTCACCAAAATCAAACTAGAGCTTTCAGCCATGTGGGTCATCTTTTGTGTGAAAAAATAGTTGTCTTTTGTGGTGTACATGCATCATCTGTGGTATTATATGATATTACCTTACTCTAACTTCTGTGGTATTCTGTGGATAGCACCATGGCTGCAGCAAAAGGAAAAAGGGTTTACCTCACTTGGACAGATGAGATGGACAATGCATTGTTGGTTGTCCTTGTTGAGCATCACAACAATGGTGATCATGCCCAAAATGGATGGAAGCCACATGTCTACAATGCTGCTATAAAGAATGTACGTGAGAGGTGCAATGTGGAGATCACAAAGGACAATATAATAGCAAGGTGCAAGACTTTTGACAAGCATTATGAGATCATTAGCAAGATACTTTCTCAGAGTGGATTTGGTTGGGATTGGGAGAATAATAAGCTGTCAATTGATAGTGAAGATGTGTGGAATAGATATGTGGAGGTAAGGATACTTTCTCGTTTGTTTTTATTTTCTGGTTTGCTGTAGTTCCAATACCTGTATATAGATGGTCTTTAGATGCTTGTGAGTTGTGACCAGTCCACTGTCCAGTGTCTATAGTTACACAAAATTTATGAAAAATGCTAACTACTTAACACATATTTTGTTTTCTGTCACACTTCTGTCTCACTTTTGTAGTAACATGTGCCTGTTATGCAGAGTAACAAGGCATCAACTTGTTACAAGACTAAAGTAGTGAAGAATTGGGATGCACTCAGCACTATTTACTCATCTGATCATGCCAATGGGGAAGGAGCCAAGACTGGTGCTGAAAGTGCTCAAGATTCACTTGAACAAGCTGATGATGCATCCCCGGAGTTGCCCCAAAAGAGGCAGCGAACTGGTGATGCAATTCTCTGCATGCTTGGAGATATGAAGACCTCATTCAAAGATGCTTTGAAGTCAACTGAGCCATTACCGCTGCCCCATGTCACCCCTACTGCTGAAATCTTTGCTACACCTCAAATGATACCAGATTTTGCTAGGTGTGACATGCTGAAATCTTATGGGAAGCTAATCCTTAATGAGCGCTTATTCCAAGCGCTTATGGAGCTTCCCATGGCCATGAGGAAAGAATGGCTCTTGATGTTGAACGAGAAGGATGGCAATTGAGGGACTTCCTGTCAACTTGTTGTCATGTAATGCTTAAGAACATGTTATCCTAATTAGGAGCTTCTGTTATGATAGGCAAAAACATGTCTTGTCTGATTGCCGACCTATTTAGTATGTTGTAATCTTCTATGGGTACTTGGAAGCTACTGATCTCATGTTATTTGCTATATAATGGCTGCTATGTTCATGTGCTTTCATTTTTTTTCACTTTTTCATACCTCTCCAGCTATTTTGATCATTTTTAATAAAGTTCTCCTATTTTTATATGTGAAAAGTGATATATAATACTTCTAATATATCCACAATTTATGGAGACTACATTCTCATACATGTAAAATGTTGTATACTGTCTAGACTCTTCAAAACATTTCAACAGTTTGTACATCCAAACAAGAATTGGAATTGGCTGCTACCCTTTGATTCTAACTACCAATTACATACACATCCAAACAACAACATTGGCATTGTTGGCCATTTCCATTTCCACTCAGATTTGGTATTTCTACCCCAATGCAATTCCTTCACCTCAATACCAACATCCAAACGAAGCCTTATTTTCTTTGTTCTAAATTATAAGTCACTTTGGGTTTTTTTTCTTATGCATCTATATACTATGGTATGTCTAGATACAAAGTAGTTAGAAAAGCCAAGATAACGTATAATTTGAAATGAAAGGAGTAATATAAACCGTAAGAGCATCTTTAGAAGTTTTATAAAGTAACTCCTTATTTTTATTTTTTAGCAAAAAAATAAAAAAGTGCCATCCAATAGTTCAGTAAAAGAGCTTCTTAAAAATAAGAAGTATTCAAATATCCTCTTCAATTCGTAAGTTTCCGAGGTCGAGAGGAACTTCGTATCCACTCTCGGTTCGACAGGGTCACACCGCCTCCTCCCACGCCCTCTCGGTTCCTCCCACGCAGGCGGCTAGGATTTGACGCACCAAGTAGGAATTCGCCGCGATATTTACCTAAATCGAGCGTCATCCACTTAACCGACCCGATTTATGCAAATCAAACCTCGGTGATCCCCGGGAGATACCAACCGACCCGATTTAAGCAAACCAAGGTGATCCTTGAGAGATACCATCCACACCTGCGTATCTACTTATGCTTTATTGTGATATGATTTTGAGCCTATGATGTTTGGCTTATCTGTTTCATAAATCCCAAGTTTTTTTCTCATAATCAAAGATCTGGTTGAATGATGTCAACATCAGAGGCACATCAACGTCTAACAGCTATAGTCAGACCAATTTTCTTTAGTTTTTACTTTACATGTAATTAGTGATCATGTTTAGTGTCTAATAACTACATGTTTATGCAAGTTAGTTTCAACGTCCAAAAGATGACATCTTCATGACCCGAGGAGGCTAACCAAATTCTGCCAGATCAGTTTTCATTACCTTAAACAAAGCACTGACTTCATCATCTCAAACACAGCACCGGTGCACAACCACCAACACAAGCAAAAATAGTACAAAGTAAAATTTCATCTGTTCATTGAAATGGAATTGCCAAGTCTCATATCCAAAACTAAAACTCAAACCTCCCAAGAAGTCAAGTATATATATGGGGTCTATTGCTTCTTACACAACCAGAAATGCAAGTATCAACTAGTGAGTCAATGGAACCCCTACCCTGCAGAATACCACATCTCATTTTACACCATCACTTGTTGAGTCAATGAGCATATAATCATGATTATTCAGACCGCTCTGGTTCGCATGGTCTCCACACTGTACCAGAAGGTTCGTCCATTAGGGCGATGCCCTTGGTAGCAAGGTTTTTCCTGATTCCATCAGATACCTCAAACTGCTTATTCTTCCTTGCGACATTTCTCTGCTCAATCTGCTCTTGCAATTTTTCTTCAGTCAGTCCCGCTCGCTTTAATGCTTTGTCCTTCAATTGCTTCAGTACCTATTGGACCAACAATTTACTCGTTAAATATGTAGGTGGTCATCATAAACAGAAATACATTTCTAGACACCGGAATTATTTTATTTCTAGACAGGCACATTGGCTTCAGTACCTCTGCCAAAGATGATGATGGCATCAGACCAAGTATAGACAGTTTATTTTTAAGTTCTGTTTCCAATGCAATCAGCGCTTGAATATAATCTTCTGGCTGTTTTTGCAACTGCTGTTGCTTCTGTTGCTGCTTCTTCTGCTGTTGCTGTTTCTTCTTTTGCTGTTCTATTTTTTGCTGCAGTTTCTGAAAGTAGAAATGGTGTTATGGGCAAGGAAAAAATAATAGTGCCACAGACAATTTCAAAACAATATAACCTTGGAACTTGGAAGCACAAGAGACCAGAATACCTTCAAATCATTCAGACTGCTGTTTATGGTCTTCAGCAGCTCCATGAAGCAACGATCTAGAACATCTGTGGTTTTAAGATCATTCGACATATATTTCAAGAATTCTGAATGGTGCTTATCAATCAGATTTTGCTCCTCAGATGGCACTGGGACAGCAATACCCTCTTCACGATATGTAGCTAGCACTTCCTCACAGTCATATAGAGTCTACAAAGAAAACAATGGAGTGAATTAGGACACAAGGTTAATTAATGCTCAAACCTAAATCCAATAAGTCACAAAATGACTAAAATTTGAAGCTAAAGTAAGTCAAGTACCTGATAAATGTAGTAGACACGATCAGATGCAATCTCAAGTGCTTGATCAGAGTGGTTCACATCTGATCTATAATGCGTGCGCATCAAGAAAAATCTTAAAGCCATTGGATGGTAAAGAGCAATGATCTGAACAAAAACAACTGTTATTGATCTCAACAGGAACCTTAAAGTTCAAACTCATGCAAAGTACTAAAGAAAGCAACAGTAGGAGATCTGAAGGGAAACCTAAAGGTTAAAACTAATCACAATGACTAAACTAAAAGGAGCCATGTGTTCACCACTTACATCTCTAATCGTGAAAAAGTTATTATCTGATTTTGCCATTTTTTTATCATCTTTGTTAACGAAGCCGTTGTGCATCCAGCACTTGACCTCGCTCACAGGATAAGCCGCTTGGCTTTGGGCAAGCTCATTCTCATGATGAGGAAAAATCAAATCTTTTCCCCCACCATGAATATCAAATACATGTCCTAAATAGTGAGCACTCATTGCACTGCATTCAATGTGCCATCCTGGTCTTCCACGGCCCCAAGGGCTATCCCAAAAAGGCTCACCCTCCTTTGCAGCCTGAAACAATGATTATTGAAGAATTAGAAGAAAGTGACAACACTAAGCTAGATATGAGTTTATTTCACAAAACTACAGCTATTTGTGCCTAATCAAGGAAATGCAGGTTTTAGGATTTGTTTCACAAAACTATAACTACTGCAGACTCAATTAACAGATCTACAACATTTTGCATGGACCTGCATGTGTAGCCACACAACACATGTGGACTTGGATGTGGACGAGTAGTTGCAGTTCTGTGAAACTGATCCCAGAAGTTGTAGTTTCCTCATAGTTAGACCCAGTAGTTGTAGTTTTGTGAAATCAACCCTAGCAACATCAGTACTTCAATCTTACCTTCCAGAGTGCAAAGTCTGCAGGATTACGCTTTCTCGTATCAAAAGCAACCCGTGCACCTGCCTGATTTTGATCAAATTTCCTTCCAGATAAACTGAGATATTCAGGAAAGCTATCGACTGAAAAGTACACATCTCCTTCCATAGCATAGGCTTTCCCATTCTCCATTATCTGTCCAGAAACATAGACAACATGGGAAAGACATGTGACATAAGAAGAGATTAAAGGGGCATTTTGTGTGCCATCAGGATTATATACAGTAAGTTATGCATGACTGTTGAATATCATGGAACTAGATATAATGAGTGAAAGAATGGGTTTAATTTGTATGGTGGCAAATAATGTAATCATCAGTGTTGATTTTGTTTACAGTAGCCAGAGTGGTGGAGCTTCCAATCAAAGCCAGGGGGCACCAGGAAAATTACTAAAGAATTTCAACCACAACTGGCTATTAGACAGAAACCTATTGTGTTCATAGCAAAATTTCAAGGGTGGGACATAGCCACTGATGGCCCTAACTAAGCTCATCCCCTGACAACAGCTGCAAAGTATCATGAAAGCAATAAGTAAACACACATTTACATCAGTTTGATTTGTAGCAATACTGTACCTTTGTTATCAACTCTATAATATGCTCAATGTGCTCTGTTACCCGTGGCTCGCAGGTAGGAGGCAAGCACTGGAGCTCAGTCATATCAAGAAGAAATTCATTGATAAACCGGCTACTCAAACTTGTAACTGTTTCACCGCGTTCATTTGCACGCTTAATAATCTGTAAAAAAAAAAAAAGGCAAGGAAATATTTTATCCAAATTTCTGACAAAAGGTATTGGGAAAGAAAAATAAAAATTTATATTAAACATGCAACACACTGGAAAAAATAAACTATTTTGTAAATCCTGTTGTCTGATCTATGAACAATGCCAACAAAAAAGAACAGATGTTGGGATGAAATGGCACTGGTGACACTCCGGCTAAGAGGAAGCACAAGATTAGTTGAACCCAGAAACAAATTAGCCCACAGATGACACTGTCACAAATAAGATCGTGCTCCTTCCATTTTTATACCTCAAGAAGTTCTCCTTCCTTCTCAACTACTAAAATGTAACTCTAGAATAGTGCGAACAAATTGTTACCTTGTCATCGATATCCGTGAAATTACGGACATATTCAACTTCATACCCCAAGAATTTAAGGTACCTACAAGGAATGTGAGACCAGTTTTATTATTGAATAAATATGTTATCAAAACTTAAGAAGCACAGATAGCAACATGACTCAATATTATGCTTTAACTCAGCTAGTCTTTTGACAAATGTATTGAAATATTAATGTAATGTATACAGACCATTGTAGGTTTAATTCAAAACAGCAACACATGACTGTAGTACTAATACGCTAAGGTTAGCTTGCTCAAAGTGTTCCAAGTTACAAAGAATCACATATTGGTATGTTGCATGTACTCCCTCTATCCCAAAACAAATCAACTTCCAGAATCATCCAAGTCAAACTATCTTAAGTTTGACCGATTTATATAAAAGATCGCTAATATTTTTTTACACCAAATTAGCATCATTGAATACAGCATGAAGATATATTTTTACTTATTTGGTGTCATAGATGTTGGTACTATTCTTTATACAGTGGATCGAACTTAAAATAGTTTGACATAAAACAGCTCTAGAAGTTGATTTATTTTGGGACAGAGGGAATACATAAAAATAATTTGGGACAGAGGAAATACATAAAAATAATTCATGACAATGAGAAATACAGCATGGCCAGAATTCAAATGCTTAATCAGTCACAGCAATAATTAGTCCATCAAACATGTATCTAGATGTAGATTCCAGAGGCAACTAGCAACTAATACAGTTTAGACATAGCCTGGATCCAGCTATGTTGAACATCCAAACCCGAGCATGACTAAACACACAATCCTACTACTACAACAATACACTGAGACAACGCTACTAGACAATATATTTCCTAATCGAGAGCACTAATTGAGCAATCAAGACAAAGGGCCTCAGGATCCGAGGGTGCTGGGATTGCTACCTGTAGAGGACGTCGAAGGCGACGTAGGCACGCGCGTGGCCGATGTGGCTAAAGTCGTAGGGAGTGACGCCACATACGTACATCCCCACCTTCCCCTCCACCCGGGGCTGGAAGGGCTCCTCCCTCTTCGTCAGGGAGTTGAATAATACGAGCTGCGGCGGCGCCGTCGCCTCCGCTACGGTGGCGGACGGCGGCGACTCGGCCTCCTTCGCCATGGTGGCGGATAGCGGAGCCTGGGCCTCCTCGGCCATGGTGGTGGAGGGCGAGGGGAGAGGAGAGGACGGCACGCGCTAGCCTAGAAACCCCAGCGGCCAGGCAGACGCGGAAGGGGAATTTGCGCCGGCGGCGGCGGCTGTCTGCGGGATGTGGGCGGCCGTGTGCGAAGTCGTCGAGAGAAGGCAGGGCAAAGTTCAGGTGGAAGTGGCCAGGTGGGTTCGATGGGCCAACGACTAGCGGCCCGTCTAGCACTCAAGCAACTCCGGTAGCACTGAACTACGGTTTCCTCTAATCCTTTTCTCAGGTCACCTGAATCAAGCTTTCAGCTCAAATCGGCCGGTAGCCAGTACTTGGTGCAGTAATTTCAATCGAGCTGTTCGGCTGATGGTTCTCGTGGCTGATAATCCAGTTAATGCTGTTTTGTTACAATAAAAAAATATTATACCATAGCTGATAAACTAGACTCATAAGTTCGAGCGAACATGGTGATTAATGTCTATTTAATTTTAGTAGACACTATAAGTAGAAATTATATTCTCAACGAATAGTTTCTACGTAGGAATCTTTTATCCAATTACATGTTCTTCCTCACTTATCTATTGCATCTCTTTATGTCTTGATTATGTGTAGATATAGTTTTTTTATTAAGAAATCGTCTTCTCCTCTCTCTCTCTCATTATTAAATCATTTGCCACATCAACAAAAATACTTAAGTAGCAGGGTAATTAATACGCGTAGAAACTAAGATGGCTTCTACACTGTAAGGTTGTCTCCGATAGGAGAACCATCAGGAGATCTAAACCCAAAATAGGTCTCCAACAGAATATCTATAGCCTCCAACAGAGTACCTATATAGAAGATCCATTTTGGGTGTCACGAGAGGTATGACCCAAATCTGAGTATCCTCTCTCCTAGAGACCCATTTATAGAAAAGGTTATCTTTTGGATCTTGTTGTTGGAAAAGACCAAAAATGGGTATTGAATCATTTGCCTGTAGTGCTACCCAAACATGAAATGAGTCTTGTATTCTGGGTAACGATTGTTGGAGACGGTCTAAGTGCCCTTAGTACCGGTATGTCAATAAGTTATAATAACTTTTCTCAAAGCAGGTAGACAACACGAGCTCAAGATATATTTGGGGGCCCTTGGGTTGTACTTATCTGTAGCGGCCGTGGGCTACGATATTTCCTTGTTAGTTTTTGCAGTACCAGCCAGCAGCGCAGCAAAAAAAAAAGCGCTTTCGGAGAAGCCCTTAACTATTTGCCACTCTTATGATACCAACTTTTCAGTTACCATTATTACATAGAAATTTGCATTCTTGCCACTAGAGAAAGGGGAGACACTAAATTTTTGGCATTTTCACTCATGTGGCGTAGCAAGTTGGACGGTCAGCGTAAAAATGGCCACATGCCCTCGGCAAGGCATGCAAAAAAGACTAAAATGTCCCTTCCTATTCAGAAGCATGCCTGCTCGCCATCGTCTCATATAGCTGCTGGAGCGCCAACCCCCACCTGACGAGCGATGCCCAGGTGGACCATCTCGACCTGGGCCAGCCATGTCACCGCGATGGCTCTTCAAGTAGAAGAGCCTCGCCGCCATGGCCTACTTGTCTAAGCCACCCTTCTGGTCCACAGGTCCGATATGACGGATCAGCTTAGGTCGAGATGGTCCATCTGTAACACCCTCGGTGTTACACTGTAAATCATTTACTAAAACATGCCATGAGCATCCTATTTGTGTGTTAATGCATGTGGTGAAATGAGTAAATGCAGTGTCGTAATGTAGAAGGATCAATAGAATGTTAATCGGAAAGTTATTCCATGATTCGCGTAATTATTAAGTAGGGTTGTAAGCAAATTTTTATCGAACAAAAACAATATAGAACATATATGCAACACTTAAATAAAGTTGAAAGTACAAACTTTGTAAATGACAATAAAATACTTGGTGTTGATAAATAATGTTGCTAGCTTATATTTCTAAGGGTTTGGAAATACAACTAGAAATAGAAAGTCATTCAACACTTAGAAGATTTTATGAACTTTTGGTGAGCTAGACACTGCGATGTTTGGTAATTTTTGTACGGCAATCTGGTTAAGAAGTATGGTAGTGTTATGGGTTATTTAGGTGGCCTGATGTACCCTCTAAAGTATGGTGATGATGTTTTGGGTGTTTGGCCAACCGATTAGTGGATGCTTTAAAAAGCGTGCATGGCACGTCCTTGGTTTCCTCACGTAGGCGTGGTCACCGCGCCCCTATGCCGACCGCGCAAGCGCGCCTAGCCGCGCTCGGCTGGCCGCTGTGGCCAAAAGTCCTAGCACGTAGTTGCCCCACCTCACTGCCGCGTTGTTGCCGCTGTAGTCTCATCACGCGCTGCGCGCTGCTGCTGGCGCCGCTGCCGGTGCCACTGGGGCTACATGTGTTCGCTCTGCTGCGCTGCCCTGCCCCCAGCTCGCTGCACTGCACTGTTGCCTGCCGCGCCACAGCACGCTGTCGTCGCATCCGCTTGTGCCTTTGCGCGGCTGCCCGTCCCGTATTCATGCATGTGGGCTTGCTGTGGCTACCGCGCGTCGTTTTGCCATTAACGGCGCTACGGCTGCCCTGCCACGTTGCCACCGCCTACGCGCGTGTACGTTCCCTCCTGGCTGCGTTGGCTCACAGCGCCTGCACGTGTGCGCCTAGCCGTGTCCCGCCAAAGCTCGGGCAAGCCAGCTGGACCCATTCCCTTTCCCCCCTCCCCCCTCTGCCGCCCGGCCCAACCGAACCGTGCCATCAATCCGGCATGGAAGGGTCACGTCCATTCAATTCATTGCGCTCCTGACTCCGCCTTTGAGCCTGCTAGCCGACCGACACCAGACCGCGTCCAACCATGCCGTGACAAGCTCTAATTTGGAGCCTTGCTTCCACCGCTACGCCATTATAGGCTAAGTTTGCCGTTGCCGTGGGCAAGACCCCACCTTGCCATCCCGATCCGAATTAGCTGCACCCCCAGCCCCACCTCGCAATCCTTCTCGACGTGCGCACCTGAGCTATGTCCTCACTACTTCCCTCGCGACGCTGACGCGGTCGCGCCACCGTGGCCCACCATCGCCCTTGCCGTGCGCTCGTGGCCGGCTCGACTAGGGCGGTCTCCGGCCGTACCACCACTTCGGTTAGGATCACGGTGAGACCCTAACGCTCATACGCTATCCATATTTCCTCTCTGGTGGCGGAGCTTGCCTAAATGGGGTTGCCGCCATCATAGGTTGGCCGTCGCCGTAGAGGGAGCTCTTGGACGCGCCCCCGCTCATCTCTTCACCGCCCATCGATTCGCGACTGCACCTAGGTGAGCATCAGTCCTTTAGATAGGGCAGGGAAGGTCCTAGTTGGCCGACGAGGGTCGCTAGTGTCATCGGCTGTAGCGCCGGCGTGTGCGGCCAGGGCATGGACCTCTCCGTTGCAAAGGAGAGAAGGGGCGAGGGTTTTGTTGCAAAGTTGTAGTCTGTTGAAATAGTGCACATAGTGTTAGTAGTATTATTGGAGAACGCGAGGGCGTTTTTGCAAGTTGGTCGGCGTGCGCGCGGGCTCCCCCGTTGCGGGCCGCCTTCGCACGTGTGTGGGCCGTGCCGTTCGTTAGTGAGCCGTGCGGGTTGAATTCGTTTTTCCTTTTCTAGAAAATAGAAATAGGTTTTATTTTTAGATTCTGAGCTAGACTTTGAAAAATTATATCAATTCACATAGACGTCCAAAAATGATGAAATAAATTATGTTTAGTTCCTAAAAATATTGTCTATCTGATGGTATGATTAGTGGATACATGTCTGACTTGATGCTTAGGTATATTAATTCATTTCAAAGAGCTTAGTATTGTTAGGTTAATATTTGTAGGAATTTTTTGTGGCAAATGGGTAATAGTTTTGTCCATGAATTTTTTGTAGAAGGTTCATTATATTATTATGTGCTCACTGTAATTTTTATAGCCTTAGAATATTTTGAGAAATATGGTAGCTAAGTACTCCTTGTTGTAGTATATAGGAAATTATTAATAAGGGTAAGAATCTATTTTAGTTGCTAAGTAGCACTTGTAGGCGAAACCCTGCTAGTTTGATGGGAATGATGATTAGCTTGGTATCTTAGTCATTAGAACTAGCTTAGTGGCTTAATAGATGTATTCTTATCTTAAGAACTATTGTTGCCTTAATATTTAGCGTTGCATCGTCATTGCATGCATGTAGAAAACGAGTTGGTGGAGTTCATGACTGCGGGCGAGCAGGAGTACAAAGAGGTGATTGAAGAGTACGAGGAGGAGATCCTCGTGCAGGAGGAGGTCCTAGAGCCACCACGGACTGACTGAGCTAACACCACGCCTGCCCAAGGCAAGCTCCGGTGCATAACTCTTATTTTGAATAATCACTGGAAATATATATACGATGTGCATTTACGTTACATGATTTATATTTAAACTATATGCATAGATATACCTACCTATGAGTCCTACTAGCTTAGGTCGAGTAGCTGCTATGCTTAGGTTTATCGGTAGCGTGAGTAACCTGTCGTTACTCATAATAGGCGATTATTATTATCACTCATGATAAATGGTGAAAGGAAAAATGGGGACCAGGCAGGGATATGGTATGGGTATTGGTGGGTGTAAGAGGTTGTGTCCCACGGCCAATAGGGCATAGCTTAGTTACACTGTTTTCCCTGTCCATGTCGATTAAGGACCGGCCGTTGCATTGGATTCTAGTCAGGTCATAGACTTATTATTCTGAGCACATACTTGTTTATGGGAGTAGGGAAGGCTCGTTGCACTTTTGTCGTGGGTTCTGGCTCTTTTCGGACCGACTGATTAGAGGCGAGGATGGTGGAGGTCTAAGCACCACACCATCATATAGTTGTGGGTTCGTTACACTGTTTATGGGACTCAGGTGTGGAGGCTTGGAGTCCAAGTTTGGACGGGGACCTAGACCCCTTGACAGGAGAGTGATGGGTTGGTCATGCTTATGCCTAGGGTATAAGCGGGGCGTGTGTTTCGAGGTATCCAGCTAGGCACATTGATTCGTGAATCGTCGGGTAATCCGGTACGACTTATCTACAGTCTAGCACCGTAGTAAGAATTATAAGATGAAAGATGGTGAAATAGATCTGTTTGCTCAACTCTTGCTTGAAAGTAGAACATGTGCTTACATAGAATGGCTAGATAATGAGCTAATCACGACTGCTAATAAGAAATATATATAAGGATCCACTACTAGTAATGTTTTTTATGAAAAGTAAACCCAGCAACCCATAAAAGCTTATCATATCCTTTGGAGTCAAAAAATTATTCTCACTAGTCGGGTAAGTCTTGCGAGTACATTGTATACTTAGGGTTTATTTACCCTGTTGCAGGTGCAGCTTGAAGAGTAGCTGTTGTGTGTAGGATTCTTCTGGTGGGCACAGACGGATTCTTGTATTCTACCGTTAGATGTTTATTGTAATTCCGCTGTTTAAATTCCACACTTTGAACTAGGTATTGTAATAACGTATTTCTAAGAACTCTGGTTGTATGAAATAGACTAAGTATTGTAAACTCGTTCTTATTATTAGATCTTGAAGAAAAAAATGTGGATTATTCGAGTTCTCCCTTGGGGCGTGCTCGATGGAATTCGACCGATGTAGCTTGCTTTCGGGTGCTTAGTGTGTGGTGGAAGACGAGCGCCTCCGAAGGTGTGTTACTTCAGGCAGTTCTGCCACACCATCCTATCCTTTTTATAGCCTGTTCGCTTGTTGGTTTCAGATAAGGCTTATTAGTCAGCCAACAATATTTTTCTCTCACAACAAACCAGCACCAGCCGGGCTTATTAGCCTAGAAACTAACCAACAAACAGGCTCTTCTTAAAAAATATAGAAACGGAAACAAGAGAGGGCCTTCTGCTCGTTTCCATCCGTTTTCGTCCCTCAGTGTGCATGACATGCGTCAACACCACCAGAATGAAGGAGGCTGTTGCAAACTGTAGCAACCGCATGAACTACTCGATTACTGGTGGTTGCCATGATCAAACCTATCACCGAAATACTCCCTCCGTCTACGAAAGAATGTAATTCTCGTTTTTCGAGAAGTCAAGCCATTTGAACTTTGACTAAATTTATATAAAAAAAGTACTAACATTCATGATACAAAATAAGTACTGTTAGATTAGTTATACAATATATTTTTTATAATAAATTTATTTGTAGATATAAACATTAATACTATTTACTATAAACTTTGTCAAAGTTGGACAAATTTGACTGACACGCTTCTCAGTAGTACTTTTCTGCGAACAAACAGTGTTTCTCTCCCATAACAAATCAACATAAGCATTAGCATAAGCCAAGTTTCAGTGAAACGAACTGGGCCTTACGAACGGAGGGAGTATATATACAAAAATTCATGACCTGGCGTAATGTACAGGTGTTTCTCTGTTTAAGTATATGATATTTGCTAAATTTTAGTCTGGACGTTTATTTTTGCGAAAACAAATTTATAAAATATAGAAATTAAAAAACTCCACCTCCCGCCGCTGGATCACCAGTGGGCTGGCAAGGTAAAACAAAAAGAGTAATATGCATTGTGGGCCCTTCAACTTGTCTTGGGGTGCCACTTAGGTCCACAAACTCTCAAATCGTACTTCTAGCACCCTGATGTTGTTTAAGTATGCCACTTAGGTTCATAACTCATCGGAACAAGGTTTTTGTCGACGTGGCGTGGACAGCGTGGCGCAAGCGCATGTGAGCCGCGCGTGAGCCTGCTTTGGGGCGTGCAAATAAGCAGAGAGCCGCCATTATCTAGACTCCCGGAATCCGGACAGTACCTCCGGGTCGAAGTCTAAGGCGACGGGCATGTCCATGTCGGCCTACATCCACTGCGGCAGCGGCGGCGCCTCCAAGGCGAACTCCTACGGCGACTCATCGAGTGGCATACTCTTGTACGTGGCGCGTGGCGTCGGCACGTCGTCCTCGAGCCCCGCCATGAGCTCCCACGCGTTGATCACCTCGGGCTCGTTGGGCGGCGTCAGCGTCGGTGTGCAGAGCTTCAGGGGCCGCTTCGCCGGGTCATCACCGAGGAGCACCGCGTCCACGGCGTGGTCGTTGTCGCCCTTCATCATCTCCTCCACCGACAGCGTCGCGTGCCTACACGAGCCGGAGTGACAGGCGCTGCCGGCGAGGCCGAGGGTGCCGAGCATCGACACGGTCCTCAGCCGCAGACACTGGATGTCGACGGAGGGCAGCGAGAAGCTCCGCCACGCGTGGGCATCGGCGTCGACCCACACCATGTTGCGCCGTGCTTAGGTGGATGTCACGCACCCCATCGCCGGATCACGTCGCGACGACGCGGTTGCGCGCGCTAGCTTGCCGCCTGCGTCGTCCGTGCTCACGTGCACATGCACGCGCGGCTCGATCAACGGCACCACAAATCCACAATGCAATTGCAACCAAAGGATCTAGAGCTCTCGAGCCTGGATAATGGCAGCTCTATGCTTATTTGCACGCCCCAAAGCAGGCTCACGCGGGGCTCACGTGCGCTTACGCCACGCTGTCCACGTCACGTCGGCCAAAACCTTATTCCGATGAGTTATAGACCTAAGTGGCATACTTAAATAATATTAGGGTGTCCGAAGTACGATTTTAGAGTTTGTAGACCTAAGTGACATCTTATGACAAATTCAAAGGCCTACGATGCATATTACTCAAACAAAAACAAAAACAAAAACAAAAAGCAAAAACTGTAGCACCCCTACGAAAAGAAATCCAACACCGCCCCTGCCCCTGGCTGCCTGGCATTGCACCCATCCTCATGCAGTGTAGAAGCTACGAGGGACGGCCGGTCCAAAAGGCGCGCGTAAGCCTGTTAACGTCCAAATCCAAAATTTATAGCCAGACATCCTAAATCAGTTTCCAAGAGTATCTATACGGAAGACCTATTTTGAGTTGTCTGAGAATATCTATACGGAAGACCTATTTTAAGTTGTCTGAGAGGCACAATTCAAATATGGATATCCTCTCTTTTAGAAACCTATTTGCAGAAAAAATTCTCTAGTAGGTCGTGTTGTTGGAGAAGATGAACCTTTTACCTGTAGCGTTACCCAAAAGACAAATGAGTCTTGTATTTTAGATGTTATTGTTAGAGCCTAAGAGGCCCACCTCAACAGGCTAGCCGGCGGCATAACTGTTCGCTTCGTTGAAAAAATAAATTAAAATATTATTTATGTTAATTTATCATAAGAGAAAAACTCTATTTCAATTTAAAAGATAAGCCGAAAAATACAAATGATAACACAAGCGAACAGGCTTATAGGCCATAGACGCGCGCCAGGCGCCAGTGCGCCACCCGCCGCCGTGTCGGCCTCCCGTCACAAGCCCAGAACCAGCACCCACCAGAGCATTCCGGAACCCCAATCCAACGGCCAAGATCGCCCGAGCCCGAACCTTCTAGACCCGCCATCTCCTCAATAAAACCTCCTCGGCTCCTCCCCGTGTCCCACGTCTCGTCTGAGAAAAAAAAGAAGTTTCCACGAACCAATCTCTCTGCACAACTGCAACCAAGCAGCACGACCTGCGAGGGTTCGAAGGAAGGAGGAGCAGTAGTTTTTCGTTCGTACAAGAGGAAGAGATGGCCAAGGGGGAGGGGCCGGCGATCGGGATCGACCTGGGCACGACGTACTCGTGCGTCGGCGTCTGGCAGCACGACCGCGTCGAGATCATCGCCAACGACCAGGGGAACCGCACCACGCCGTCGTACGTCGCCTTCACTGACACCGAGCGGCTCATCGGCGATGCCGCCAAGAACCAGGTCGCCATGAACCCCACCAACACCGTCTTCGGTACGTGTCAGATGCCATCCTCTTCCTTTCCCTTTTCACTTTGAGCTTGGAACGCAAACTAGCACTAGCGTTGTTTGATTCCATGCTGCGGATGCGGAGTTCATCATTAATCATTGATGCTGCGGAGTTTTACATTAATCTTGACGCTTCAGATGCTTGTAGATCTACTGGAATTTGTTTTAGTGAGCAATTTCTACTCTGTTTCAATTGGCAATATGAGCAGCAGTAACCTTAAACATCTGAGCAATTTCTACTCTGTTTTAATTGGCAACATGAGCAGCAGTAACCTTAAACATCTGATTTGTTTCAATCAGCTACTTTGTTATGTTCTCCATATGAGTTCTCCATATGAGTAGGATAGTTTAACAATTAGGGGGATGCGAGTCGATCTGTGGAATTTGTCGCTCAAAATCAGATGCTGCCGTCTCATTGTAATCCTCTGTTTTTCGAACTTTGTAATAGCAATAACTGCAGTAAGTTTTTTCGATCAGATTTGCAATCAGTAGTTACCTTTGTCGCCTCTGGTGTAGCTACTCTAGATCCGTTTAGCGGTTTAGGTGGATTGCACCGCGTGCAATTACATTTTTGTACCGAATTTGTGCTGGAACGCTGTCCTGTAGAAAATTGTCACCGTCACCTTTCGTTGGTTAGTAATTTCAGACTGTAGTATTTGAAAATGTGCCGTACCTGATCATTGATTAAAATGTGCCTTACCTGATCATTGATTTTAATATTTAGCTGATTTATCGTATTGAGCGTGTGTTTTTCTGCCGTCATTTGACGGCCCTGCTGTTTTATTTTAATATTATTCAGCTGATTTATACCGTATTGAACGTGTGTTTTTCTGCTGTCGTTTGACGGCCCTGCTGACTGATGTCTCGTCTTTCTGGATGGATGCAGACGCGAAGCGGTTGATTGGTAGGAGGTTCTCGGACCCGTCCGTGCAGAGTGACATGAAGCTATGGCCGTTCAAGGTCGTGGCTGGCCCTGCCGACAAGCCGATGATCGTGGTCAACTACAAGGGCGAGGAGAAGCAGTTCTCCGCCGAGGAGATCTCCTCCATGGTGCTGACCAAGATGAAGGAGATCGCCGAGGCCTACCTCGGCTCCACCATCAAGAACGCCGTGGTCACCGTGCCTGCCTACTTCAACGACTCCCAGAGGCAGGCCACCAAGGACGCCGGCGTAATCTCCGGGCTCAACGTGATGCGTATCATCAACGAGCCCACCGCCGCGGCCATCGCCTACGGGCTCGACAAGAAGGCCACCAGCAGCGGCGAGAAGAACGTGCTCATCTTCGACCTTGGTGGTGGCACCTTCGATGTGTCGCTCCTGACCATCGAGGAGGGCATCTTCGAGGTGAAGGCCACCGCCGGTGACACCCATCTGGGTGGGGAGGACTTCGACAACCGCATGGTCAACCACTTCGTGCAGGAGTTCAAGCGCAAGCACAAGAAGGACATCAGCGGCAACCCGCGCGCGCTGCGGCGTCTGCGGACGGCCTGCGAGCGGGCCAAGCGCACGCTGTCGTCCACCGCGCAGACCACCATCGAGATCGACTCGCTGTACGAGGGCATCGACTTCTACACCACCATCACCCGCGCCCGGTTCGAGGAGCTGAACATGGACCTCTTCCGCAAGTGCATGGAGCCCGTGGAGAAGTGCCTCCGCGACGCCAAGATGGACAAGAGCAGCGTGCACGACGTCGTGCTCGTGGGCGGCTCCACCCGCATCCCCAAGGT
Organism: Miscanthus floridulus; assembly: GCF_019320115.1. Lineage (NCBI taxonomy): Eukaryota > Viridiplantae > Streptophyta > Magnoliopsida > Poales > Poaceae > Miscanthus > Miscanthus floridulus. The sequence goes on along the minus strand of NC_089596.1, from coordinate 81,472,419 downwards.
GCAGCAGCTGCTGCAGGACTTCTTCAACGGCAAGGAGCTCTGCAAGAGCATCAACCCCGACGAGGCCGTGGCGTACGGCGCGGCTGTCCAGGCCGCCATCCTGAGCGGCGAGGGCAACGAGAAGGTGCAGGACCTGCTCCTGCTCGACGTCACCCCGCTGTCCCTGGGCCTGGAGACGGCCGGCGGCGTGATGACCGTGCTGATCCCTCGCAACACCACCATACCGACGAAGAAGGAGCAGGTGTTCTCCACCTACTCCGACAACCAGCCGGGGGTCCTGATCCAGGTGTACGAAGGGGAGCGCGCCAGGACCAAGGACAACAACCTCCTCGGCAAGTTCGAGCTGTCCGGCATACCGCCGGCGCCCCGCGGCGTGCCCCAGATCACGGTGTGCTTCGACATCGACGCGAACGGCATCCTGAACGTGTCTGCGGAGGACAAGACAACGGGGCAGAAGAACAAGATCACCATCACCAACGACAAGGGGCGGCTGAGCAAGGAGGAGATCGAGAAGATGGTGCAGGAGGCGGAGAAGTACAAGGCGGAGGACGAGGAGCACAAGAAGAAGGTGGACGCCAAGAACTCCCTGGAGAACTACGCGTACAACATGCGCAACACCATCAAGGACGACAAGGTCTCCTCCAAGCTGGGCGCGGACGACAAGAAGCGCATCGAGGACGCCATCGACGGCGCCATCAGCTGGCTGGACAGCAACCAGCTCGCGGAGGCGGACGAGTTCGAGGACAAGATGAAGGAGCTGGAGAGCATCTGCAACCCCATCATCGCCAAGATGTACCAGGGCGCTGGCGCGGACACGGGCGGCGCCGCGGGCATGGACGAGGACGCACCGGCCGGCGGCAGCAGCGGCGCTGGCCCCAAGATCGAGGAAGTCGACTAAGCTGGCCCTGTGCATCGAGGGGTCCGAGATGCGTAATCCTTCCTCGCTCTTTGGCCGATCGTGTCACTTGGTAGGAGTTGTCGTGTTGTCGTGGTAGAAGTTGAACTTGAATTTGTTTGGGAGCAGTTTGACTTTGAGGTTGTCGTTAAAAAACTCATGCTGAGCTTTACTCAGCCTTTGAATATGATGATGCTTCCTTAATTGTTTTCCCCTTTCTGTTTTGTGTGTTTGCATATTAAGAAGTGATGATTAAGCTGCAGGGTCTCTCCAGCTGAGCAGGCGCACTAACAATTGTGCACGAAGGATCATCAGAGACGCACAGAGGACTTCTTGTTTGCTTGTCACCATGATTGCTCAGGACATAATGCTAACTTAAAAAGTGGTACTTTTGTGAGAATTTTCACGACATTGTGAACACACCTATATGTATATATTTATTTCTGTAGACTATCTCAACAATAACGTACAAAATACAAGACTCATTTAACCTTTGGGTAGCGCTATAGTCAAAGGATTCAATACCCATTCGGCATCTTGGCATCTTCTTCAACAACAAGTAAATGGGTTTCCAGGGGAAATGATACTTATTTGGGTTATGTCTATCAGGCAATCCAAAATGGGTCTCCCGTATAAGTAGTCTGTTGGATGCTAATTTTGGATCTCTATTACCCATTTTAAATTTAGGTGTCCATATAGATTCTTGTTGAAGACAGTCTTAGAGAGCATGGTGAATATTACTCCCTCCATCCCAAATTATAAGTCATTCCAAGAATCTTGGAGAGTCAAAGTTTTTCAAGTTTGATCAAATTTATATAACAAAATAATAATATTTATCATACCAAGTAAGTATCATTAGATTCTTCATTAGTTATATTATTATATTATACCTATTTGATGTCATCAATCTTTGTGTTTTTCTCTATAATTTTAGTCAAACTTGAAAAAGTTTGACTCTCCAAGATTCTTGGAATGACTTACAATTTGGGATGGAGGGAGTACTTGATAATATTTGATTTCCATTAGTTTTTTTTCTCATGCAAGCAGTGAGCACAATTGCACCCTCAACTGCCATATTCCGTGATTAGCACCATAGCAAGTTGCCAGAATTTGACAGGTTGCCATTATGATTTTTCTTAGCATAGCTCCATAGGATGTACTACCTCCGTCTCCAAAAGAATATGTCACGTTTTAATACCTTAAGTTTGATTAATTATAGGTAAAAAATTATCCATATTTATGACACCAAATACTCCCTCCGTACAACCATAAAAGCACGTTTAGGATTCAAATGAAAAAATACTGTAGATGTGAAATTACATTTCTACCCCTAGAAAGTGTAGCTGTCATTTCTTGCCGTACGAAGATTGGCAGTGCAGTTGGTGCGGCTGCCGCCTGGAGCCAGCAAACGAGTGGTGGAGAGCATTCCACGTAATTGAGCATTCAAGTTTTTTTTTATTTTCTCCATCGATGGTTCCAGAGTGGCATTTACGCTAGCACAGATTGTACGCACGGAGACCAGCACTGCTCCTCATCGAATCCCTTTATTTTGGGATTTTTTTAAACCGTAAACGTGCAATTAAATTTAGACAGAGGGAGTAAATACCATTAGATTATAAGATGTATTTTTATAATAAATTAATTTAAAGACATAATTGTGAATGGTCAAACGTGAATCACTTTTCGTGGCATGCAACTCGTAGTTATATTCTTTTCAGAACGAATGTAGTAGTTCTTTTTTATAACATAGGATGTAGCTTTTATATAGCGATCAAATTGGTAAAAGTTTTAAAGCTGAAGGACATGTATAGTTCTTTTTTTAAAAAAAATCCCTTGAGTTTTGTAAATTGCGATCCATCACCTAAACAATAAAACCCTCCCTACAACCAAGCAGTAGCAGTTTAATCTTTGCCCCCATCTACAACCTCTATTCCACCTCCTTTCGTACCCCTCTCCGTGCCATTCTCCCAGTGCTCCTGCCACATAGGCGCTGCCGCGCCGGGTAGGTCCTCGCCTAGTTCCATGTGACATGGTAAACATCTCTTTATGCTCACTGGGTTTTTTTTCCGAGGGAATGCTCATCGTATTTCTGTGACATGGTAAACAGCTATGGTAAACATCTCTTTATGCTCACCAGTTTTTTGAGTGATGGCTGCACTAGTATATGTGTTTGTGCTGTAAAGTGGCGGGTGGGCATTGTTGGTGATTAAAGTTGGAGGGCATGCGATGCCATATCATCAACCTGTTCGTTTGGCTGTGGCTTGTCGTAAACGATCGTAAATTTCTAGCCGGAATAGTATTTTTTTCTCACACAAACCAGCCAACAGTACTTCTTCACGAACCAGCAACGATATGAACCAGCCAACCGAACAGGCTGCATATTCATATGGCACTATGCCATAATCCCCTATGTCATCACTCTCTTTTTTTCTTTTTTCTTTTTTTGCGCTCAAGGAGATTCATTCATCAGGGGGAGCAGGATTACAATATGAGGACAACAGGTCCAGCACATAAGCTGGGGCATAAGTCCACCACCCAGCTCGTGTGTCGCCTGTGACCTGTTTAGCTAAATACATCTGCTACCTTATTACAATCTCTAGAAACAAAAGAAAGCTTAAAATCATGAAAGAGTAAGCTCAGCTCCCGGATCTCCTGTAGGATTGTTGAGATAGTCGATCTCTGGTTAGTCCCTGCCTGCCATAGCTGCACCATTTGTTGGCAGTCAGTTTCTAGCCAAATCTTTCGGACTCCTGACTGAACCGATAAGGCCAGCCCATCCCGACAAGCGATGGCTTCCATGGTGAGGGCGTCGAGGCAATGATCATACCACTTGGCGCTGCCCCTGATGAACGCCCCAGCACCATCACGCAGTACCGCACCTGTAGCACCTTGCCCTGTTTGTTCATAGAAGACGCCATCCGTGTTGCATTTGATCCAGCCCAGAGGTGGTCGTTCCCACCTAGGTACTGCTCTCGGCTCTGTCACTGACGACTGAGAATGGGTCGCCTGTCTTAGATCAAAAGCCAAGTCTGCCGCCCATTGTACAGCCACTCGAATCGGCGGCAACATCTCCCCATGTCTTCGTCTATTTCGCTGCATCCAGAGCGCGTTCCTGCCAATGATGATCGTTGTCTGATCTCGCTCCGAGCCCGCCCTTCCTTCTACCAGAACCTGCGCCCAAGTCTCCTGATGCAGGGTTGGAAGCTTGACGCCAGTGGCAATTTTCGTTTGCTCCCAGAACGCCTTGGCAATCGAACATTCCAACAAGACGTGTCTGATTGACTCTGTCTCTGCACCACACATCTCGCAATTCGCAATTGGTTCCACATGCTTACGGTGTAGAATTTGACGAGTCGGAAGAAACTCATGGACCACACGCCACCAGAATACCCTGATTTTTGGCAGCACCTTCAACTTCCATATTTTCCTCCATACTGAATTTTCTGAGACACTTGCCGCAGGCACCACATCATCCCTGATGCGTGCCATGTCTAGTAATCTGTAAGCAGACGTGACAAAGTAAACACCATGCCTCTCCGGTTCCCATGCCCAGACATCTCCATATTGGATCCGCGCCGGGGTACGCAAGATAGCAGCAGCATCTACCGGTATGAAGGACTGCTTGATAAAATCTTCATTCCACTGTCCATTTTCTGACAACAGCTCGGCCACCATTGACACCGGTTGTCCCTCCTCTGGCGTGAGAGGTCGACCCCCAAAATGATTCGGGAGCCACCGATCTCGCCAGATATGTGTCGAGGTTCCATTGCCAACTCTTTTGATCAGCCCTTGCGACAAAACCTGCCGGCCTGCAAGGATGGCTTAGTTCTTCTAAAGAACAGCAAGAGATTTACCGAACCATTTTAGGTGAAGAAAGAGTACTTGAAAAAAAAGAAGAAGTCACCTAACAAAAACAGAGGTAAAAGAAAAAGAAAACATAAAAATGGGGCTGTTGCCACCCCAACGAGTGAAGGACAAACTATTTAGTAAAAAAAATCCACACGTTTCGGAAAGGAAGAGAGTAAATACTAAATAGTATCACAGGGCGAAAATGTTTATGACATCCATCAATTAACGGATGAATAATCTAGTGAGTGAAAACTAGGTACCAAGAATATAACATCAAGGAATAATATGATCAGGTTCCCTGGTCTGTCGAAAATACTCTTTTCGTTTTAAATTATAAGTTACTTTTAGTTTTTTAGAAACGTAGTAAAATCTGTGTCTAAATATAGCGTGTATCATACATAGAAAAACCAGAATGACTTGTAGTTTAAAACGAATGGAGTATGACACAAATACAAATGAATGACTCAAACACTCTTAGAAGATCCTAGATAAATTAGTTATCATGACTCCCGCTGTCAGTATAGAACCTACCACCAACGCTCTCATGCTCACCAATGAACATGTCACTACTTGGATGAGTAACCGCAGCTATTTGATTCAGACAGCCTATGCAACAGCCATATGGACAAAACCCAATTGTGCAGGTGCAGCACTGGTAAACATGGAGCTCGTTCTCAAGATTGGCATCCATTTCCACAGAAAAGAACAGCTCATCATCGGTTGGGGAATAAGCAGTAAAGCTACGGTGCACTTCTCGGTGATCTCTCCACGCTGGAACTCTGGATATCTCTTGTTGATGCGCAGAGCCATTTGGACACTCTTCTCTGCCGCTCTGTAAACCGCCAGCTGTGCCCTTTGGACACTCTTCTCTGCCGCTTTGTAAACCGCCAGTTGTGTGACCTAATCGCACCACTGCCGGGAGAGGAATCGGAGCCCGGGTGGGATTGGGAGACTGATTTGCCTAGCAGGCATATTATTCTGATGATAGCTTTGCTGGTATTGATATAATAAGATTCTCAGGCTGATTAGCATACAGTACGTGATAGTGGAAGAAACCATGAGAAAAAGTGAAAAACCAAAGGAAAAGATTAAAAAACAGCAAAAGATTAACAAACCATGGATGCATTGTAAGTTGGAGCAAAATCCCAAGAGGTGGTTCGATACATGACTAACAACACAATATTTCGCTGACAGATACTTTGACATGTCTATTAGGTACTACAGGTAGGAAAAAACAGACACTGGAACAGAATCTGGCCGCCAGCTTCATGAACTTGAAATGCTCTATTTCTTCTTGTCAGTGTGCGTACCAGCCGATCTGCAGATACCAACAGAAAATTCAGTTAATACTGATAGTTATGCAGCATAAAGGAGGATCTCTTCTATTAAGCCAACATGAAGATGCTAATACGAACAATGCTATGAAACAATTCAAACATATTATTAAGTGCCAACATAGAATCCATTTCTATAAGATACGATGGTCCAATGATAGTGTCCACTAAATAGACAAAAATATACAACTGACCAGATAGTAGAAAAACAAGACATGTATATATAAGCAGATCAGACAAGATTAGGATACCATAACACAATGCGCACAATCAATAAGCACTAGTCATCTATACACAAACTCATTACCAGGTAATGCAAATGGCAGGATCAATATGCAGAACTTAAATTGATGTGCATTAATGTAATAACAATCGTTGGAGTAAGAGTAAATCAAAATTATGCAACAAATTAGAGTAAGAGTAAATCAAAATTATGCAACAAATTAGCAGAAGCAACTGACTAGACACATGCAAAAGCATCTGCAGGAAAAAAAAAAAGACAGGCCACCAAGCAGTATTCTAGTTTTATCACAACAAAGTTTCACATTTACACACCTCATCTTCCTGAGGACACCCGCCATCTCCTCTCTCTTCTTCTTTGCCCTCTTGTGAGTTCCAAGCTTTCTCTTGGCGACCTTCAGAGCACGCTTGTCCTTCCCAACCTTCAGAAGCTCAGTGATACGCTTCTCATACGGAGCAAACCCAGCAACCTCTCTGATCAGGCCCCTGACCATGGACACCCTCTTCGTTGCTTTCTGCATACCACATGAACTTAGAATAGAGGACACAGTAAATCTATCACATAGGAACACACACTACTTGTACTAGCCATTTACAAGTGCAGACACTAAATCATAGGCTTTTACAAGTTAAATAAATGAAAGCAAATATCTCAGTATTTGGTAGGGCACATGGCAGCAAATTCAATATATGAGAAACAACAGGCAAACTTCACATTCACAAAAAAACTTTAGAAACAAATTTCTACTAAAACATGTCTTACACTATCGTCAGCAATCAAACCTTCCATCTGCATAAAGTAAAGTAGAGCTCCTCAACTAGTATTGCAGATCCATCAAACTGTGTTTTGTCGAATTGGAAAAATGAACAAGGACAAGATTAAAAACACAACTAATCCTCAGATTCTTGCATACGAGTAGCAAGCATGATCCTAGTCACACACATCCTAGACAACCCTATAACGCGAAAGTTACAGAGCACAAACTATCAACTAGTAAGATCTTCTCTGCATCCTAAACCCACAACATCCACACCTAATCACAACAACACTACCACCAGCGAGATCAACATGATGACCCTAAAAAAGTTGAAAGTTCGCTTACCCCCTTGCGGTGGGACGGGCGCGGAGGCAGCTCGCGCTTGGTGACGACATGGCCCTTGTTGATGCCCACGAAGAGGCCCGACTTCGGCTGCGGCGGCGCCATGAGGACCAACCCTTTCCTGTGCGCGCACACAAACAAGCGGAGATGAGCGCGTACACAAGGAGAGAGAGAGGCTAGGTTTCAGATCGGCGGCGGCGGCGGCGGCGCGGGGAGGGGGAGGTTTTTTTTTTTTTCTTTTGATTGCGGGAGGGGGAGGCTTACCTTACCTGTAGAAGTGAACCGGCTGCTAAAGATGGGAAACCCTAGCAGAGTGGAGCCATTATATAGGCGACGCGGAGGTGGCTTCGCGGCCGGAGGATACTGGGCTGGGCTGAGATTGTTTCATTCTCCTTTCCGGGCCTTTTCTGTTATCTGGCCCAGGTTTTCTTAAGAGGATTGTGATTAGTAAGTAAATTGGGCTCTTGTGGGTCGTTATGGGTTCGTTCGTTAGAATTTTTTGACTTTGCAGTATGGGGCTGACCGGCTGAGCTGGGCTATCTCTGCAGTTGTAAACTTTGTTGCACTACTTCAGCACTCACAATATTTCAGCGTAAGCATCATCGTAGGCCAAATTTTATATGAAAATATTGTGAGAGAAAAACACTGTTCGTTCAAAATTCTGTTTGTTTAGTCGTCATTCTACAGTTTAACGTCTGCCAGGTTCATAGTAACTTCACAGGTTTCGTAAGCCACCTTTACAACTGACATGTGAACACCCGGGCCTTGCCTTCTCAATGATGTGTGGGATAGCTTATTTGGATTGCGGTGGGCAGCCGGCGCCGGCAGGGGTGGCCACCGATATGTATTCATATTCATATTTACCCCTATATTTTTACCCCTATATTTTTACCCCTATATTTACCGTGTAATTCTCGGCCAGAAACCGCGTCCACGTCACCCGAATTTCTTCTCGCCGTTTGATCCCGCATTGGATGGTCCAGATCGCTTGAATAGGATTTTACCGGAAGCAGCTCCTCCTGATTCTCTTTACCTTTCTCGACTTCTTCTCAGCTTCTTTCTACCTTCCCTGGCTTCTACTCCGAATTCGGTCAGCCAAATATATTAGCCAGATTCTGCTTCAGCTTCCACACACTTCTCCTCTCCCCCTCCTCTCTCTCTCCTCTTTCCTCTCTCTCCCTCCCTCTCTCGACGCAAGAAAAAAGCATGCGGTCGGAGCGGCGGCGCCCTCAGCACGCGGCACAGCGCCGCGCGTGCCCCCGCCGGTGGCCGTCCCTGCCATGGATCCGCGCGGCTGGGCCCTGCCGGTGGCCGCCGCCGCAGCTTACCCGGCGCTGCCTCCTCCAGACGTTCCACGTGCGGTACATGAAACCCTTCCTCCTCCTCATCCTCTTCTTCCTCCTCCTCCTCACGTCGCGTCCTGTCGGCCGGAACCACGTCGCCTCCTCACCGCGCGAGGGGCTCACTTGACGCGACGACGCGCGTGGGCTACGGCGCGCCACCGTGTCCATGCCTCGACGGGTGGTTGCCGTCAGCAACTCCTCCGCACGAGCAGGCCATGCCAGTGACCGCCAGCGTCGCTGCCCCACGGCGCTGCCTTCTCTCGCCATCCCGCGCCTGCTGTTGTGCTCCACGAAACCCTAGCGCTCAGGCCGGGCAGGGTGGCGGCGCCAGCAGGTCCGTGCCAGGCGCCTCACTGTGAAGCGTCACGTCGGTGGTCGTCGCCGCCGACGACTGTAACACCCTCGGTGTTACGCCCTAAATAAATTACCAAATCATGTTATGAGCATCATGTTTATGTGATAATGTATGTGATGGAATGTGTAGATAATATTTTTATAACTTAAGATGATCAATAAAAATGTTAAATGAGAAGCTATTACACAACTCATGTATATAAAGTAGGGTTTAAAACTAATTTTTATTGAACAAAAATACTATAGAACATATATGTGGCACTTAAATAAAGTTTGGAGTATGAACTTTGTAGATGACAATGAAATACTTGCTGTGGAAAAATAACATTGTCAGCTAACATATCTAAAAGCTTAAAAATGGAACTTAAAATCAAATTCAGCTCAAGGACTTAGAAGAATTTAAGTATATATATACAGCAAGACAATGCCATGTTTGGCAATTTATTTTATGAAATCGAGTTAAGAGATGGTGTCGTGTTTTAGCTCGGGCTGGTAGCCTGATATGCTCTCTTGAGTATGGTGAAGATGGTTTAGGCTCAAGAGCAACCATTTAGTTGTTATATGTGCTTTAAATTTCGTGTGCGACACGTTCTTGGGTTGGTTGACTGGGTGGACGCGGTCACCACGTCCCAGGGACGTGACGTCGCCTCACTAGCTAGCCCCGCGCGCGGCTGGCCGAGGCCGCCTCCGGTTGGACCGTGGCCTAGCTATGGCCTGACGCTACGAGCCGCTGCGATGCCGCCCAATCCGTCACCACGACGTCGTTGTCGTCGCCGCCGCCGCTGCCACCGTGCTAAGCTGCGGGGGCACCGTGTAACACCCCTAGTGTTACGAGCTCATTTAGCCCCGTGATTTAGGCCTAAGAAAAATTTCCAAAACGAGTTTCTCGGATTTTTATTTAAAACGTACTTGATGTGATAAGTGAATCCGGTATGGCTTAGTTTCGTGAACTCAAATCAACGCCCAAGTTAAATTACTCAGTGCGTATAGATATTTAGGATTGTCGAATGATGATTCTAGCGAATTGTTTGTTCTGTTAGATTAAACATGAAAAGCAACTTTTATAAATAAAATAAAATCCATTAATAAATAGAATGATATATATATAGTCACGTGTTTATTTTGAAAAGCACGCTCAGTTGAAAAGCCTTGGTTTAGTTATTGACTAGCGAGCGAACGGATCCACAGCGATGACAGGACATCTCCCTACCCTGCTCCGTCGCTGGTCGTCGGTAGTGTGTTCCCCTTGTTCGAAATCAATCAACTTCGGTTTATTAGCGTCACGCCGCGTCGTCGAGTTCCGTCGTCGTACCACTGCCTCTGTTGTCCCGTCGAACTAATAACCTTACCGTGCTGCCTCTGCTGCCTCTGCCGCCTGCCTCGGTCTTGTCTGTCTCTGCGTTGTGTGTCCTTGCCTGCCTCTGCGTGTTTGTTTCTCTGCTTGGTACTGCTGCTGCTGTACTAGACGTGTAGTTAGCCACGCGAGCTTGCTTCCTTGTTGGCCCCGCTCTTGTCCTTCTCTCTCTTGCGTCACATCCGAAAATTTAAGGCGAGTGCCATACCTTGCTGCATCATCGTGTGTACAGGCAACAACATACCCCTTTTCTTTCCCTGGCCTGCCACCACACTAGACGCAGCCCCACGTCCTTTGCTCGTCCTTGCTTGTCTTAACTGCTCTACCACTGGCCGACGTACCCTACTCGTACCTCATGGTTCCAATTCAATGCATCACGCAAGTCCTTCTCTGTTCGCACTGGGCCATGTGCTTGTCACCGCTGTCGGCCGGACCGCTCGGTATTAGCCTGGCGAGCTCAGTCAATCCTCCTTGTTTTTTTCTCTCGTGCCTGCTTTCCTGTCTCCGAGCGCCCTCCCTGCTAGCTAGCTCTCTTAGTCTCTCTCAGCTTGCATCTTGCGCCGGTGCTTCCTGCTCCCTGCTGCTACGCCGCTGCCCGGCTATCGCTCAAGCAGGCATGCCTGAGTCCGTGTGCGGCTCTGCCTCGCCACGCTCACCCTAGCTGTACCCTGCCTAGACCAGCAGTGTGCTAGTAGAGACCAACCGACAGGAGCAAGCCTCGCTCGCTCGCTTGTGATGGCGTCCATCCTCGTGTGGGTGGCGATGCTCCTGGACGTCATCACCTTCGGCCTGGGCGTGGCCGCCGAGCAGCGTCGGAGCTAGGCCACCATCACCCTAGATGCCGCCAAGGAGTACGACTACCGCGTCTACGACTCCAACATCGCCACGGGCTACGACATTGGCACACTGCTCCTCCTCACCGCCGCGTAGGTCGTGCTCATGGTCGCCAGCCGCTGCTTCAGCTGCGTCCACGAGTTCGAGCCAGGAGGCTCCCGCGCCTGCACCCTCATCCTCTTCATGTTCACATGGTTCGCTGGAGATGCGTTGGAGCACTGGGAGCCGCCGATGCCGCCGAGCCATCCGTTGTCTCGTCGGGACACGCCACGCCACGCACGTGACCCACGGCACTAGTCCCTCCCTGCACTAGGCGCTCTACCATCTCCAAGCTACCTACGAGCCACCCCTTCGGCCGACGCACTGCCTCCCGTGCGCCCATGCTCGCATTGCCGTGCGCCGCCGATGTCGCCGTGGGGCTCTGCCTTCAGCACTTGGTCCTCCCGGTGCCGAAGGGCTGCCCTCGCTAGCCGTCGTGCCACGCCTCCTATTCGCTGTCGTCTTGTTGAGCCAACCGCCGTCGAGCCAGCACCTCCACCAGCGCCGTCGTTGCCACCTCCGTCGCGCCTTCCCAGCCCCACCGCGCCATTGTCCGCCGTCGCCGACCGACGCCTCTATGCCGTGATCTGCTTTTGTGGATGAAGTGAAGGGTATGAATCCAAGCCAAAATTTTGTACAGGGTTCTTATCGCAAAATACGTGACCCACGTGAATAGTGCCGATGTACTGCGGGATGATTTGTTAGAAGCTCAGGGGCCTCTTCGCAAATATGCCATCACCCGACCGCATGGGCCGGATTGCTGGGCTATGGCCTGCCTCTCGCTTGGGCCGTCCGGGCGTTGCTGCTTGCCGTCTGGACCGCCGGTTGGTAGCGCATGTGGGCCGTCCGCCTGCCGCCTGGGCCACACGCCCGCTTGGGGCTGCTGGGCCGCCACGCCCTTACTGCGTCGCTGGGCCACGCCTAGTTGGTAGGCCGCATGCACAGCTGCTGGCCTAGTTTGTTGCAGCCGGCCCTCTTTCATTTTTGAGGTATTTCCTAATTGAATGCTGAAGCAGAGTTGTAAAATCAATATATGATGGTATAGGAATTCAAAAATTATGAAACCAATTTTGTTAGTCTCCTAAAATCATGATCTACCTGTTAGTGTATTTTGTTCATATGATTTGATAATATTCTTGGAAGCCATATAATTAATTTAAGGTACTTAATATTGTAAAAAGATAACTTGTAGGAATTGTTGTGATAAATTGGTAATAGTGTTGGATCTGAAATTTTTACAGTAGGCTCCTAGCAATATTAGGTACTCACTGTAATTTTTGTAGCTCCCGAATAATTAGTTTGCTAAATAGATAATGATGCCCTATTTTGAATAATGATTAAATTGATAGAATGAAACAAAGAAACAACTTGAATTTATATAACTAAAATAATTGTTGGGAAATAACGTCTTATTCGACAACATGGATACGTAGACCAGCGTTAAAGCTATCTCATTAGCTTGTGAGGCATGATCGGATTTCTAAACATTTCGGCTATCGTTGATTATTTACATCTATGCATTTGCATCAATGCATATCATATAGGTACGATGATGGGTCAACGGATCAATTGAATGATGATTGGGAATCCGAAGATGGTGTAATGATATTCTCTCCAGGAGATGATGCAATGGGCTTTTTCTATTTGGATGATGTGGATGATTTGAAGATGCAGATACTAACTTTTTAATATATATCTTACCCAGACAAGCCCCGGTGCATAACCCCTATTTTTCTGCAGTTTAAATTATATTTGTGCATTATGTTTTAAGGAGTTGAATAAAACCCACTTGCATATATATCTTTATCCTATGAGTCTTACTAGTATGATAGGATCATGTAGATTGCTATGCTACAGGACTCCGGTAGAAGTCGAGTGATTGCCTGTCGCTCACGAGATATAGGAAATATGTTAGTATATCATTATCACTTGGAAAATATAAATGGTGGAAAGGAAAAATGGTGACCGGGCAGGGATATGGTTTGGGTATTGGTGGGTGTAAGAGGTTGTGTCGCCATGGACGCGGGGCATGGCTTGGTTACACTGCTTTCCCTGTCCGTGTCGGTTAAGGATCGGTCATTGCATAAGACTCTAGGCAAGTCACAGACTTATTATCCCAAGCACATACCTGGGTATGGGCGCTTGGAAGACCTGTTGCTCTCTTGTCGTGGGTTCTAGCTCTTTCCGGACCGACTGTCAGGGTTTCTTTTTGGTGGAGGAGGTCCTTGCACCGCACTGAGTCCAGGACTTAGGGGCGGGGGCTTGGAGTTCTAGTTTGGACGGGGACCTAGGACCCCAGGATAGGAGGGTGATGGGTTGGTCTTGCTTGTGTCTTGGGTACAAGCGGGGCGTATGTTTTCGGGGTACCTAGCTAGGGGCATTGATTCATAAATCGCTGGGCGATCCGGTACGACTTGTCTATGGTTTAGTATCGTAGTAAGAACTGAAAGATGAAAGATGGTAGATGGAAAAAGGAAATCTGGTTGCTTACCACCCGCTTGAAAGTAGCATATGTGCTTACATAGATTGGTTAGTTAATGAACTAATGCGTCTATTAATAAAAATCGAATATAAGGACGCACGCTTAGTAATGCTTCCTGCAGATATAATGAACCCACAAGCCAGATAGCCTTGTATATCCTTGGAGTCTTTTCTTTCCTCTTGTCGGGTAAGTCTTGCTGAGTATAATTGAGTACTCAGGGTTTTATTCCCCCTATTACAGGTGACAGGTGGATGCTAAAGCTGACCCTTGTGTGTAGATACCTCCTGGTAGGCTCAGCGAGGATTCCTTTACGCTACGATCGTAGTTGTTATTTATAACTCTCACCAAATACTTTTATTAATGAAAGTTTTATAATATGTTGTCCTAGTTTATTTATCAATGCTTCATCATGTCATGATTAGATAATTATTTCCGTTGTAATTCTGATCACATGTTTATATTTGCTATTAAATTAAATTGTTCATAACTCTGATAATATGATTACATTTCGTTGTTATAATAATAAATATTATACTATGATGTTGTATTAAAGTGATGTAAGAAATGGTTAAGGATGTTGTAAGCTTTATTCTCTCATTTGTGATCCTGATGGCAAAGAGGTGGATTTTTGGGTTCTCCCTGGGGTGTGCCCGATGAAACCGAGTAATTTAGTGTTCTCCCTTGAGTGCTTAGTGTCTAATGGAAGACAAGCACTCCCAGGAGGCATTAGATTAGGTGGTTCTGCCACAGGTGGTATCAGAGAGCAAATAAGGAAATAAGGCTTCAAAAACCTTTTCTAAACTAAAATTTGACAACAAATTCCTTTCATAAAGTTAGGATGTCTTTATACGAAGTTATATAAGTAGCCCTATTACTATGGTTATGTATCCAAGATAGATGGCACTTTACTGACTTAGGTAGGCTTAATCAAGTTTTCTGCAGGTACACTGACTCGAGCATAGTCCGATAGTGTCGACTAGTTATAGGGAGAGAACGATGTGCCAAAAATCTAAGAACGGTTGCCCTATATGTTGGCACCAGTGGAAGGACGTGCATCCATGCATATCCTGCTTATGCATTGTTGTACTCGTATTACTTATAGATACACCATCCATAGGTGCCACGCGTGTCGTATTGTGCACGACTGGCTCGTTTCTGTTTCAGAGTTAGGTCTGCACTATGGCTTCGTGCTCCGCGTTCGCCCATGGTTCACACCGGTCATGACCAATGTCTCCCCGTACCCCTTTTCCATGCTCTTGTCAAACCCTTGCCCTACAGTCGTACTAGTTAGTAATGGCATTACACGTTGCTCGGCTCGAACGCGTGGAATTTGGTCGATTCGTCGTAGTGATCCTGCATAGGAACCCCAGTGGACCGTGTTCGGACCACTGAACGCTTCGCCGTTATAAGTAGAGCCTGGCTTAGCCATTGGTATCACCACTCGGTGCACTTTAGCTCGCTTAGCTCTTCCTTTGAGCTAGCTTTTCGCTCATCCTTCCTCATCACCACCGCTAGAGATGGTAGGAGCCTGGATTAGCAGTTACTGCCTAAATGTTGAGGGCTTTCCTAGAATCCTGCATGCCACCCTACAAAAGCTCAAAGTCAAAGATTGTCCCAAATATGAGGGCCGTGAGTATGAGGAGCGTGGCACCGAACGGTGTGAGGTTACTGTCTACATCAGGAAGAGTGAGCAGTTCCCTGACCTCATTGAAGCCTGGAGTGTGACCGGCAAGCCTTGGAACTAAGGATCTACCTCCGACGAGCCGAGGAAGCTGAGATCTTCAACCAGATGCTCCAGGTGCAGCTCGTTGAAGTGCATGCCAGTGCTGCAGCTGCTGAGAGCCGGGAGACTGCCATGTCAAAAGCTCTGAAGGAGGCTAAAGATCGGCATGTCCATCAGTTGTGTGAGGCCTATCTTGTCACCAGGACCAAGCGAAGGACGCTGGCTACGGAAAGGCAGGATGCCCCGATCTTGGAAGGGATCCCTATCCACCTGCTAGAAAGAAGAAGAACTGGTGTTGCAGCACCGCCAGCACCTCCATCGTCGGAAGTGTCAGAAGAAGAGCCTTTGATTCCTCTCACTCAGCCATTGCCACGAGAAGATGTAGATTAGTTGCCTTGGGATATTGTACCCGTAGTAGTAGTGTTTTTCGTTGCTGTCCTCCAGTATTGTACTCTTGCCGTTGATTTCATCTGTAGTTGTTGAGATCGTCCGACCGTAGGTGAATGCTGTGTCGTGAATGGGAGCCTGAATGCCTACACGTTGTACCATATAAGACCATTGGAATGTGCATTTTGTTTATTTCGCTGTGTTTATTGCATTCATCTACCTTAAGTTTCGTTAGATGTGCTTAAAGTTTTCAAGGGTGATGTTAGGTGGATTACAAGAGAAGTTACCATTCAGATATCAGCAAACCAGTTGTGATTGGAGAACATGGGACACTGTATCAACTAATTGTTGATGTCCTAGTAGAACACTTGAATCTCTTTAAAAACAAATCCGTCGCTGGATTTGAATTCCTTGTCCCTTGTTGTTAAGGGAACCCTTGTTGTTTGAATTTTCCCTTACAATACTCCTCTTATTCTGTGGTCTATGACCCCACTGCCTTCATGGCATGTAAGTTGATAATAGTTGCCTGGTTAATAGCTTATGGTGCCACGACGAAACCGATGGCTCCCTGTGGAACAGCTGCCACATGGTGACGTAGCTCGGCATGTGCTGGTATCGAGGTTGTTAACCAAGTATCTTTACCAAGTTACACCACCATACCACTTTTGCTACAAATAAATTCCTTGGAAATGTTTAGGTGTTCAAACGGGAAATCCACAACAGGTTGATGACATAGTGTTCTCTCTAAGTAAATGAAGAGGAGGTGGTTTTGGAGGAAGAAAGTATGACATAGTCTCAGTCTACATGAAAGATGGATGTGGTCGAGTAAAGGAAAGAAAAAGAAGAGTAGTAAGGAAAGTTATCCTCGAGTAGTCGGGAGTGATTATAAAAGCCTGAGTGGATGTCATGTCCCAAGCCTTGTGTTTAGTTGACTGCGCTACGCATGCTGGGTCATTTCACTATGTGCCTTGCGAACGCTATCTGTATCGGGTCCTTAGCTCCCTATTCTCGCGTGGCCATGGCATAGTTCTGCACTCGTCGTCTTTGTGCACTATGCGTTTCTCCTTTTCCCAACATCCGGTCGGCTCTCAACTCTCACGCCTCATCCCCGTACTAGACCCCCTTCCCCTTTCTCTTTTCTCTTGGAAACATGGTCACCCGCACGCCTGCCTCATCGAGCGGACCCCCTCTCCTCTCATCTCCCTTATCTTCTGCCCGCTCGCGCAGGAAGCACACTATGTCCGACCTTATCTCCACAGCATGACCCGTCTATGTACCCTATCCATGTCACCTCCACTTCTAGTGTGTTGCGCTCCACCTCCATTCGCCACTATAAAATGCCCTTGGTCCTTGCTCTTCTTCTCCATCCCTATTTCACTTGCATTCAGAGCTGAGTTACGAAATCTAGTTGCCATTGTAAAGCTTTGTTCGTCAGTCTGAGGTGATGGTGTAATCTGAGAAGAAGAAAGGATCTGGTTTCCAAAGAAGTTCAAGTTTCCTTGGTTAGTTTGGTCTTAGGGTTCACAATGTTTGAGTTCTGGGAGTCCTGTTTCTGGATCTGTTGGTGCTACGCCATGTTTTGGATAATCATTATCTTGTTGTTTCTCCATTGTCCTCGTCTATCTTCAATTTTGGATTAAGTCTTGGTTGTACCAGGTTGCTCTTAACCATGTATCCCTAGATCCCCGTGTGGTTTAGTATTTGAAGTCGTGTAATATTCATGTAATCCCTGATCTACAGAATTTAATCGCGTTTCCCCTCTTCTGGTTCTAGCTTCGAATCTCGGGACGAGATTCTTTTTAAGGGGGGTTGGTTGTAAGAACTGAAAGATGAAAGATGGTAGATGGAAAAAGGAAATCTGGTTGCTTACCACCTGCTTGAAAGTAGCACAGGTGCTTACATAGAATGGTTTGTTAATGAACCAATGCATCTATGAATAAAAATCAAATATAAGGACGCACGCTTAGTAATGCTTCATGTAGATGCAATGAACCCACAAGCCAGATAGCCTTGCATATCCTTGGAGTCTTTTCTTTCCTCTTATCGGGTAAGTCTTGCTGAGTACAATTGTGTACTCAGGGTTTTATTCCCCCTATTGCAGGTGACAGGTGGATGCTAGAGCTGACTCTTGTGTGTGGATACCTTCTGGGGGGCTCAGCGAGGATTTCTTTATGCTGCGATCATAGTTGTTATTTATAACTCTCACCAAATGCTTTTATAAATGAAAGTTTTATAATCTATTATCCTAGTTTATTTATCAATGCTTCATCATGTCATGATTAGATAATTATTTCTGCTGTAATTCTGATCACATGTTTATATTCCGCTGTTAAATTAAATTGTTCATAACTCTGATAATATGATTACATTCTGCTGTTATAATAATAAATATTATACTCTGATGATGTATTAAAGTGATGTAAGAAATGGTTAAGGATGTTGTAGGCTTTATTCTCTCATTTGTGATCCTGATGGTAAAAAGGTGGATTTTTGGGTTCTCCCCTGGGGTGTGCCTGACGGAACCGAGTAATTTAGTGTTCTTCCCTAAGTGCTTAGTGTCTAATAGAAGACAAGCACTCCTAGGAGGCATCTGATTAGGCGGTTCTGCCACACGCCGCCACTACTGTCCTTAGTCATTGCCGTGCGAGGTTGTTGTCCCCATGGCACCGTGCTGTGCTGCTGCTCATCTTGCCATTGCGCGCAAGCGGGCTATCCCGCCGCACCGCCCACCCGCCCTGTGCCGCGACATAGTTGCTGCCGGTGTCGTCACGTCACCGTCACATCCACGCCTCCCTCTACACCCCTGCATCATTGCTGGCCCTGTTCGATGCGGCCGCTGCCGCACGCACATGGTGGAGCTTGCCATCGCCTTGCCATTTATGGTATTGCGATCGCGCGGGCCATGCCTAGTTGTGGACGCACACGCTTGTCCACAGCGCCTACAAATGGGCCTCCATGATCATGCCGACCACGTCTCGTCAAGGCGAGGCCGAACCGAGCCCACCTGCCACGCCCTGTCTCTCTCTTTCTCTCTTTCTCCATCGAGCCGCACCATCAAACTACCCAACGAGTGATCATATCCATTCAATTCAGTGCATCCACGGTTTCAACATCACGTCCTCTCGCTGCCTGACTCCACCCAGACTTGAACCGCGCAAGGTCAATCTCCAATTTGGAGTTTTCCCCGCCGTCGTTCCATTAAGGCCATGGTCGAGGGTAGCCCTCCTATCGCCCATCCCGAACCAATTCACCTACACCACTAGCATCGCCTTGACTCCCTCTTCACCCTACGCTCCTTAGCCGAACCTCTACTGCCTCCCCGTCGTCGCTAACACGACCATGCCGCCATGGTGGGCCGCCATAGGGGCTCGACCGCACGTGGCCAGCCCTTCTCCATCACCCTCTTCTCCAACCGTCACCTCGGCTAGGTCCACGGTAGTTTACTGATGCTCACTCGCTAGCCGGTTAGGTCCTTAGGTGCCATGGTTCACCGGAGCAGTCGCTCCACCATCGCGGATTGTGATCGAACTGCCCAAATTATAGAAGATTAAGTACGGCTGTCCCCGTTTAATATGTTAACGTGCGCATACTTTCACTTATATAAACCCGGTAGTCCACCGAGTGTCACGAAGGACCTCGGTAAATCAACATCCAAACCAAGATCGCATGATTAAACAAATACACATCACATACACAGAGTTGCAGTGGAAATAATATTACAAATAGGTTCACAAATAATAGTACAAGTTTGGGTTTCAAAACCGGTTAAGGGAAACAACATAGATTTCAAATGATTACATTAATATAAGTTCCAAATGCATTGCTAGCACAAGTGACATTCTCTGACAAAAGCATATAGATGAGAAATAAATATAGTCACCGAGCCCACCGGTGGTTAGCCACCATCTTTAGCTGGCCGAGAACTTCACATGCAACATGGTGGGATAAACTCTAAGTACTCGAATGTACTCAGCTAGACTTACCCGTCATAAACCAAAAATAAAGTGACACCAAGGATCATGCAAGGCTTTATAAGTGGAGCTAGCTTGATAACATTTTGCATAAAAAGCCACTAATTCAGCTATACATTTTATAATTCGGTCATCAAGTTAATTATAGCTATTCATTTCTAGATTAGCAACTAACATGTGCCAAAACATGTGGTATGTTATTTAGTAGCATAACAATAGTAACCATAGCCGGTGTAATAATTCCATGTCCATCGTAACCATCATTCATAATTTAGATACTACGATGTTGGGGCTAGTCAAGTTTCTCACTGTCCGGGAGAGACGGTGATTCGAATCGATTTCAACCAGCTGGGAATTTATTCCTAACACAAATCTAGGTCTACCAGCCATGGTAGCCTTAGGTCACCTTTGGTACAACTTAGGTCCACATTTCATGGGTTCGATTAGCGCCACACAATCAGGGACGACCAGCTGCCAGGACGTTCAGGCTTGGCCTGCCCTTGGGCTCATGTCTGGCTCCCATCACATCCATACTACCATCCAGAGTGCGCACTCTTACAGAACAGGGTCCGCCCTGAGTTGAGCTACTCGGCTTTGTGGTCGGAATGAGTTATCCAACCAGCTAAGTGAGAGACATGCGTTCAATCTTGACAAAAGTGCCAACAATGGTATGATCTTTAATCGGCACAAACGAAATCACCTGAGTCAACCTACACATAGACTCCGTCCGACATCTAGTTACATTATCCAATGGTTCTTTTCCATGATAGCATATATAGCCAATCGTGCTCCGGTATCCACCTATATCTCGCAGGTGATAGGAAATCACCTGACTTCTACCGGTCTAAGCACGGCTAAGCATATATTCGATCATGGACCTACATAGGGTTAAAGGTATATCTCTAGACAAGGTAGTTCTATGCATCAAGTGTTTCCAAATCAATTCTTATAACCTAATGCATCAAACATAAAAGGACTCAAGTGATATTTTGTAAAAACATAGGAGGCTTAAAATACTCTGGGGCTTGCCTAGGATCCAACACTAGGTCAATGTTTGTTAGATGACACTCACTTGGCGAGCATCTCCCATCTCGGCACTTCCTTAGTCCTTTCGTCTTCTGGATTGATTCACCAAA
The DNA here is from genome assembly GCF_019320115.1 of Miscanthus floridulus. NCBI lineage: Eukaryota > Viridiplantae > Streptophyta > Magnoliopsida > Poales > Poaceae > Miscanthus > Miscanthus floridulus. The sequence goes on along the minus strand of NC_089596.1, from coordinate 81,451,378 downwards.
CTCCATCTTCGGGTTAGGCTCCAACATCACATCATTCACGTAGTGCATCTAGCGTACCTAGATGAGATGCGACAATGCAAGTGCATGAATGTGAAGAATGGCAATATGAGATGTATCATATAAAAGCATTCAAGACAAGCATAAGGTTACACCTCAAGACATAATTACTTAGAAAGCAAGTCGTTTAACTAATTATTGCACAAACCCATCATGGTAAGGTAGAAGAAAAATAACACCAAACATTCACCAATGATGCACTCAAGTTAAGCCACTTTAAGTAATCATCTAGCACCAACTAATCTTATCCATCACACAATCAAGATCAAGCATAAGCAATCAACTTCAAGTATATGCACAAAATCTGGATAGCAACATAGCAGCCATTCAATTTAACTATAACTAGAGTAATAAGCCTCCAACAATGGTGATCCTAGACTTTATGGAAAGCTAATGAAATTATCTAAAACTTTGTTATTAACACCAAAAGCTAATTCAACAAATAATAAGGTCAAAATACATCATGAAGCAGAGCTTATACAATTAAGGACAGAAAACTGATAGTAACTTCAGAAATGCATATCTCAAGTTATATTCATCCAACAAGCATGATCCTTAACTTTATAAAAATATTATTAAGTTATATATAACTTTATTATTATTATCTTAAGATGATTCTACACCTAACAAGGTTAAACAACTCCAAGAAGGCATCTCTGTCCAGATTTGGACAGAATCTGTCATTCCACTTTGAACAGCAATAACTAGAGTTCTAGGCCACCAAAAGCAGTGATCTTAGACATTTTATAAAGCTTAGGCAAAGAACTACAACTCTACTATTATCACCAAGAAATAATTCCATGCTTAAATAAGTCAAACAATACAATCATTTAGATCTGTTCAGAGGACATGCAAAAGCTAATAACAAACTTGTAAAATCTATAACTCCTAAACTAGTAGGTATAAAATCATGAAATTTTAGGACAAGAAAGATAAGAAAATTATATACAACTTTGGAATTCAACACATTCACAGAAAACATCATTATCACCATGAAATTAATTGCTTAACCAAAACTGTACATGTAGCCCAAACATCATAGGCATACTGCATTCATCTATCATTTAGTTGCTACAAACTAATATATTCTTGACATATATGCTACCCCAAACATCTTAGAATCATATTCAAACAATCATAGCATGTAGGAATAGCTACTAGAAGCATCACATAACAATAAATACATGTATATGCTCACAACATTCATCCTCTACTTTAATAATGCAACGTATGTATTATTTTTAGTACTATATGAGAACAACTAGTTTGGTTCTGAGACTTTTATGAGTGGTACATGTTATCAAAACATGGCTACTGCACAAATTTCATATGCTCAGGTTTTATAAATTAATTATTTCAAAAAAGACAAATTGCTATTGCAAGAAAACATGTGAGAGCAAGATAAATCTAAAACACACTATTTTATGCAAACACATGGACATATTATGTATCTATATGACACAACAACATCATACCAAGGTAATGGAACAACATTTTCCATTTTTACACCTTTATAAAAATTATAACTTATTTAAAACCAATTATTAAGCAGTAAACAAGTTAAATCCATAAATCAATCATACTGCATTCAATGAACCTAAAATTTTTACCATAGCACAAATATATCATCAGTAGCCTACCATAAAATTTTCCTAGCAATTGGAGCACCACAACTTTAGATATGAATTTATTCCTAGAAAACCCTAATTAACATAGATAAATAAGCAAAAACATTCCACTAACACATGTCATATTATTCCTATACTGTATAGATCTACTCTCAAGGATTCTAAAAAGTCTTCATTTGCTATTTTGCGATTTTTCTACGATTTATTATGATTTTTCAAAATTTTAGCCAAATAAATGCAATAAAGGAAAATATATTTGCACCGAGGCCCCTGAACTTCCACGAAAATAAATTCCAGCGAAAAGGTCCTTCTAGGCACTATTCACATGAGTCACAGACTTTGCACTTAGCCCCCTGCACTTGTTTCTATTGTTGCACGAGGTCCTTCGCCTTCTCTTCTTCATGGGACGGAGCAGGGGACGATCGACCTTGGCCAGTAGGAGCCGACAGCGGTGGGGAATGGCGGGGGAGTGCCGCTGGGGTGGCACGCACCTACGGGTGGCCTCGGCCCGTCCTGAGGCCGACCGTGGCTACCTAGCCATGTGCGCCAGCGGCGGCCACAGCGACCGAGTGGCAGCGCCGTGGATAGCCTGAGCCCACACACGGCCGAGGGAGACGGTTTTGAGCGAGGATGATGCGTGGAGGAGTAGGAGCACCGATGGCAGCGAGCTCTGCTCAGCCATGGTGGTGCTCGGCGTCCGCGCTCTAGCGTAGAGCGAGGAGGGGAGCGAGAGACAACGCGAGTGGTAGAGAGAGCGAATGAGGGAGGGAAGGAGCTTAGGCATCCACTTCTGGAGGGCGTAGAGGCGCGGCAGAGGAGGTGGGACGTGTGTTGACATGGTGGGGCGCGCTCTCGCGCATGAAGGCCACGTCGGCATTTCGTCGAACACCTGGCTCTTGTGGTTTAGCCTGACTTGGAGACCATTTCTGGGCTAGCTATGGGCCAAACTAGGCTGTTGGCCTTGAAACAAATTTGCTCCATTCGATTTGCTCTACAACTTGTATTTAGGGTGCTCGGCCATTCAAGCAACAGATTAGTGGGTAATTAGCGCCCAACATGATAATGTCAGCGCGTTGATAACGATGAGCAAACATCCAAATTGATGGTCAAAACAAAGTCAAACTAGTGCCATCTTTTTGCATGCTCTTCTCCAAAACATATAGTCCAACTTTTATATTTGGCTCAACTTGAGTTGCTTAACAAAAATTCGAGAACACGAAATGCCAATCATCATCAACATTGTAATCTCAGACTTACCCAAATTTTTGAAATCCAAAACAGCACTGGGTTTAGTTTTGAGGCCTCAATTTGACTAAGTTAGGGACCAAACTAGCTCTTGACCCTTAAATAAAGTTTATTGTACACCTCTTGATCTACAACTTTTCTTAAAGGATCATGGGCTGGTTCAGCTTGGTTAGGAAGATACAAGCCTCCAAAGTAGGGTATACAAACTAAAAACTAAGATTCAGTTAACTCCTGGAAACAGTTAGTCTTTGCTGACTTTGAAACTAACTTCGAAGAACTCCAAACTTGACAAAACTTACTTCATTGTTTCCAGCACAAAGTGTACTTCAACTCCTATTAAGGAATCCAGTTGAGTTACCATATGAATTTGGAAGATAAAAATGTCACAACATGTGAACTCGCTGTTGCCGATCAGGGACTTAGAAATATTTCTGAGAGCCCAAAGGAGCACTGCATTAAAACTTGAGGCCACTGTTTGAGCCACTTAGGAGTTGAATCAGGGCTTGGTCCAAAAATAAAGTTTGTTGTACTCCATTCAAACTTCAACTTTTATTTAAGGTCCAACTCCATGCAAGCACTCCAAATAGTTGGATAACACAGGTCAACACCATACCATGAAAAAGACAATTTTAGCTATTCCCACACTTAGAAGCATTTTCTTGACATTTGCTCAACATGAACCCTTCATAACTTCTATTCATGAGTTTAAGTAGAGTTGTCTGAGTAGGGTTGCAAGGTTTTGTTGACACCACATGTTCTTATTCACATAATAGTGCACTTCAAGCAAGATTATAATTTATCATTACATGTGACTTCTTGGTGAAAGCATCTAGGCCTCTAGTTGGGTTTCGGTGATTAATGACAATACGTAATTACTGTGACTAACATGTGTTTTGTAGAGGCAATTAAGTTAGGTCACGGTAATAGAGATCGATTGGGCAATCATGGTGGTCATGCCCCTACGATGGAAATCATTTTGGTTTTCAAAGGATGGACGACAAGGTTAAGGATGGACTAGTTCTAAGTGTTGATCGGAGTTGGAGAGACACTTAGAGTAGTTTAGGACTTTGTTTTTTCTTTGGCCGTACTATTAAGGGGGTATGGATGGCTAGCTTGACCTAGGTGAGTCTAGTGAGTTAGGTGTGGTGCACACTTGCTAAATCTAGCACTAGGTAGCTCCAAAATAGCCCTTAGATCCATTGGAGCAAACTTCATTCACGTATGATCGAGAATTGGAAGTGAATGGAGGGTCAAATACTAACCGAACGCTGGCTTCGGTGTGATCAAACACTGGCACAGAGTCCAGTTAGTTCATTTGATCAAGGTGAAGTCATTTGGAAGTGACCGAACGCTAAGAGGTGAAGTGACCGGACGCTGAGTCCCAGCGTCCGATCGACTCCAGTAAGGTTCCAGAGAGGGAAAATCATGACCGGATGCATCCGGTCAGTGCTGACTGGACGCTGTCCAGCGTCCGATAACTACTTGATCACTGGAGTTCAGGGTGAACTGACTCGAGCGTCCGGTCAACATGACCGGAGCGTCCGGTCACCCCGTAGAGGCACATAACGGTTCATTTTTCAGCCCATGTTATAAATACTTCCTCCATTCGTGTGTGGAGGCACTTTTACTCATTTCAACTACTGAGAAACACCTTTGAGAGTGCCAAGAAGAGCAAGGTCCTTGTGAGATGATTGAGATTTGAGAATCCCAAAGAGAGCCCTCATTAGTGAGATCAAGAGTAGCAAAGTGTGTATCCACCCTTCTCATTAGGCTTATCGTGGTCAAGTGAGAGTTCGTGCTTGTTACACTTGGTGATCGCCATCACCTAGACGACTTGGTGGTGATTAGGAGTTTGGTGATCATCTGACGGAGCTTGTGGATGACCCAACTCAAGTTATGAGCGGTTGTGGGTGATTCACTGCAATGGAGTGTCAAAGAATCAACCCATAGAGAGCACTTGATCCTTGTGCGGATCAAGGGGGAGCTACAACCTTGCGCGGGTGCTCCAATGAGGACTAGTGGGGAGTGGCGGCTCTCCGATACCTCGGCAAAACATCGCCGCGTTCCTCCTTCTCTCCTTACTTTGAGAATTTACTTTGGGCATTTACATTGAGCAATTCAATACTTGTCTTTACATTCATAGAATTGTCATGCTAGAGTAGGATTGGAACTTAGGTTGCAAGTCTTTTTGTGCGATAGAACATTAGAAACACTTTCTAGGTATAAGGGGTTAATTGGGCTAACCATAGGATTTAATTATTGCAAAGAAATTTAGAATTAGCCCAATTCACCCCCCCTCTTGGGCATCTTGATCCTTTCACTTGGCTCCAAACTTCATGAAACTTTTCCACTGGTCAAGATGGATGCATGTTGATGAAATGTACATGAAACAAGCATGTTTAACATTACTCTTGTGTAATCTTAACAAGGGTCCGCATGTAAGCAAAGTGTATTGTCCGAGTCCAAGTTGGGGCTCATTTTTATAGGTTTGACCTCAATACCTTCATCATTACTTCTAGATTATGAACTAGAGATCATAATCATTGCTTGACATATTCTACTTAAGTCCAATTTCGCTGCTTAACTCATGACTAACACTCGGAGTGTTACACGGATGGTCACGCACCGCCGCAGCTCGCTCCAGTGTGTCCCGCCGCCCCGCGTTGCTACTTAGTGTAGGTGGTTGGACCATAGTTGAGTGTTGGCCTGACCGACAAGTCAATGCAGGTCTCTTGTGGCCAGTGTGGCCACCCTATGCCACCGCTCGCTGTGCCGCCGGGCACAGGTTAGCCGGGGGTGCGTGCGGGGGAATTTCAGGAAAGCCAGGGGGTTAAGTGAGAAGGTTTGAGAGAGGGGAAAATAGTGTTAGTACTTAGTTGTAATTTATGAGAAGTGCGAGGCCAATCTTGCAAAAGTGCTAGTGCGCGCGGGATTCCTCCGTCGTGGGCCACGTGTTGTGGGCTGCGCGGAGAATCCGTTTTCCTTTTCCAAGGAATTAGTAAATAGTTTTCTAATTTAATTTCTAAGCTGATCTTTGGTAATTAATATCAAATCATGTAGGTGTTCAAAAATTGTGAAACAAATTTTGTTAAGTTCCTAAAATTATGATATATCTGTTAGTGTATTTAGTTCATATATATACATGTTGATACCAGGAGCTATCAAATCATTTGAAAGTGCTTCATATTATTAAAATTAATCATTGTAGGAATTTTTGTGATAAATTGGTGATAGCTTTAGTCCTGAAATTTTTATGGTAGCTTCATTGTATTATTATGTGCTCACTGTAATTTTTATAGCCTTAGAATAGACTAAGAATTAGGATAGTTAAATGCTCTTTGTTTCAATATACATTAAATCACTAGTAGAAATAAAGATGTATCCTTAATTTGCAAAGTCAAGTGTTTGTTAGTTGAACCCAACACTTTGCTTGATGAAGATGATAGTTAGCTTAGTATCTTAGTCATTAGAGCTAGCTTAGTAGCTTGGTATGCGTATTCTTGTTTTAAGAGTTGTTGTTCCCTAAATGCTAAGTTATTGCATCATCATCGCATGCATGTAGAGAACGAGCTGGTGGAGATAGTGACCGCAGATGATAGCGAGTTCGAGGAGATTGTCGAGGAATAAGAGGAGGAGGTCCTCATGAGGGAGAAGGTCCTGGAGCCATCACCGACTGACTCAGCTGACACCGGCCTGCCCAAGGCAAGCCCTAGTGCATAACCCTTATTTTTTATAACCACTGAATATATATATGTGATGCGCATTTATGTTTCAGGAATTTTATGAAAACCACATGCATAGATATATCTATCCTATGAGTCTTACTAGTATAGGTTCGAGTAGCTGTTATGCTTAGGTTTTTGGTAGCATGAGTAACATATCGTTACTCGCAATAGGCAACTATTATAATTACTCTCATAATAAAATGATGAAAGAAAAATAGAGATCGGGCAAGGATATGGTATGGGGTATGGTGGGTGTGACGAGTTGTGTCCCGTGACCATGAGGCTTAGCTTGGTTACACTATTTTCCCTGTCTGTGTCGATTGAGGACCGTCTGTTACTGTGGATGGTAGTCAGGTCACAGACTTATTATTCTAAGCACATACTTGCTTATGGGAGCGGGAAGGCTCGTTACGCTCTTGTTGTGGGTTCTGGATCTTTCCAGACCGACTGATTGGAGCCAGGGAAAGGTGGAGGTCTAAGCACCATATTGAGACCGGGTCTCAAGTGTGTGGGCTTGGAGTCCAAGTTTGGACGGGGACCTAGACCCCGTGATAGGAATGGAATTGGTTGGTCTTGTTTGTGCCTAGGGTACAAACGGGGCATGTGTTTCGGGGTACCCAGTTAGGATACATTGGTTCGTGAATCGCCATTTTTGTGAGACGGTACGACTTGGCTATGGTCTAGCACCGTAGTAAGAACTGGAATATGAAAGATGATAAATTGGTTCTGAGTGCTCAACCCTTGCTTGAAAGTAGAATAGGTACTTACCTAAAATGGTTAGCTAATGAAGTAATCATGACTGCTAATTAAACTTGACCTTAAGGATGCACTATGAATAATGCTTTCCGCAAATAAAAAAATCAGCAGGCCATATTGCCTATTATATCCTTGGAGCCGGAAAACTATTCCCACTAGTCGGGTAAGTCTTGCGAGTATATTGTGTACTTAGGGTTTGTTTTACCCTATTGCAGGTGCAGCTTGAAGAGTAGCTCTTGTATGGAGGATTCTTTTGGTGGGCATAGACGGATCCATGTATCGTTTTCGCTAGATATTTATTTTCATTCCACTATTTAATTATCGCACTCTGAACCCTGGTATTGTAATAAATAATTTCCAAGAACTCTTGTTGTATGAAATAGACTAAGTATTGTTAGCTCGTACTCATTATTGGATTCTGGAGGTAAAATGTGGATTGTTTCGAGTTCTCCCTCGGGATATGCTCAATGAAACTGTCCGAATTAGCTCTCTTTCAGGGTGCTTAGTGTCTAGTGGAAGACAAACGCCTTCGAAAGCGTGTTATTTCGTGTGGTTCTGCCACACCGACGCCCCTCCCCCACAGACATCGACGTGGGCTGGACTTCCTGGTTCCCTCTTTCTCCCTCTCTCTCTCTCTCTCTCTCTCACACTCTCCGAGAGTGACAAAATGCTTGTGTGTAATTCCTATCCTTCGTGTGTGTTTGTAAGCAGCATTGTCCCCTACCAGACTTGCCTATCTGAATAAGCCAAATATGGCATATTGACTTGCTAAATGAATTGAGTTATTTTTAATCACATCCTATTTACCCATGTTAAAAATTTTCTGTTGCCTGCAGGAAGCAATACGTGTGAATGTTTATTCTGTGCTTATGCAGGTTCAAATATCCAGTACAACTATTTTACATGGTAGTTTAACATAACTGAATAATCTAAGGTGCGGCCTATGTTTCACATCTTGAGCCTTTTACTTATTAGTTGTTATTTGTTTATTGGAATGGAGATGTTTAATGCTTTTTGTGCCCATGTCTACTGCTTTTCACGAGATCTATAGGTTTAGTTTGCACTAATGAAATGCTGGTCAAAATTCTATCCTTTCTCTGTATCCTGTGATGATTGATACTTTGAAATGAAGACATACCCGCTAAGCAACTAATTCTTCCACATAAATCATAGACATGGTTGCCTCCTTGAAACTACGCCCGTTATTGACAACAATAGTGTATTGTCTAGATTTTTGGAAAAAAGGGTTCTGTTGGTTGATAAAAAATGTGGACGTTCTTGACCTTTATATTCAATTTACTACTACAATGGCACAACCATTATTTTGATTCCAAACATTGGTACTACGAGTCGAGAGAGTTGTGGAATTTGAGTGATGCGTACGACTTACCTTTGACAAATGCACTTACATGTTGAGTTGAAAGGAAATAATTTCCATGTTTGTTAGTCTGAAGCAGATCTCAGTAACAAGCAATAGTTTTTTCTTCTGGGCATGCTAACTAAGAACATTTGATTTTTACCTCAAAAAAAGAGTTATGTACAATCATGTCTGACAGTTCAGGACAAAAGTTGTATGCAGTTTTTGAACTTTTTTTTTGTCAGAAGAACCTATATCGGTTGATTCAATGCCTATTTGTTTTATCTCCAACTCCATCATGCTTGGTTCTGGCTTACACTATCTAGCTCAGCAAAATGTTGCAGGTGATTTATGTTTCAAATTTACTGCCATTTTTTATGTATGTGTGTCAGTAGTACTCAGTTGTTTTATGATTATTCCTTTTGTGCGGGAATCCATAAGAAGCTCATCTGACGAAATGCTCCTATCAGCACCAGATTCTTTGCTTGCTTCGTTACCAGCTTATGACACACAATTGCGAGAAAGGTGCAGCATAACTTTCTCACATCATTTTAGTTTGCTGATTTATGGCTTCAACTTTTGGTTACTTCCCTAATAGGTCATTTGTTGTTTGCAACAACAGAAAAACAGCCACATCAAGGAGGAATATGTTGTTAGCTTACCATCATAATCTATAAGGTCAGGTATTTCCCTATGACAATAAAACCATGCATGTTGGGCAAACTATATGGACGGCAAAAATAAAGATTTTAGGTTGGTTATTGCATTGCCAATCTACAGTAGTATACTATTTTCTAATCCAAACATATACCTCTCACCATATTTTTGTGGAATAATTATCTGAAAAGGTTGAATATGATTGTTGGTGATTTTTCGTACAATGCATTCGTTTCTAACTACTGGATGACTTGTAAGGAGAATCTTAGAGTATATCCACTTATTGCTGAATATTAAATATCTATTGCACTTATTTGGGGATATTCATATTGTACACACAACTATGGAGCTTGACATGTGAGGAGAACAGCTAGGTGTTAAATATCTGTTCTGCTTATCGCTTGTTTCTAGAATTTTGTGCCATGAATGTAGGTGTCCTTTCTTAGCATCCAGCAAGTATCTATGATAAAAAAGGTCACCCTGTATGTCTACCGCCAGATTATGACTATTATCTGAAACCTTATGGTTGCTAGGTAATTGGTGCTTTTTCCTCTGCTCTTTTCAGTTTGGCAGCAACTTTAGCAAGATAGTCCTCTGTTTCCAAGCCATACTATATGACGCTAATGCTTAAAAATCCTTCTGGTATCCCTTGTATGTCTCTTCGTATTGGCTGTAATTCCATTCTATGTAAGACCTTTATTTCCGGTCTTCTTACGTGAGGTTGCTCATCAGGGATACGCAGGAGGAACATGTGAGCAACATATGTTATTTCTCATCAATGGCGAATTATTACAGTTGGACAGGCTGCATCAGGTAGAATTTGCTGCCAATCCATGAAGCATTTTTTTAAAACCTATTAATGATAATGAAATGCAGTGTGCTTCACCGTGAAATTTTTAAATTATCTTTAGTACTGCTATACTAAAGGAAATTATTAGGGGAGGTAACTAGGACAAACACTATATGACGTTTTCACTTCTCGGTCATGTGCTTGGGAGAGATGCCTACTCAGAATATGATCAAAATTGTCTAAGAGTTCAGTGCCATTGGAAAGTCTGTACAGATGAAGAGAAAAATTTTGATGCTATAACTGGCCTGACCAGAATATGATCAAAACTGTGAGTTTAGTGCCATTGAAAAGTCTGTACAGACGAAGAGAAAATTTTTGATGCTATAACTGGCCTGACGTATGTACCTGATTACGTATGTGACCCTGAAAGATAGGCTGTCCATGTTAGAGAGTGAAAGTAAGATACGATGAAATGAACATTTAGGAATTCTAAAAAACCATTATTGGAATGTAATGATCTAGAGAGTTTGATTGTAGATGGACAGCCTTGCACTGGATTTGCGTTCTTAGTGTATCCTTCTAAATTAGACTCTGAGGTCACCCATTATAACATTTCTGGTGAATCTATGTCGTTTCTATATGTGTCCGTCTACATTTTTTGTTTTCAAGATTAGAAAAAAATGGCTTCCTTAGATGTTAGTGTCCGCCTCAGCTATAGGTATTCATTACCAAACTGTCCACCAGTTGCTTGTTAGGTATTCATTGCCAGTACCATATTATAGTGTTCCCTTCACAGATGGTTGCTTTCTTCAGAAACAAATTAGAACCGGATGGTCTACACTATGCTTCGTACTTCCCTAAAGCTATTGCATGAGGCTCTGCTTCTACTTAGATTTCACACACATGTTCATATAAAACTTATGGTAATAAAAAAGGGCTTCCAATTATGTACCTTTGATCATGTTTCAGTTTGGGGAAAAATGTTTTCTAACATTGTGCCATAATGGGGTCTGGGTTTTATTCATGTTCATTTTGTTTTTACCTATGATAACATGTCACATTGACCTTCCCTTTAATTAAATTACTGTTTTTGGTTCACAGACCATTAGCTGCATGCTATATAGATGCCTCCAAGACCAAAAAAAAAGTGATTTGGTCCTTATTGCTGGTTTTATTTCCATATCCCTGACAAGCATGTTTAGTACAATATATTTTTTACTTTTTGTTGGCCAGTCGTTCTAGCTAGAACCTATGTGCATTCTCCCTCCAAAAAAAAAAGAACCTATGTGCATCCACATTTTAGTTGTCCGTTCGCTTCAATGAAAAAACAAGCCAAAACACTGTTCCGGCTGATTTGTTGTGAGAGAAAAACACGGTTCCGGCTGAAAAAACAAGCTGAAAAGTACGGATTATAAAACAAGCAAACAGGAATGTGGTTCGAACTGCAGAGCATCCCGGGTTTTTATCTGGTTGCGGTGGTGCAGCCTGCAGGTGAGGGCACGCAGGCAAGGTGGTTACATCCTGCAGGCAACGGGTGAGTGCTGCTTCCATAGCAGTAGTCTGTCTTTGTTGCATTTAGTTCCAATTGATATTATAGTTCTTCACAATTTCTTAATTCATAGAATTCCGCTCAGCTTCGCATGGCCTTGTTGAGAATTCTCCATTCTTGAGATCATCAGGTTGTTGACCTTTTACCATAAGCCTGAATGATATCATTAATAACATGCCAAGCCATTGTGAAGGATCAGCTCTCCAGAACATGGTTGGTCACATTGCTACTTTTTCTTCATCTTCTACATAGTTTTTTCTTATTTTGAGCCCAGTTATTTTTCAGTTTCATTTTGCTCTCTATTTTTCTTTAAAGATGCTAGACTTTGCTTCCTCATTATTTCCAGTTCCCAGCCAGTTGTTTCTTGTCTACTATCTATTCTTTTTATGGTAATTCAATATTGTGTACATCCATGTCATACAAAAAATCATTGCCTTGTGTTGTCCTGCTGCAGTTTCTATCAAAGTCTATGGGGATCTACACATGAAGGGTCATATCAATGGTGCTCAGGGGATGCTGGTCAAGATCAACTAAGGGGGTGTTTGGATCCAGGTACTAAAATTTAGGAGGTGTGTCGGGAGGATGTTGCATGTGGTGTTCAGATACTAATAAAAAAATAAATTACATAATCCGTCAGTACTCCACAAGATGAATTTTTTAAGTCTAATTAATCCATCATTAGCACATGTTTACTATAGCAAAACATTGTCAAATAATAAACTAATTAGGCTCAAAAGATTGGTCTCACAAATTAGTCGCAAACTATATAATTAATTTCATAATTAATCTATATTTAATACTCTATGTATGTGTCCAAACATCCGATGGGACAGCGACTAAAATTTAGGAGGGGCAACCAAACACCCCATAAATAGTGCTATTGATGACAGTGAATAAGAAAGAAAACTTTGCTCTCTTTGTTGGGGTTGAAGAGGGGTTCAGCCGTTGCTGTGTCAAACTATGTAGATGCACCTTCTTTGCGCATATTTACTATCAAACACAGTTCTAAATCTAGATTGAATATCTTCATCATGGGTTCTTATCACTCAGCAGCGGATGTAATATAAGCCTATACACATCCTTGATGTATATGTGCCAACATTATTTCTTATATTGCAGTCTGTATATTCTCCATATTCGGAATCTTTCCTGTGCGCGCGCCCTGTATACGGTACGGAGTCAGAGACAGAGACACAGTGATCTGATCCCGTATCCGCCGCCCGCCGGCCGTCTCCTCGTCGTCGTCTCCCTCCCGCCTCCGGCCTCCCGCAGACCCGCACCGCGCCGCAGTAAAACAATGGCGACGCCGATACGCTCCATGCTGACGAGGGTGTGTATCCCCTCTTCGGCTCGCCGCCTTCAGGGGCGCCCCAGCAGTACGCCCAATCAGATAGACCAGGTGAGTTCGATTCGCCCCGTCCATCTCTCGCCCAAGCTGGTTAGTGCATGGCAATGGCATCTCCCTTCTCCCGTGCTTAATTTGATATACTCCATCGCACCTGCAGCTTCTCAAACTGAGTTTTGTATCCCCTCTTGCCGCTTTGGTTGTTTGTTTCTGAGATTGTGCTGCTCTACGTGTTCACCATCTACTAGTCCTGCTGTAGTACGAGTACTAGTATACACTACTACGGGATACATAGGACACAGTTACGATTTTCCAGTCATAACTCATAACCCACCCTGTCCGTCAGAGGCACGTGATATGAAGGCAAAATATTAAGTGCAAACTATATTTTTAATGTAATCATGAAAACTATCTTCTAGAATATACTAAGAGTTTTTAAAATGTTTGAAACTATTGCATCTATTGATGGACATTGCCACAAATTTGAGATTCAAACTCCATCTAAAAAATCATACGAAGATAACAAATTTCAGATGCATTTGCACGAGAAGACAAAATTTCAAGGAATTTGTCTTCTAATGCATGCAAATTTGTTATTTTTGTATGATTTTTTACAAAACGTGTATGATGTCAAGTTTTGTGGCAATGTTCATCAATAGATGCACTATGGATGTGCATAATTTTATTTTTATTTTTTTAAATGCTTAAGTATGTATTCGAAGATTTAGTTTGCACCGAATATATTGCCTTGGATATGAGTCTCTTTTTATTATTCATATCCCGAACCCAGCTCTTTTCCATATACCTTTTACCAAATAGTGGGAAACCTATCCTTCCATTCTCACCTATCATAACCCATAATCCAAATGTCACCTATTAGATTGAATCGGTCAATGTATGCATACAACAATATAACGATTTTGAATGCTGACGGACACAACTAAATATGAATAATTGTTATTCACTCATATTCCATGTACATCTAAGCCTTAAGGGGCCTCTGTATCATAAGTATAAAGTAAATTTATCCGCTCTTCTTACTGGCTTAAGTTTTTTTGGGGGCTGATCGAATATGCAACTCAAAACTATATATACTCGCTTCGCATTGATCTCAGACTATCAATTAAAAGTTGTGACCACTGAAAAGGTCTGAAGCACTTGACTCTGGCAATTTTGACCTCGCTTTCTGTCGGTGCAGAAAGTGACCAACAAGTAAATATTTGTAGTTTTGCCGTACGTTGTGATCGGAGGTGGCCTAGCACTCAATGACACAGGGTTTATACTGATTCAGGCAACTTGCCCTACGTCCAGTTTGAGTCGGTCGGTGACTTTATTCCTGAGCCCAGGTGCTCGAAGTTTGCAGTGGGGTTACAAACGAGAAGGAGAAAGATGGGGTGTACGAGAGGTCCGGTCGGACTCCGGTCGGAAGGGCCGAGAGCGACAGGAGCTCCGCTATGAGCTATGTGTTCAAGCGTGTGCTTGAGGTTCGAACCTGGCGGTTCTGTGGTTGTGAACTAGTGAACTTGGTCGATCTAATGAATCTGGATTCGCCTGAATGTTGGGAGAGAGCACATCCCCTTTTATAGATGAAGGGGATGGCCTTACAAGTGAGAGGGAGAGAGTACGTATGCTTTTAAGTCTTGTTGCCCACGCCGATGGGTACAGGATGATGGTAGGCGCCCATAACACTGTTGGATGTCAGATGCACGTGGGAGGCTGTGTCGTTTTGTTTGGGTATGGCAGATGTCGGTACCTGCTATATTGTTGATGCCCAGAGGCATGTGAGGAGTTTCACCATGTTTACTCGGTACGGTAAATGTCGACGCCCACAACACTGTCGATGCCCAGAGGCATGTGGGGGCATTATCGTATGGGAGTTAATGGCACCCACAATACTGTAGGGAAAATGTCGGCGCCTAGAACACTATTTGTGTCAGGGTGGTTGCAGAGTACTGTTCCTACAGGTGTACAGGGTACGGCCCCTGGTATCGTGGTTTGACTTGTGCACCCTGCCTTGCTGTTGATGCAAAAGTGGATCTGCAAACACAAAGGGCTAATACCCGAATCGATATCCAAAGCGTGCCAGTCGATTTGACCTGCTAATCGACAAGGATGAAGATACGAACACTTTGGTCCTGACAACAGCGATACGCCCGTAAGTCACGGCCAAGAGGTGCTCACGCGGAACTCGAGAATCGCCGAAGGTCGCACTGAAACGATGCAGCTCGCCGAATCAATGAGAACTCGTAAAAAAGGAAAAATATGCAAATTGACGAAGTCGCCGGAAAGTAAGTAGATGCAAATAGGAGTAAAAATTGGTTTTGATATTGATTGATCTCTCTTTCTTACATTGCCCCTCACTCCATATTTATACCCTGATCTAAAGAGACACAACCGAACACAACTAGGACACCAAGCCCATATCTAAGGAAACACGTGACTCTTACATGAACCATACTCTAACAAATATAGAAAAGGAAATCAACTCCTATCTATTTCCCTGTCCGCCTTAATTACGATGAAAATCTTGCCATCTTCCTTCCCATCGGCACATCCCCTGTTTCATCGGTAGTAGTCTTCAAGTCTTCCTTCATCGGCATACTCACTGCTGCATCGGCAGTAATCTTCAAGCCTTCCTCCATCGTCATACTCACTGTTGCATCGGCAGTAGTCTTCAAACCTCCCTTCATCGGCATCGACAATAACACCTCCAACCTCATCGGCAACGCCCGAGTCTAAACCAACCTTTCCATTGACCATCACCAGCTATCGGCAACCATCTTTACAAGCTGGCTTTCATCGGCTATCAAAGTACACAGTAACCTTCCCCTCGCCGATTAGTCCACTCCGATCATTATCACGTACAAAAAAACGGTGTCAACACATGCCCCCCAATTTCGGAGTATAAAACCATTAATGCTCCGAAATTTACTCCGGATAACGCTTGCCTTTGCCCGATTACCGTAACTCATTCTCCAAGCCAAAACTTGATTTGTTATCAAATCCAATCAAATCTAATCTTAATTCACGCACTTCAGTAAATATCGCACAATCGCCAACCACTCTTGCCTTGATCATGGTTAAGATACCGAAACAATAACCCATCGGCAAGATCTTAACATGATAATGCTGCCATTTTCAGAATTAAAATATCCTGTATCGATATCCCTTCCAAGTCATGATTACTTGTCATCAACTCATCTGTACAATCCCCTGATTATCGCGTGAACATTTACCATATCCATCTGAACCGCCTTGACCTATATGCGCGCGACATAGAGATAAGTCCAAAATACCCTTATTCCGGGCGGCTTATAAATAGATTTCTCCGGAACCCTCATTTTCTACCTTCAGCCTCCAATCCTTGGCATTCTCTCTCTCCAGCGGCGACTCCGACGAACAACTGCGCGACCTCAACCAACAAGAACCCTTCTCCGGCGCTAACTTCAAGTCTCCGGCTCGTACCTCCACCTTCCTCAAGACAATGGCCATCAACTTCGACGTCCCCGCGGTTCGCTCCACTTCCATTACCTTTTACTTTGATCTTTTTGCAAATTCATTCAGTTGGTGATTTTTCCTTTCTTCTGTTCTCTGGATTCTATAACCTTAGGAACTGCGCAACAAATTAGTTATCCCAACCGATCAGCCGCACGTCCAATGCCTTGGACCAATGGGCAACCCAGATCCAACCGATCTGATCAATGCAGAGGTTAACAGAATCCCCTTTAGAGCCCAAAATTTCTCTCTGAATTTATGGAAAGACACATTCCGATCTTGGCCCAAAACCACCAAAGGGTGGAAAGATTGGTACTTGAGGGTTAATAGATCGATGCAAGTATACTGGGCAGAACGAAGGTTAGACCAATGCATTAGGCTATCTATTGCCGATATGCAGAAAAATGAATCAATGATAATTGCAGCTGCTTATTTCTGGTCAGACACGACCAACACTTTTATGTTTGGACATGGCCCAGCTACTCCTACCCTTGCCGATATCCACATGCTTACTAGCTTGGACATCTCAACTGCCGATGAAGGCTCCATCTATGGTAGAAAGTCTGAATATAGGGTGAATACCCGCAACATCGGCGGTTGGACAGGATACATTCAAGAATACCAGAAGACCGGGACACTTAACCAGAGGGAACATGCCACATTCCTGAATATGTGGTTAGAAAAATTTATCTTCTGTGGTCGATCAGTAGGACCAACCAACGCCTTCCTCCCTGCAGCTGAACTTTTGGCTAATGGCGTAAGGTTTCCTCTTGGCCGATACCTTCTAAGCTCCACTTATCATCTTCTTCATCAAGTGTCTCAGAAACTTTTGCTTGGCGAACCCATCGGCAACCTGGGAGGCCCGTGGTGGTTTATCAACATGTGGCTGAATGCCCATATGCACAAACGTTTGCAATGGGACTTTTTTGCTCAACAATTCCCACGAGAAATTGCTGAAGACTATGTGCTTGGGGATGATGAATCGGCAACACGCTCACCCCTCAATTTTGGTGAAGCCATAATTGTCCTTCCTGGAACAGAAGCCAACGAAGACCAAATCGGCAGATTCTTTCAAAGCTTCTACAATGGTCTTTCTCGTGATCATAGGGCCTGGGTGCCTTATATTGACGAAGAAAACAGATTCCCCCTTCTTTTCAACTTTGCCGATGACACTCTGAATCAAGATAATGAACTCATGATGGCTATCATCACTCCCAGGGCAATTCCAGTAAACACATTCGGCAGCGGGAAAAACACCAACATTAAGTATGAATTTTACAACCCATCGGCAGTATCCCGCCAATTGGCTTTTGGGCAACTGCCAATCAAACTCTGCTTTGCCGATGTGATCAAACCCAGGGAAACAATCACCTGCGGAACAGATTGGAACAAGGTAGTACAACTCTCCCCCGATGCCGATACTACAGATGTTGATATATCCACCTGGACACCAATATCTTTCATCACCGAGTCATATAAGCAATGGTGGCGAGAGTGGAAAGAACAACTGTTCGCAACTTCTGCTCACACATATCGGCACATGATCGATCCTGAATATGCCATCCCTGACGACGCGGTAAGTTTCTTTTAACTCCCTTCTGCTTTTCCCTTCATATATCAGTAACTGATTCTCTTGTAACAGGTTAACAACCCAGCACCATCGGTGAGCAAAAGTGGGAAACCCTTCAATCTTCGGCCTGTTTCCCCAACATCGCCGATCAGCTACAACGCTCCCACCTTAGCCGCTTTGACCCACCAGAAGATTCGTACCAAGACCATCACTTCCAAGTCCAAATTGGCTACATCCAGGGCTACTCCATCGGCTGCTGCTACAACCTTGGTCAAAGCATTCAAGGTAACAACCTTGTTTATTTTTACTTATGCCGATCACAAACTGTATTAACCTTAATCATCAGGGGGTAAGAGCTGCTACTGGATCGTCATCGGCAATTCCGCCGATATCAAGCACCACTTCTTTCGATGAACCTTCAGAGGTAGCTTCTTGACTTTACATTTTATCTGTTAAATATCATATCTTACACTTGTTTTGCAGCAACAATTGGGTACATTGGCAAACGTACCAGATGTCCAAGCTTCACAGCCAACAAGTGTCGATGCCCCCCAGCCAATCGTTGCCGATGCCCAAGCAAAGCGCAAAGCTTTAACAGATACTGAAGCACAGCCAAAACGACAAAGGTCTATGCTGATCCCTACATCTGCCCCAATGTCATTGGTCATCATACCTCAAGAGCCCACCACCGATGAAGTCACAGAGGATATCCCATCGGCAAGCTCAGCCGATCCCCCACACGACATACTCCAGGTTGCTTCCTCCAGTCAAGCACAGGAAATTGCCTTGAAACAGGTAAACCGATCAACCTAGCTGATTTACAATACTCATACTTACCCTTAACTGATCTCCTTTTCTCTCTCTCAGGAACAAGATTCCCCGAACAACCTATTTTCCTTTGCCATTGACATTTCTGACGACGATGGAGAGGAGACAAGTTCTTCCCTTGCACTGGGAACAATATCGGCAGAGACTAAATCCAAGTTGGAAACCCTCCTGAACTTGCTACAGCAAGGTACCGCCCAACTGGTAGATGACTCGGACCCCGTAAAGGCAATTTTCAAAACAATTCGTGGCCAGGTCCCTGCCGATGTTGAAGAAGTACTCTTCCCAGCAGCTCATTTAGAAAGCCGCCAACTGCAATATCAACGGGCTGCTCAGCGCATTGCCGATAGAGCAGCTCAAGCTCAACTCAAAGAAGAGATGCTACAACTGAAACAAATTGCTGATGAGAAGCACAAGGGCATCGTCAACTTGCAGACTTCGGGTGCTGCACTCAAGCAGAAAATCTTGGATTTATCAGCAAGGAAGATAGCTCTATTGGCTGAATTGAAAGAAGTCGATGCAGCCTTAACTCATGCTCAACAAGAAGAAAGCCAGCTACCCAATGCCGTCAAAGCCCTTCAGCAAGAAAGAGATATCCAGGCTCGCAAAGCTTTAGCCATGAAGAAAAAACTCAAGCCTGTGGAGGGTGCTGCCGATGACGATATCAAAGAAATAGAGGAAGCCGACCAGATTCGCCTGCGTGCGATATTAGCTATCCAATCCTTGTTGAACTTGTAATCTTATTTATTGTATCGGCACTTTATGAGACATTGACATCCTTGCATAATTCTAGCCGATAGTACTGTTATCGGCACTTATACTTTTATGCATCTATCCAGATACTAGGGTAATATTTCTTTAAATATTTTCCATTTAACGCTCTGGGAAACACAACCCCTTCGAGGGTTTCTAAAATATATGCATTACCAGGAACAGACTGATTTATCCGATATGGACCTTCCCAATTAGGAGACCACTTTCCAAACTTTGAACTTTTAGTCCCAATCGGTAAAATCAATTTCTAGACCAGATCTCCATCGGCAAACTCCTTTACTTTCACCTTCTTGTCATACCATCTAGCTACTCTTTTCTTATTTTCTTCGATACTAACTAAAGCCCTTAACCGATGACCCGCCACATCTTCCAACTCATCCTTCATAAGAGTATTATAATCATCGGCTGTCAGCTGATTTTGAGAACGTATTCGTCTAGAGCCAACTTTAATTTCCCAAGGCAATACTGCATCGTGTCCATATACTAACTGATAAGGCGTTACTTTGGTTGCACCATGACATGACATCCGATATGACCACAAGGCTTCATTTAATACTGTATGCCACCTCCTAGGATTTTCTTCAATTTTGCGCTTAATGAGTTTGATGATCCCTTTGTTAGAAGCCTCAGCTTGACCATTAGCTTGAGCATAATATGGAGAAGAATTTAAAATTTTAATTCCCATACCTACAGCAAACTCATCAAATTCTCCTGATGTAAACATAGTGCCCTGATCGGTAGTGATAGTCTGAGGAATACCAAATCGGTAAACAATATGCTCTTTCACAAAATCAATCATATTGACCGATGTCACCTTTTTTAAAGGAATTGCCTCAACCCACTTTGTGAAATAATCGGTAGCAACCAGAATAAATTTATGTCCTTTACTCGATGGCGGATAAATCTGACCAATGAGATCAATAGCCCATCCCCGGAACGGCCACGGTTTGATTATAGGGTTCATAGCCGATGCAGGCGCTCTTTGAATATTACCAAACTTTTGACACCCCTGGCATCCTTTAAAATATTTAAAACAATCTTCAAGAATAGTCGGCCAATAGTACCCATTCCTTCTGATCATCCATTTCATCTTGAAAGCCGATTGATGTGCCCCACATACTCCTTCATGAATTTCACCCATCAAGCTTTTCGATTCATCATTGCTAACACATCTAAGTAAAACTCCATCTATAGTTCGATAATATAATTCATTATCGAGGAGCACATATTTGGTAGCTTGGAACCTTATACGTCTCTCAACCTTTCTATATGGATCCTTTAAATAATCGACAATCTCTTTCCTCCAGTCATCGGTATCAACTGCCGATGTTAGCACTTCCTGAATAGGCTGATACCCTGAAGCATGCTGAGCTAGTCGATTAGCTTCCTCATTATGCAATCGAGAGATATGTTCAAGACGAAAACCTCTAAATCCTTTCAACAATTGCAAACATCTTTCATAATACGAAATCAAAGCTTCACTTCGGCATTCATAAATTCCAGCCAATTGATTTATAACTAGCATAGAATCACCAAAGATTTCAACAACATCGGCACGTATCTCCTTCAGCAATTCTAACCCTTTTATCAAGGCTTGGTATTCAGCTTGATTGTTTGTCGCTGTAGCAACAATCGGCAATGAAAACTCATACTTCCTTCCTTGAGGTGAAATTAACACAATGCCGATACCTGCTCCTTCACCACATGTGGACCCATCGAAGAAAAGTGTCCAGGGAGCAACCCCCAGAGAGTCCACTGTATTACAATGCTGAGTGACAAAATCAGCCATCACTTGCCCTTTAACTGCCTTAGTTGATTTGTAACGTAGTTCAAATTCTGATAATGCTAAAATCCATTTGCCGATTCTACCACTTAATATCGGCATCGACAGCATATACTTGACCACATCGTCTTTGCATATGACCGTACATTCAGCAGATAACAAATAATGCCTTAATTTGACACAAGAAAAGTATAAACACAGACACAATTTTTCGATGGCCGAATACCTCGTCTCAGCATCCACTAATCTTCTGCTCAAATAATAAATAACACGTTCTTTCCCTTCAAATTCTTGAATAAGAGCTGAACCGATAACTGTATCATCAGTTGACAAATATAACCTGAAAGGCTTCCCATGTTGAGGTGGAACTAGCACTGGAGGATTTGATAAATATTTCTTAATTTCATCAAGGGCTAATTGCTGTTCAACTCCCCATACAAATTCCTGATCAGCTTTCAATTTAAGTAGTGGGCTGAAAGCCTTGATCTTACCCGATAGATTAGATATGAATCTTCTAATGAAATTAATCTTACCGATCAAAGATTGCAATTCAGTCTTATTGGCAGGAGCAATCACCTTGTTAATTGCATCAATAGACTTCCTACTGATTTCAATGCCCCGCTGATGCACCATAAAACCCAAGAATTGTCCTGCCGATACACCAAATGCACATTTATTAGGATTCATCTTCAATCCATGCTTCCTTGTGCACTCCAGTATCTTTCGCAGATCGGCTAAATGTGCTGTGATATCTCCAGACTTAATCACTACATCATCAATGTAGATCTCCACTAATGTGCCGATGTATTCATGAAAAATAAAGTTCATAGCTCTTTGATAAGTAGCACCGGCATTTTTCAAACCAAACGTCATGACTATCCACTCGAACAACCCCACATGACCTGGACATCTGAAAGCAGTCTTGGGAATATCTTCTTCAGCCATGAATATTTGATTGTAACCTGCATTACCATCCATGAAGCTGATAATTTGATGTCCAGCCGCAGCATCAATCAACAAATCAGCAATCGGCATTGGATAGCCATCCATCGGTGTGGCTTTGTTGAGATTCCTGAAATCAATACAGACACGAAGTTTTCCATTTTTCTTATAAACAGGAACCACATTAGAGATCCACTCTGCGTATCGACATTGCCGAATAAACTTTGCTTCAATTAATTTAGTTATTTCGGCCTTAATGTCAGGAAGTACATTAGGGTTGCATCGGCGCGCTGGCTGCTGATGTGGCCGAAATCCAGATTTGATAGGTAACCGATGTTCAACTATCAATCGGTCTAATCCAGGCATCTCAGTATAATCCCAAGCAAAACAATCTTTATACTCTTTTAACAAATCTGTTATTCGCTGCTTACACTTGGAATCTAACTTAGCACTAATAAAAGTAGGTCTTGACCTATCGCCATCACCAATATCTACTTCTACTAAATCATCTGCCGATGTGAACCCTTGACCTAATTTTCCATCATCGGCAAACCTATCCATTAAAACTCTTCTTCAGAACCGACTGCTTGGATCGGTGGAATTTCATAATCAGCAACTCTAAGGAACTCTTTTTCCCAAGCTTCTCCTGATATGTATTTAGTTCGCTCATAAGTATCTGATTCTGCCGATGCGATGATATAAGAAGAATCACCAGGGACGACCTCAATCTTATCCCCAATCCACTGTACGAGGCATTGATGCATTGTAGAAGGAACACAACAATTAGCATGAATCCAATCCCTCCCTAGAAGCAGATTATATGCACCCTTGCCGTTGATAACAAAGAACGTCGTTGGCAAGGTTTTGCTGCCGATGGTCAATTCAACGCACACTGCCCCTTTAGCCGGTGACACATTGCCTTCAAAATCTTTCAACATCATATCGGTTTTGGTCAAGTCTTGATCTCCCTTACCAAGTTTCCGATACATCACGTAAGGCATAATATTAATCGCAGCCCCTCCATCAATAAGTACCTTAGACACAGGCTGCCCATCAACTCTGCCCTTCACAAATAAAGCCTTAAGATGCTGTCTCTCGTCATCGGTAGGTTTCTCAAAAACAGCCATCATTGGATCTAGTGTTAACTGAGCTACTTGATCAGAGAGAACAACTTCTTCCTCATTACCAGATAGTGCCAAAAACTCCATCGGCAACATGAATACCATATTAACATCTGCCGATGGACCCTTATTTTTGTGTTTTACCTGCCACTGCTGATGACCGGGCCTTTCGTTGGAGGAATTTTCCTCTTGGTATAAATCCTCCTGACGCTCACGTTGCATCCTCCTTCTCTGCGTCTTTGTCAGACCTTCTGGGCACCATCGAGGAAACTTGGTTTTCCAAACTGGCTGATAACAAGTCCTAGTTGGTTCTACACGACGTATATTAGGGTCCCTGTAGAATATTTCCTCATCGGGAACTCTTGCGTTTGCCATCTCCTCAAGCTCCTCTTGATTCCTTGGAAAATATCCAGCGCGTTTACCAAGCCTCTCATGTACACTAAGTCTGCCCCCCAGCCGATCATGCACTGATGCTCTGCCTCTGATCGGCTCATTGATAGACAAACCCTGATTACCAAGTTGAAACCTCCTTTCTGAGCGATTGACCCCGTAATAACCATTACACTCAGGGCAATTTTCAACAGTTGGCAATTTAATACCTTCTTCCCAGCAATGGATGAAAAACGGACATCTCCAATGATCTTTATGTCGATTCCATTCTTCCTGACGTCTCACTTCTTGCTGTTGTCGATATCGGTCATTACGTCGACGCCAACCCTCCTGCTGCCTTCGATGAGTAATCACAATGCCAGGTCGAGGAGGATTTTTGGAACTACTGCTTTCTCCTAGCAAACCCTTACTTTTTGCATCATCGGTAGTTATCCGATGTTGGGGGTCCACTGACGCGTTTTTCTCAGCAGCCTCTGACGTCAATACCTTGGTCTTTCCTTTGGCATCCAACATATTTGCTGGAAAAGGGTGTTGATCAATTTTCATCGGCTTCTGGGCCTTGGAAGTACCAAACTTAATTCTCTCAGATTCAATAGCCGATTATAACTGTTGCCTGAACACCTTGCACTCATTTGTACTGTGTGAAGTTGCATTGTGCTATTTGCAGTACAAGATCTTCTTCAACTCTTCTGCCGATGGGATCACATGATTAGGTGAGAGCTTAATTTGGCCCTCTTGAAGCAGAAGATCAAATATTTTATCGGCCTTGGTGATATCAAAGGTAAACTTTTCTGGCTCTTTTTGACCAAAGGGACATGATATCGGCTTTTTATTCTTAACCCACTCAGCTAAGCCGATAACTGGTTCTTCATCAGAGTCAGAATCTCCTACTTCTTCAACAAATGATACCTTTTTACTCCAATTCTTTTTAGGTTCAAAAACCCTAGTATCTTGATCAGAGATCCTTTGCACAAGATGACTGAGGCTTTCAAACTCCTGAGAAGCATATCTGTCTTTAAGATGTGGCAATAACCCTTGGAAAGCCAGATCGGCAAGCTGCCGATCATCCAGCACCAGGCTGTAGCACTTATTTTTTACATCTCGTAGCCTTTGTACAAAGCTTTCTACCGATTCATCATTACGCTGTCTCAATTTTACTAAATCGGTAAGCTTCTTTTCATGGATTCCAGCAAAGAAATACTTATGGAATTGTTTTTCTAGATCAACCCAAGTAATAATGGAATTTGGTGGTAATGAAATGAACCATGTAAATGCTGATCCAGACAAAGATGATGAAAATAATCGAACTCTTAATTCATCTCTGTTAGCTGCCTCTCCACATTGAATAATGAAGCGATTGACATGTTCCATTATTGATGTATCATCTTGCCCAGAGAATTTAGTGAAATCTGGTACCTTGTACCGATTTGGGAGAGGAATTAAATCGTATGCAGGAGGGTATGGAGTCCGATAAGAATAAGTATTGACCTTGGGCTTTATCCAAAACTGATCCTTCATAATTTCTGCTATCTTATCGGCCCAAAAAGCATCAGCCTCCTGCTGACGAACTGGTTGAATTTCTACAGGAGGTGCCTGCTGACATCCCTCCACATATCTTTGTGGCCCACGATCTCCAGCAATCGGCATATTTGCCGTTACTTGTGGTCCATTAGCCTGTTGGAAAGGATTCATCGGCTGAGCTGCCGATGCTTGATTCTGGAAACCAGCTTGCATATGACCTTGTTGAATCCCTGCAACCTGCGATGGCTGGTAATTTGCTGATATTGTTGGATAATTATAACCAGTTTGAGGCATGAACTGAACCCCAGTTTGACTCATAGCAGGGGCTTTCTGCTGCATCGGCAGTAAGCTCGCCGATGGACTTGAATTGAATGTTTGAACCATAGGCATCTGGAAACCTCCTGGAGTTGGTTGCACAGAAGTAGTTGCGGCATATTGAGGCACTTGAGCCATCGGCGAAACGGCCGATGGTATAGGAGCTCTTCCTACTACATCAAACACTTGAGGTAATCTAGGATTGAAAGCAGATGACTCCGGAGGCATACCATATCCCCACCAATTAGTAGGAATCTAGCTATTCTGAGACACAGGGCCTGACATAGCTGATGCCGATAGATCTGTATTAAGCTGAACTCGCCCTCCTGGTAGTACCTGATCTGATCGTATCGGTGTAGATTGAATATTAGGTAAGCCTGCCAATACTGGAGGGGAAGTAACTTCTGTACCCACAACGGCCGAAGGAGCCGATGGAGTTTTGACAGATGCCGGCTCTGGTTGATGATAGGTAGGCCCAACGTAATGTGGTGCCGCTTGTCCTTCTTTGAGAGTTCGAACCACAGCATTATGAACAGTATTGGACAGCACATTGGAATGATTAATCAAAGCATGATTTACTGCAGAATTAACCATCTCTTGAAGTTTACCAGGATTGGAGTCAAAGGTAACCTGCCGAGGCAACGGCAAATCTTGCTTCTGGATGACTTGTCCACTCTTGTTCAAGCTAAACGATCTCAGACAAAGCTGCTTGTATTCTTCTACAGCCTTTTCCATAGCCTGCCTCTGTTCTTCCTTGAGATCTTCTTCTGATACTGTGATAATGTTCCCTGAATCGATCTCGGGATTGAACATATTGATTGATTGGTCCCACCGGGCGTGCCAAAAGATGTGTTGATGCAAAAGTGGATCTGCAAACACAAAGGGCTAATACCCGAATCGATATCCAAAGCATGCCAGTCGATTTGACCTGCTAATCGACAAGGATGAAGATACGAACACTTTGGTCCTGACAACAGCGATACGCCCGGAAGTCACGGCCAAGAGGTGCTCACGCGGAACTCGAGAATCGCCGAAGGTCGCACTGAAACGATGCAGCTCGCCGAATCAATGAGAACTCGTAAAAAAGGAAAAATATGCAAATTGACGAAGTCGCCGGAAAGTAAGTAGATGCAAATAGGAGTAAAAATTGGTTTTGATATTGATTGATCTCTCTTTCTTACATTGCCCCTCACTCCATATTTATACCCTGATCTAAAGAGACACAACCGAACACAACTAGGACACCAAGCCCATATCTAAGGAAACACGTGACTCTTACATGAACCATACTCTAACAAATATAGAAAAGGAAATCAACTCCTATCTATTTCCCTGTCCGCCTTAATTACGATGAAAATCTTGCCATCTTCCTTCCCATCGGCACATCCCCTGTTTCATCGGTAGTAGTCTTCAAGTCTTCCTTCATCGGCATACTCACTGCTGCATCGGCAGTAATCTTCAAGCCTTCCTCCATCGTCATACTCACTGTTGCATCGGCAGTAGTCTTCAAACCTCCCTTCATCGGCATCGACAATAACACCTCCAACCTCATCGGCAACGCCCGAGTCTAAACCAACCTTTCCATTGACCATCACCAGCTATCGGCAACCATCTTTACAAGCTGGCTTTCATCGGCTATCAAAGTACATAGTAACCTTCCCCTCGCCGATTAGTCCACTCCGATCATTATCACGTACAAAAAACGGTGTCAACACTTGCTTTCTCCGTTCGTTCCCTGGTCCTTTCTAAGCGGGCGTCCCCGGTCGGTTGGTCCCAGTCGGCTATGGTTGCGCCAGTCGGAGAAAAGCAGTGAGCAGGGTCCTTGCATACCCCAGTCGGAGACATGGGGTCAGAGTCGGAGGCAGTGCTTTGCCAGGCCTTCTGGTCGGAGAGACCGTCCGGAGGCGGGCTGGAGACCGAAACGGGCGCTCCGGTCGAAGAGGTGGGCCGGAGTCGGAAGGCGGGTGCCTTTCCTCCTCGGCTAGACCTTCCGGTCGGTGATTGGATTGCCCTTCTAGCCTATCGTTTAGATACTTGGGCCGACCCACGAGTTGGGTGTTTGTCTGCTTGGGCTAAACCTTCGTTTAGGAAGCCGGTCCACAAGGGACCCCGGGTTTATGAACCTGACAGGAGCCCCCGAGCCCTCGGGCGGTTCGGGCAGAATCGTTGAAAGCTCTAGTTTGGTTTTGGTTAATTGATGAAACCCTAAGTGCTAACCTAGTTTATCAAAGAGATCATGAGATAGGTAGCACTACTCCAAGTGATGAAGCAATGACGAAGATCATGACAATGGTGATGGCATGGTTATGATCAAAGGCTTGAACTTGGAAAAGAAGAAAGAGAAAAACAAAAGGCTCAAGGCAATGGTATAAAATGTAGGAGCCATTTTGTTTCAGTGATCAAGACACTAAGTAAGTGTGATCACATTTAGGATAGATAGCCATACTATTAAGAGGAGTGAAACTCATATCGAAATGCGGTTATCAAAGTGCCCCTAGATTCTCTAATTCATTGCATATGCATTTAGGATCTAGTGGAGTGCTAACACCCTTGAAAATATTTGTGAAAATATGCTAACACATGTGCGCAAGGTGATACACTTGGTGGTTGGCACATTTGAGCAAGGGTGAAGGAGACAGAGATGAAAGAGGGTCAGTCTCGCTGTTTTACAACTGACCGGATGCTAGTCTCAGGGGGACCGGTGCATTCGGTTAGGCATGGCAGTGAAAACATGGCATCAGTCATGCGATCGGATGCTGGGCCTCTGACTGACCGGACGCTAGAAGGCAGCGTCCGGTCAGAGCTGATGTAGCTGCACAGAAGTCAGGGTAACTGACCGGACGCTGGCTGTGTCCGGTCAAGTGCGACCGGACGTGTTCGGTCGAAGAAATGCGTCTCTGGGAGCTTACTGAAAACGACCAGATGCTAAGGTCCAGCGTCCGGTCACTTTCTAACTGACGCGTCCGGTCATCACTTGACCATTGAGATTGGGCGATCGGCGTTTGAAGCCGATGACACGTGGCGCACATCGTACGACCGGACACTGAGGTCCAGCATCCGGTCAATCTAACCGGAGCCTCCGGTCGGCCCGTGTTTAGTACAGTGAGGAGCCCAATGGCTCTATTTCGTAGGGGCTTCTATTTAAGCCCCATGGCCGGCTCAAGCTCACTCTCTTGCACATTTTCATTGACATAGCAACCTTGTGAGCTTAGCCAAAGCCCTCCCACTCATCTCCATCATTGATCCATCATCTTTGTGAGATTGGGAGAGAATCCAAGTGTATTGCTTGAGTGATTGCATCTAGAGGCACTTGGTATTCATGTTGCGCTGCGGATTTCGCTTGTTACTCTTGGTGGTTGCCACCACCTAGATGGCTTCGTGCAGCGATGGAGGATCGGCACGAGTTGGTGATTGTTCGTGGCCGTCTTCAGTGATTGTGAGGGGAGTTGTACCTTCCCTGGCAGAGTGCCGAAAGGTAACTCTAGTAAATTGCTCGTGTCATTGAGTTACCTCACTTGTGGGTAGGTTCTTGCGGTGTCCAATCATGTGGACGAGGTTTGTGAAACACCTCTTAGCCATCAAACCACCAAGTGTTGGTCGACACAATGAGGACTAGCGTGTTGGCAAGCACGTGAATCTCGGGAGAAAAATCGGTTGTCTCTTGCCATTTGATATTCTCCCGGTGATTGGTGTCATATTCATCTTGTGATTGGTTCATTCCTCTACACGACGGTATAACCATCCTACTCACTCGTTTATATTCTTGCAAACTAGTTGCAGCAAGCTCTTTAGTGTAATTAGATTTGAGAGCTTGCTTTACTATTTAAGTTTGCTTAGTGGAGCTCTTTAGAGTAGAAAGATTGAGAGCTCTTAGTGAGTAGTATCATAGCAAGTTATGTGTCTAGCTATCATTGCAACTAGAATTGTGGGATAGGTGGCTTGCAACCCTTGTAGAGCTAGAGCAAGTTTGCATTTAGCTCTTTGTCATACTAATCAAATTGCTCTAGTCGATTTGTAGATTTTTAAATAGGCTATTCACCCCCTTCTAGCCATATTAGGACCTTTCAAGTGATATCAGAGCCGTGGTCACCGTTTGATTAAAGAACAACCTTGGTGTCAAATTATGGCTCAAGTTATATTCAACCATGTGGGGGGCAAACCACCGTTCTTTGATGGCATATGCTATGATTATTGGAAGAGAAAGATGAGGATGTATCTTGGTTCAATCAATGATCAAGTATGGGAAGTGACCGAGAATGACTATGCTATCATTGATCCCGATGATCCCACCAATCAAGATAAGATCAACAAGCAATGCAATACAATGGCTCTCAACACCATATACAATGCCATTGATTCCAAGGTGTTTGAGCAAATCAAGGATTGTAAAAGAGCAAATGAGGTGTGGAAGAGATTGGAGGAAACATATGAGGGCACAACGGCGGTGAAGAGTGCCAAGTTGTATATTCTCAAGGATAAATTGACAAGCTTCAAGATGAAGGAAGATGAGAGCATTCTAGAGATGTTTCATCATTTGCAAGTGATTGTCAATGATTTGAAGGCATTAGGAGAGAAGATCAAGGATGATGATGTCTCTCATCGGTTCTTGATGTGCCTACCTCCAAGATTTGAGATGTTGAGATTGCTCATCATAAGAGGAGGATTGAAGGAGATTACCCCTAATCAAGTACTAGGTGATGTCATGACCCAAGAGACATACCGTGTGGAAAGGGAGAGGGATGACAAGGATGACAAGAAGGAAGAAGAAGACAAGAAGAAGAAGAGTATAGCATTCAAGGCTAGCTCATCATCGTCCAAGAACAAGGGCAAGTCCAAGAAAGAATCAAGTGATGATGATGATCTTAGTGATATTGATGATGAAGCTATGGCCCTCTTTGTCCGCAAGATGGGAAAATTCATGAAGAAGAAGGGCTATGATGCAAGAAAGAGAAGAGATCACACCAAAAGCAAAGAATATGTGAGAAGATGCTACAATTACAAGAGCCCCGATCATGTTGTAGCAAATTATCCCTACAATAGTGATAATGATGAAGATGAGAAGAAGAAGCACAAGAAAGATAAGAATGAAAAGGAGAAGGAGAAGAGAATGACCTTCCAAAAGAAAAAGGGTGGAGGCTATGTAGTCACTTAGGATAGTGATGGCTCATCGAACAGTGATGACTCTAGTGATGATGGCAAGAAATCTATCAAGAAAGCACTAGCAAGCATCGCCATCAACAACAAGCCCTCCATCTTCGACACTCCATCGACATGTCTCATGGCAAAGCCTACCAAGGTAAAATATGATGAGAGTGATGATGATGAATGTGAAAGTGACTCTTGTAGGAATGATAATGATGATGAGGATGAGGATGAGGAGTACACCAAGGATCACTCATGCTACTCATGAGAGGCTAATGGAAGCCCATGAGAAGCTTGGCAAAGCTCACTCTAAGCTTGAAAAGGATCACTCATCTCTCATTGAGCAAGTCAAAGTGAAGGAAGCCAAGAAGGAGCAAGTAATCGTATCATGTGATGTGGGACTAACATGTGATCTTATTAATAAATCTTTTCATGAGTCCATTTTAGTTGCTCCCACTAACCCCTCTTGTAGCACTACCACTTCTACTTCACCTTTGAGTGATGGAATCACTTGTGATGCCTCACTAAAAGTGGAAAATGAGAACCTCAAGAAGGAGGTGAATGAGCTCACTCGTGCCTTAGGCAATGCCTATGGTGGAGATGCCCGCTTGCTAAAGTGCTTGGGTAGCCAAAGGTTTTCTCTCAACAAAGAGGGATTAGGCTATACCCCCAAAAAAGGCAAGGCGGCCTTTGTCACTCCCAAAGTTAGCTTTGTGAAGGACAATGGTCAGTTTTGCAATAGATGCAAGCAAGTTGGGCATATAGAGCAAGATTGCAAGATTAACAAGAACAAGCTACCTAATGTATCCTTAATTAAATTTGAATCTTGTTACACGCTTTTTAAGAGTGCCAATGGTGTGAAGGCTAAGTTCATTGGTACACCAATTGTGGGCCCAAAGAAGAAGGTCATTTTGGTACCAAAGACCTTGGTAACTAATCTACAAGGACCCAAGCAAATTTGGGTACCTAAAAAGAATTGATCTTCTCTTGTAGGTCAATTATAAAGCCAGAGGAAGGCATTGGGTGCTTGATAGTGGGTGCACACAACACATGACCGGTGATCCAAGAATGTTCAATTCAATCAATGAAAACAAGAGCAATGGGATTGATAGTATCACATTTGGTGACAATGGCAAAGGCAAGATCAAAGGGCTTGGTAAGATTGCAATATCCAATGACTTGAGTATTTCCAATGTGCTACTAGTAGAGAGCTTGAACTTCAACCTATTGTTGGTAGCTCAATTGTGTGATCTTGGTTTCTAGTGCATATTTGGTGTAGATGATGTAGAAATCATAAGTGTAGATGGCTCTAACTTGATATTCAAAGGATTTAGATATGAGAATCTATACTTAGTTGATTTCAATGCTAGAGAAGCTCAATTGTCAATATGTTTGATCACTAAGTCTAGCTTGGGATGGTTGTGGCATAGAAGGTTTGGTGATGTTGGAATGAAATAATTAAACAAGTTAATCAAGCATGACTTAGTTAGAGACTTGAAAGATGTCACTTTTGAGAAAGATAAGCTATATAGTGCATGTCAAGCCAGAAAGCAAGTTGGTAACACACATCCTAAGAAGAGTATGATGAGCACATCTAAGGCATTTGAGTTGATGCACATGGACTTATTTGGACCAACCACATACACTAGCATTGGTGGAAACAAATATGGATTTGTGATTATGGATGATTTCACTAGATATACATGTGTCTTCTTTCTTAGTGACAAGAGTGATGTGTTTGCAACATTCAAATCTTTTGTTAAGGGTATTCACAATGAGTTTGAAACAACAATCAAGAAAGTTAGAAGTGACAATAAAAGTGAGTTCAAGAATACTAGAATTGATGAGTTATGTGATGAATTTGGAATTAGACATCAATTCTCGGCCAAGTATACTCCTCAATCAAATAGGCTAGTTGAAAGAAAGAATAGAACCTTGATTGATATGGCAAAATCAATGTTGAGTGAGTACAATGTGAGTCATTCATTTTGGGCCGAAGCAATCAACACGGCTTGCTATTATAGCAACCGACTCTATTGTCACCCCATGATGGAGAAGACACCTTATGAGCTATTGAATGGAAGAAAGCCAAACATAGCATACTTTTGGGTATTTGGTTGTAAATGCTATATATTAAAGAAAGGCACTAGATTGAGCAAGTTTGAAAAGAAATGTGACGAAGGTTTCTTGCTTGGTTACTCCACTACTAGCAAGGCTTATAGAGTTTGGAATTTATCTAGTGGTACTCTTGAGGAGGTTCATGATGTGGAGTTTGATGAAACAAATGGTTCCTGAGAGGAAGATGAGAATCTAGATGATGTAAAAGGCACTCAATTGGTCAATGTAATGAAGAACATGGACATTGGTGATATAAGGCCTAGAGAGGTGATTGTTGTTGAAGATGACAAGAATCAAGTGCTCTCTAACTCAAATAAACAAGCTAGTGGTTCTCATGATCAAGTTCAAGCAAGAACTAGTGATGACAAAATGCAAGATCAACAACAAGTGGCTAGTTCATCATCTCAACCAAGTGATCAATCAAATGCAAGCAATCAAGTGCAAGTGCTTCAACCAACCAATGTTGCAAGAGATCATCCATTAGACACTATCATTGGTGATATTTCAAGAGGTGTGCAAACTAGATCAAGATTGGCTTCATTTTGTGAGCATTTCTCATTTGTGTCATCCATTGAACCTAAAAAGATAGATGAAGCTTTGAGGGATATTGATTGGGTCAATGCTATGCATGAAGAGCTAAACAACTTTATAAGAAACCAAGTATGGGAGTTAGTTGAGAGGCCTAAGGATCATAATGTGATTGGAACCAAGTGGGTCTTTCAGAACAAGCAAGATCAAGATGGGATAGTAATAAGGAACAAAGCAAGATTAGTGGCTTAAGGTTACACTTAAGTTGAAGGTCTTGACTTTAGAGAAACATATGCCCCGGTTGCAAGATTGGAAGCAATTAGGATCTTGTTAGCCTATGCTTGTGCCTACAACATCAAGTTGTATCAAATGGATGTGAAGAGTGCATTTCTCAATGGGTACATCAATGAGCTTGTATATATTGAGCAACCTCCCAGTTTTGAAGATGAAAAGAAGCCCAACCATGTTTACAAGTTGAGAAAGGCTTTGTATGGATTGAAACAAGCACCTAGAGCATGGTATGAGAGATTGAGGGATTTCCTACTCTCTAAGGGATTCAAGATGGGAAAGGTTGACACCACTCTCTTCACCAAGAAGCTTGGAAATGACTTGTTTGTAATACAAATCTATGTTAATGATATCATATTTGGATCAACAAATCAAGATTTTTGTGAGGAGTTTGGCAAGATGATGTCAAGTAAGTTTGAGATGTCCATGATTGGAGAGCTTAGTTACTTCCTTGGTCTCCAAATCAAGCAAATGAACAATGGCACATTTGTGAGTCAAAGCAAGTATATCAAGGACATGCTCAAGAAGTTTGGAATGGATGATGCTAAAGCTATTAGTACACCAATGGGGATAAGTGGAAGCTTGGATAGTGATGCTAGTGGCAACATGGTGGATCAAAAGATGTATCAGTCTATGATTGGAAGCCTACTCTATGTGACTGCATCAAGGCTGGATGTGATGTTTAGTGTATGCATGTGTGCTAGATTCCAAGCCTCACCAAGAGAAAGTCATTTGAAAGCAATAAAGAGAATATTGAGGTACTTAAAGCATACACAAAATGTTGGATTGTGGTATCCCACAGGAGCAAGATTTTAGTTGATTGGATATTCGGACTCCGATTATGCGGGATGCAAAGTTGAGAGAAAGAGCACATCGGGCACATGTCAACTATTATGAAGATCTCTTGTGTCTTGGTCATCAAAGAAGCAAAATAGTGTAGCACTTTCAACCGTCGAAGCGGGGTACATTTCAGCCAGTAGTTGTTGTGCTCAATTACTTTGGATGAAGACTACTTTGAGTGACTTTGGAATTAGATTCAAGCAAGTGCCATTGCTATGTGACAATGAGAGTGCCGTAAAGCTCACCAACAACCCAGTTCAACATTCAAGAACAAAGCATATTGATGTCCGCCATCATTTCATAAGAAATCACCAACAAAAAGGGGACATTTGCATTGAGAGTGTGGGCACCGAAGATCAACTTGCTGATATATTCACCAAGCCACTTGATGAAAAGAGGTTTTGCAAGCTAAGGAATGAATTGAACATACTTGACTTCTCTAATATGTGTTGATGCACCCCCCCCCAATTTATATGACATGCCTCTCCTTCGAGCAATCCAAGTAAAAGTTGATTGGCATGGCATACATCCTTGCTAAGGACATGATTAGTGCATCTAGACATATTTCACATTTGAATAGCATTATTCATGAAAATCAAATGAATTTGATGCTTGTATGGTACCACTATTGCTTGTATGTTTGAAATGATCTAGTGGTAGCATATGACATGTTTGTGGGCTTGTAAACCTAGTGTTTGATCTATAAAATAAGCTATAAGTGTTTAACTCAACATGGTACAAGATAACCCTTATTTGGAGGTGTGAAGAAGCTTGTCCTTGGATCAAACCGAGTTAAATAACTTTTGCAAGTAATCTAGATTGAACCAATTTGGGAAAATGATCCTCATTTTACATGGTTTTCACCCCAACCTATCTATAATTTGAACCTATCTACACTTTAAGTCTTTGTGGTCTTTAATGACAAAGGGGGAGAAATAGTGTACAAAGATAGTGAAAAGATGACAAGATAAGGGTGAGATAAAATATGACAAAGAAATGGGATCAATTAAAATTTTGAGCATACAAGTAGGGGGAGCAAGCTCATAAACTTGTATGATGCATTTGAATGTGCATTTCATATATTTGCTTGCATGGCACAAGTTTTAAAGTTCAAAATCCATGCTTGTGTGGTGTATGCTAATTGTAGATTTGAATGATGAAATGAAAATCTAGCATGCATAGGTCATCTAATGATTTCATTCCAGTGTATTTACAAGTGGTATCTAGTTATCAAGTGGTATCTAGCTAAAGTAACTAGACTTATGTTTATCATATGGAAATTAGACCCTTACTTGTAATATTGATCTCATGGGGTATTCTAGTTTTTATGTATGTCTAGTTACTAATGGTGCTAAGGATGGTATAATGGTGCACTCCGATTGGTATCACGTTTCAAAGGTCCATCTCTTATACCTTAGCATCATTTGGTAGAAATTGTCTCCTATATTTCCTATCTAAGCATATGTGCAAAGCTACAATCCAAACTCTTAGCACATATATAGGGGGAGCAATTGCTACCATATGGAGTTCATGAAACTTGTCCATATCCTTTACACATGGTAAATATGCTTGGGAAAGCAACATGGATTCAACTAAACTTTGATTCATATCTTTGTATAAGGGTTGTCATCAATTACCAAAAAGGGGGAGATTGAAAGCTCTAGTTTGGTTTTGGTTAATTGATGAAACCCTAAGTGCTAACCTAGTTTATCAAAGAGGTCATGAGATAGGTAGCACTACTCTAAGTGATGAAGCAATGACGAAGATCATGACAATGGTGATGGCATGGTTATGATCAAAGGCTTGAACTTGGAAAAGAAGAAAGAGAAAAACAAAAGGCTCCAGGCAAAGGTATAAAATGTAGGAGCCATTTTGTTTTAGTGATCAAGACATTAAGTAAGTGTGATCACATTTAGGATAGATAGCCATACTATTAAGAGGAGTGAAACTTGTATTGAAATGCGGTTATCAAAGTGCCACTAGATGCTCTAATTCATTGCATATGCATTTAGGATCTAGTGGAGTGCTAACACCCTTGAAAATATTTGTGAAAATATGCTAACACATGTGCACAAGGTGATACACTTGGTGGTTGGCACATTTGAGCAAGGGTAAAGGAGATAGAGATGAAAGAGGGTCAGTCTCGCTGTTTTACAACTAACCGGACACTGGTCTTAGGGGGACCGGTGCGTCCGGTCAGGCGTGGCAGTGAAAACCTGGCGTCGGTCATGCGACTGGACGCTGGGCCTCTGACTAATCGGACGCTAGAAGGCAGCGTCTGGTCAGAGCTGACGTTGCTGCACAGAAGTTAGGGTAACTGACCGAACGCTGGCTGTGTCCGGTCAAGTGCGACCGGACATGTCTGGTTGAAGAAATGCGTCTCTGGGAGCTTACTGGAAACGACCAGACACTGAGGTCCAGCGTTCGGTCACTTTCTAACTGACGCATCCGGTCATCACTGACCGTTGAGATCGGGCGATCGGCGTTTGAAGCCGATGACACATGGCACACATCGCACGACCAGACGCTGAGGTCCAGCGTCCGGTCAATCTGACCGGAGCGTCCGGTCAGCCCGTGTTCAGTACAGTGAGGAGCCCAACGACTCTATTTCATAGGGGCTTCTATTTAAGCCCCATGGCCGGCTCAAGCTCACTCTCTTACACATTTTCATTGACATAGCAACCTTGTGAGCTTAGCCAAAGCCCTCCCACTCATCTCCATCATTGATCCATCATCTTTGTGAGATTGGGAGAGAATCCAAGTGCATTGCTTGAGTGATTGCATCTAGAGGCACTTGGTATTTGTGTTGCACTGTGGATTTTGCTTGTTACTCTTGGTGGTTGCCACCACCTAGACAGCTTGGTGCAGCAGTGGAGGATCGGCACGAGTTGGTGATTGTTCGTGGCCGTCTCTGGTGATTATGAGGGGAGTTGTACCTTCCCCAGCGGAGTGCCGAAAGGTAACTCTAGTAAATTGCTCGTGTCATTGAGTTACTTCACTTGTGGGTAGGTTCTTGCGGTGTCCAATCGTGTGGATGAGGTTTGTGAAACACCTCTTAGCCGTCGAACCACCAAGTGTTGGTCGACACAACGAGGACTAGCGTGTTGGCAAGCACGTGAATCTCGGGAGAAAAATCGGTTGTCTCTTGCCATTTGATATTCTCCTGGTGATTGGTTTCATATTCATCTTGTGATTGGTTCATTCCTCTACACGGCGGTATAACCATCCTACTCACTTGTTTATATTCTTGCAAACTAGTTGCAGCAAGCTCTTTAGTGTAATTAGATTTGAGAGCTTGCTTTACTATTTAAGTTTGCTTAGTGGAGCTCTTTAGAGTAGAAAGATTGAGAGCTCTTAGTGAGTAGTATCATAGCAAGTTGTGTGTCTAGCTATCATTGCAACTAGAATTGTGGGATAGGTGGCTTGCAACCCTTGTAGAGCTAGAGCAAGTTTGCATTTAGCTCTTTGTCATACTAATCAAATTGCTCTAGTCGATTTGTAGATTTTTAAATAGGCTATTCACCCCCCTCTAGCCATATTAGGACCTTTCAACCATCTGGGGGGTTTTTTGTGTTGCCAGCGGGGGAGGTTTTTGTTTTGTCAGTAGGTGCGTGCGAGCACACCCACGGGTGTAGCCCCCGAGCCCCTGGGCGATTCAGGCAGAATTGTCTGGGGGTGTTTGTCAGCAGGCGTGTGTGCGTGCTTTTTAGTCGAGATGGAGTTTGTCAACTAAGGCGTCGTTGCGCAGCCGAGACGGTTAGTTCTTTAGGGATCGGGTGAGATGGAGCTCGTGGATCCTGGCGTCAATGCGTGCAGTGGGATCGGGTGAGGCAGTTAGTCAAGGGATCAAATAAGATGGAGCTCGCTGGTCCTGGTGTCGGTGTGCGCCTTGGGATCGGGTGAGTCGAAGTCATGGATCCTGGCCTTGGTGCAGTCTGTGCAGCTAAGGTAGTTAGTTAGTTAGTTTAGAGATCGGTTGAGACGGAGCTCACTAATCCTGGCGTAGGTGCGCGCTGTGGGATTGGGCAAGTCGGAGTTGTGGATCCTGATGGGGCGAGTTCGGGGTCACAGACCTAGGTAGTTTGGGAGTGCAGTCAAAGCATAGCCGGTTGGGGTGAGTTCAGGGTCGTAGACCTAGGCGTTTTGTGTCTTGAGCCCCCGAGCCCCGTTGGGCTTTTAATAGGGGTCGGTTTTGAGTTGTGTGCGTTACCCTGTCCTTGGTTCTTCACAACTGGAGGGGCTGAGTTTTGTCGCTTGTTCCGATCGCTCGGGCTCGAGTGACGCGCTCGGTGAGTTCGCTAATGGGTATGATTGAGTGGAATCTAGGTCCGTCGTTCATGATGGGGTTGGCATAGCCCTCTTGTGACATTCCACTGCTCCTTTACCTGCAACCCGGTAGATGCCTGGGTCGTTCCAGAGACTGACCCGTGTGGCCTAATGGCCTCCCCTCGATGGAGATTCTGTGGGCTTTGCAGAGGCTTAGGATCGAACGAGAAGGTTTGAGATGACCCTGTCTGCCAGACTGGGCAAGGGCCACATGGGGATCATCTATGTTTTCTCCCCTAGCTCTGTCGTTGCTCATGTCGAATGAGACAACTGCCGCTTCGTGACGCAACACGAAGCGTCGTGATGCATTTCGCTGCATGTGTGATGCTTAGTTCCCGAGCTCTCAGGTGGTTCAGTGCCCGAATTGTCTGGGGGCACAGGCGTATGGGATGAATGCGCGTATGGATGTATGAAATGATTTATAAAAATAGAGGGGGTCGGTAGTGTTACCTTGATGACTCGAGTGATGGGGTTTGAAGAGCTCTAGTCAGAAATGTCCGACCGGGACTCGTGCTCGTCATTCGTGACGGAGTTGTCATGGCCTACATGGGGCGTTCCTTTGATCCTTACCTATCTCTCGGTATTTTTCATGAACAGTTTGTTTGACTTTAAGAAGCTCGACGGTCTTTTCTAGCGGAGATCTCGTTTTGGTTTTTTCTAAGTCCTGCCTGGGGATATGGAGAGCCGCCTATGTGTGGTGGCACTTTGGTTCTTGTGCCCGGCGTGCGGTAGTGGCTGGCGTGCGGTAGTTGTGGGCCAGACCCATGCCATGTCCCATCTGATTAGGAGTTGTTCCGTCGGGCAGGGCACGTCTCATCGGTCAGGGCGCGTCTCATCTACATTAAATGGGAAAGAGAGAGGGTTTTTGCTCCGCCATTTCGACTTTCTTGATCGGCATGCCCTCCCCTAACTGTTGTACCCTTTTCCTTAAGTAGGAGAAGGGAGAAGGTTTCTGCCCTGTTCTTTCGCCTATTCCTCATCTGTCGTCTCCTTTCCTTTTCCTTCTTGTCGTGAGCGTTCTTGAGAGCCGTGGTGGTTTCTAGGAAAGAAAAGGGAGAGAGCGAGGGAGAAGAGAAAAACTCACCAATCCTTTTGTGATCCTGGAGCGAAATGTCGGACTAGAGGTCGTCTACTGTGAGGGAGTCGGTGTTGAAGGCCTTCGTCGCAAAGGGGTTTCTGCCGCCGAAGGAGGTGGCGCATAGGAGGGCTCTCGGGAGGGAGGAGTTCCCACAACCTCGGCCTGACAAGGTGGTTTCCTTTCTCACCTTCCATGAGTGCGAGTTAGGATACCCTGCACACTAATTCCTATGTGGGCTCCTCAATGAGTGGGGTCTAAAGCTGCAGCACCTTAATTCGATGGGGGTGCTGCACATCACTGACTTCGTCACTGTCTACGAGGCTTTCCTCGGGATGGAGCCGTATGTGGACTTCTTTCGGCGGCTGTTCTCTAGGAGAGCTTTGATGGTGGGGAATCCGGCCGAGGTCGCACTGGTGGGGGGTTTTGCCCTGCAGAGGCAACCGAGCGCGGGAGGCTCGTATCCCGCATACATCCCCTACGACTCCAACCGGGGGTGGCATGGGGAGTGGTTTTATATCAGGAATCTGATAGAGGCGCCGTTCCCAGCATTCATCGGTGGGAGGCCAGAGAAGCAGGACAGTTGGTCGTGGGGTTGTGCCTATAAGGAGAAGAAGAAGGTGGAGATCATCGAGGAGGAGCTCTGGAAGCTCATGCGGCGCGGCCTTGATGGGGTGCGGGTGTTCCACAACCTTTACCGCCGCCGAGTTGCGCCATTGGCGAAGAGGACACAGCCGATGTGGAAGTACAACGGCCCATCAAACTCGGACCGTGCGTCGCCAGAGGAGCTGCCGGACGACGAGGTCTGGAGTCGCCTTGGCCGGGTGCTGTAGCTGAAGCCCAAAGAGAGAGTCGATGGGAAGCCCACACCTTTCAACTCCGCGATCGTGTCCAGATTGGTATGCTCCCTTCTATTTAGTCCGTGCTTCTTCCTCTTGATTTTGAGCCACCCATTCCATAGGGGCTTGGAGT
Source organism: Miscanthus floridulus (assembly GCF_019320115.1). Lineage (NCBI taxonomy): Eukaryota > Viridiplantae > Streptophyta > Magnoliopsida > Poales > Poaceae > Miscanthus > Miscanthus floridulus. The sequence continues at coordinate 81,410,244 of NC_089596.1, read as the reverse complement.
TTACAAGTCCTAGCCACACCTTCCCATGGGACCAGAGGGCATGGCCTGACAGGTCACCCAGAAGGAGGTGGTGGATGCCAGGAAGAAGAAGAGAACCAGGGAGGTTCGACGGAAGCAAGAGAAGGAGTAGGAGATCGCTCGGTATGTGAAGGCCAGGGAACGTAGGAGCGATGTCGAGTCGGAGCACACATCAGAGGATCCCATAGATGTGGATGACATGGTTTTCTCTGAGGAGGAGGAAAGTCGGGAGGTCATTGTGACCTCGACAGAGCATCATGACCCTACGGCGATGTTCGCTGGTGATGAGTAGGAGGCAGAGAGGCGCGCAGTGGTTCTCGTGCCGAGGAAGCGTGCGGTGAGCACGGACGCCATTGGCAAACGGGAGGCAAAGCGAACGCGATCACCGCGCCCCTTGGTGGTGTCGTCGGTCCTGTCACCGCCTGCCACGGACGTGGCTGAGCAAGCTAGGCAGTCCGAGGAGCAGAATGGCACCCGTGCATCGCCGGGACTAGTGCCAGCGTGCGACTCGCAGCCAAAGGATGCCTCGCCTGCCGTGGACGCAGTCGAGCAAGCCGGGCGGTCTGAGGAGTGGACTGGCACTCGTGCATCACGTGACTCACAGACAGAGGATGCCCCACCTGCTGCTCCGGTCAGGGAGTCCTGAGCCGAGGGTCATGGCGACCCATAGGCCGGGCAGGAGCTGGCTGGGATGACTTTGCCCCTGGCTAAAGTGAGGGGGTGTGGGTCGTAGCCTAGGGGTGGTCCTTGCCCTATAGGCCCATCGACATCGGGTCTTGCCTTCAGAGTCGTGCCGCTCACCTCCCGGTACATTTTTCTTTGTTTCTTTTTGATCTTTTGATGTTGAGTCTTTTTGGAGTGTGACTTACCTGCACTTTTTGTCAGTGGCCGGGCGATGATGGGGTTGAGCATCGCCCCAACTCCCATGTAGGAGACTTGGAGGCCCACCCTACAGCGTGTCGTGGCGAGCGGTGGGGGGAACGGGGTGGCCGTGATGAACCCTTTCCTTCTGGGGGTGGTGCCCTAGGGTCAGCTGCTGGTATGGTGGCAGCGGTGGCATCAGCATTGGCGGCGACCCTAGTGCTGACGGCAGAGGTCGCATCGGAGGTAACTCTCATGGCCTCTCCTCCACCAGTTGCGGCGAAAGAGGAGAGGGAGACCGAGCTCCCTGCCTCACCGGGTGGAGGGCTTCATGGCTCACCCTCATGGTCGGAGCCAAAGGCACCGGGGGGGGGACATGGCTAGGACGGAGTCGGAACGCCCAGCGGCAGCCCGCACAACCAAGGTGGTGGATATCTCGTTCGACGACGAGGCTGATGACATGGTGGAGCTATCGGTGTCATTGCAGGAGCTGGCGGTGGTTCAATCGGAGGCTGGGCCCTACGGCGGGCTGCCGGAGGGTGACCTAGAGTGGCACTGCCCTGAGGACCCAGCAAAGGTGTGGTTCGTCCTTTGGGATTCCCGGGAGTGTCAGCTCTGGGACATCCTTGGGGGAAAGGACTCGCCATGGTGTCCGAACTCGCCAACCTATCCGCGAAGCTCGGGGACACCTAGGAGAGGGTTAAGTCCGCCTAGCAGTTAGTTGAGGTTGACCTACAGCTCGTCGTGGAGGTGAGTTTCCCGTATTTGTCCTTGACCTCTCAATCTTTTGTTGGTTACCTCAGCATGCTTGTTTTTCATAGAGTTTGAAGGAGATGTCATCCTGTAAGTCTCACTTCCTCCGGATGGAGCATGCCTGGGTGGCTGAGCTTGAGCGTCAGCTAGAGTCCGCTCGCCGCGAGTCCCAGGACCAGGTGGCCAAGGCGACCATGGCGTGGGTGGAGGGGCAGCGTGCAGCAGAGCGGGTGACCGCCGCCAAGCGAGGGTTTGAGGTGGCAAAGGCCCACCAGGTGGAGACCGAGGCAGGGTTGCGGACATCCCTGGTGGACACCGAGGCAGCACTCTAGAAATCCCTAGAGACCCTTGAGTCAGAGCGGAGGGCCTTGGTGTCGGAGCGGAATGCCCTGGAGTTGGCGCGAAAGGCCCTGGAGTTAGAGCGGAAGGCCCAGTTGGAGGCAGACCAGGAAGTGCTCGCGCTTTAGGGCCAAGTGATGGGGACAGAGGAGGCAAGCTCCTAGCTACGCGAGCAGGTGGCCCGGCAGGCAGAGGAATTCTCCACCCTTGAGAACTTCTGCGTCGGTACGTACCTTTTATGTTTTTCCTCGTGTTGGTTTCTTCCTTCAGCTTGTTTCTGAGCTTATCGCCCTTCTTTAGGAGCTGGGCGGAAAGGTGAAGTCGCTGGAGCGGGACCTGGAGACAGTCAAGGTGACTTTCAGTTGGAATGCAGAGGAGCTGGCCAAGTCCCATGAAGAGCGACGTGCTCTTAAGGGAGAACTTGACTAGATCCACAACGTTGCCTAGCTTATCGTCTCGGAGGTCTTCGGGTCGGCGCCAAGCACTAGCGCGCCCGCCGTCCAGCTAGCGGAGGTCCCTAATGCGATCTGGAACCTTATCACAAGTGGGCTATTCTACGGAGCATTGGGGTGTTGACCTCGGTGGCGACATACCACCCAAACCTAGACTTCACCACTATCTACAGTGGGTACGCTGATGGCTTGAGCACGGAGGACATCCAAACGCTCAGGGAGAGCTTGCTGCTGCATGTGAGGTTGGTGGCAGAGCAAGTCTCTGCATAGTGGGTGATGGATGTTCACCGTGAAGACATGGCCAGAAGCGTGCGTCGGGAGGATGTTGCCCAGCCTGTGGATGGCATGGGGCCTGGGTCAGAGGTGGACATCGCTCCGGCTTCGACCGAGCCGAATGTCATCCCGCCGGGGAGTGAATAGCCCAAGCCTTCGCCGGTCGCACCGACAGCAGATGCCGCCGAGCCACCCTAATAGCTTGTAAAGTATAAGTAGTTTAGTAGATGTAAAAAATTGTAAGTTTATGGGGGAGGCCCCGTGTAAACGTTCTTGTGTACTTAATGACTACAGTCGGTTTTGTTTTTTGTGATGGAGTCACTCCATTCGGGAAAGCTTGTCCCTTTCGTTCCTTAGTTTTCCCTTAGCATAATTTTGTTTTTTATTCTTTCTTTCTCGTACTTGTCAGTTTGTCCCATAGGCTGCAACCTTGGGAGCCCAGGGCATGGCCCGCGAGGCTCAGCTACTCATAACCGTAGGTAAAGGCGGGGTGTGATTGGTCGGAATGTTTTGAAGCAAAGCTACGTAAGGTAAATTAAAGGAACAAACTACCCTTTTGTTCAGGTAGGAAGGAGTTTCACCATATGATAGCAAACAAAAAAGAGAGGTAGTAGTGCACCCTCGTGGAGCCCCGAAGCGACCCGGGCCAAAAAGTGTTCGGGTCAGGGTGCTCTTATAGGAGCAAACGCTAAGTAACCAACAGTAAGACTAAAATTTAGGGGAAGAAAAATGACATAGCTATTCCAAGAGTTTAGTGAGAATGTCGTCGTTGTCATCCTTCAGTCGGTAGGCGTCCGGTCGGATCAATTCAACCTTCAGTCATCCGGATCCTTGCCCGCTACGCCCCCTTTCTTGGTCGCTGCTTCTTCACCTTTTTCTTCCTTTGGCCCGCCGGCCTGCCGCAGAAGGCGCTTGAGGAGCTCGCAGTCCTTGTAGAGGTGTTTGATAGGGTAGTCGTGGTTGGTGTATGGGCTCTCCATGAGATCGTGGAAGTGGCCCAGAGGGTCCTGCTGGGGCTGCTTGCCCATGTGATCAGCCATGGTGACCAACACGGAGTTGGCCGGTCGGCGGTGATCTTTTCTGTTCTTTTTCCCCTTCTGCTTGGAGGGGCCCTCATCCTGATCCTGGCGCTTGGCCTTGCCTTTTCCTCGGCCTCTGTTGGAGCGCGGTGGGAGCGACGCTTACTGGAGGTGTTGGACAAAGGTCCGTGGTCCTAGGCCATCAGGGCTGGGACTCCGGTCGCTGCTGCGTGCGTCTCGGCTTGGTCCGAGTCGCGTGTATATAGGCGGTCGGTGTGGAGTGGTCATCAAGTCAAGACGAGGTGCCAATGTGGCGTCTTGTGCCACGCTTGGCAGTTGTAGTGGTGAGCGAGTGGAGCGACTCAACTGCAGCGTCCCCATTCCCCTGGCGGGGAGTGAGGCCGCGAGTCGGTATCGCGATATGGAGCTCTCCGCTTATTGAACGGTGGCGGTCTCCACTAGTGCCCGGAGGTTCCAGTGGATCGCCTGTTCCTGAGGATCGTTCGGCTCGGACAGGCCGCACAGAAGCATTGCCACAGCGATGATGTTCTGATTGGCCTGAGTGAACTATGGGGGATCGTTCCCCCTGCCCATGGCGTTGCGCTGGACCCGACAGGCATGACCCCGGGCGCCGCTCGCCGGTCTATGCGCACGGGGCGCAGTGTGGTGCGCCGAGTGCGCTGGCGCAGTCGGTGGCTGGTGCAGCCGCTGTTGTCGTGGTTCCTCGCCGTGCTCCCATGTGAGCTTGGGGGTCTCCGCACGATGGTCTGAGAGGGGCATGAGTTTGCAAGGACTCCGTTACCACCGGTGGCTGTCCCAGAGCGTCCGCCATAGCGCACTCCCAAGACGGACGGTGGCTAGGCGCCATGTTGCCGATGCTAGAGCTGTCACTCTCAACATCGTCATCGATGAGGTCGAGGAAACAAGTGAGAGCATAGCTGGCCATCCCCACAAATTTGGACTAAGAGGGGGCGACGCCGGCATCCTTCGGAGCCCTAGGCGTACGCGTCCGTGAGAGACGTGAGGCCGTAGGGGAACCGGTCGTATGGCGGTCGTGATGGGGACAACGGTGTCCCTCCGTGTAATTGGTGGAAGATAGAAAATAGCAAGTAAATAACAACATGTACATTACTCATAGCGGGGTTTGAGCAGAGAGTTTGCTCAGAATGAAGCACGGATGCCGCGTCGTCGAAGTCGTGCATCTCGAAGTCGATGGAGGGTGCCCCTCCGTCGGGTGCCGAAACAAGTGCCTCATCGCGGAGGTGTAGTACGCCGAGCCAGACGACAACGAAGTCCAGGCTTCCGAGGAGGAAGGCCTGGGATGGCTCGAAGATGGGTGGAACCCACGTCCCAACAGGTGGGCACGGGAAACTCCAGTGAGCCGAAGCGAATCGTATCGCCAGAGCCCGCCATGGCGAAGGTGGCGGAAAAGTGGGTCATCCGATGACTAAAAAGTATTGAACGTACAGCGTCTTCCCCACGGATGGCGCCAAGCCGCCAACTGTCGGTGCAGAAAGTGACCAACAAGTAAATATTTGTAGTTTTGTCGTACATTGTGATCGGAGGTGGCCTAGCACTCAATGACACAGGGTTTATACTGGTTCAGGCAGCATGCCCTACGTCCAGTTTTAGTCGGTCGATGACTTTATTCCTGAGTCCAGGTGCTCAAAGTTTGCAGTGGGGTTACAAACGAGAAGGAGAAAGATGGGGTGTACGAGAGGTCCGGCCGAACTCCGGTCGGAAGGGCCGAGAGCGACAGGAGCTCCGCTACGAGCTATGTGTTCAAGCGTGTGCTTAAGGTTCGAACCTGGCGGTTCTGTGGTTGTGAACTAGTAAACTTGGTCGATCTAATGAATCTGGATTCACCTTAATGCTGGAAGAGAGCACACCCCCTTTTATAGATAAAGAGGATAGCCTTACAAGTAAGAGGGAGAGAGTACGTATACATCTAAGTCTTGTTGCCCACGCCGGCGGGTACAGGATGATGGTAGGCGCCCATAACACTGTTGGATGTCGGATGCACGTGGGAGGCTGTGTCGTTTTGTTTGGGTATGGCAGATGTCGGTACCTGCTATACTGTTGATGCCCAGAGGCATGTGAGGAGTTTTACCATGTTTACTCGGTACGGTAAATGCCGGCGCCCACAACACTATCGATGCCCAGAGGCATGTGGGAAGCCTTACCGTATAGAAGTTAATGGCGCCCACAATACTGTAGGAGAAATGTCGGCGCCTACAACACTGTTTGTGTTAGGGTGGTTGCAGAGTACTGTTCCTGCAGGTGTACAGGGTACTGCCCCTGGTATCGTGGTTTGACTTGTGCGCCCTGCCTTGCTTTCTCCATTCGTTCCCTGGTCCTTTACGAGCAGGCGTCCCCGGTTGGTTGGTCCCAGTCGGCTCTGGTTGCGCCAGTCGAAGAAGAGCAATGAGTAGGGTCTTTGCATACCCTGGTTGGAGATGTGGGGTCGGAGTCGGAGGTAGTGCTTTGCCAGGCCTTCCGGTTGGAGAGACCGTCCGGAGACGGGCTGGAGACCGAAACGGACGCTCTGGTCGGAGAGGTGGGCCGGAGTCAGAAGGCGGGTGCCGTTCCTCCTCGGCCAGACCTTTCGGTCGGTGATTGGATTGCTCTTCTGGCCTATCGTTCAGATATTTAAGCCGGCCCATAAGTTACGTGTTTGTCTGCTTGGGCCGAGCCTTCATTTAGGAAGCCGGTCCGAAAGGGACCCCGGGTTTATAAACCCGACACTTCCGTTTGTAGTAAGCCATGGTTACTGTACTTTGAACGCTGGCCTTATTAGTACTCCGTACGTACTTAGATATAATTACTACCATTCAGAAGCAACAGGTGTCTAGAGCCGGTGTGCGACGCGGAAATGGACCCGGATGCGCAGTAATATTACACACACGTCGACACGTGTGCGACCCAGAATACGGATTACGGTACAGCTACACGGACGTGTACTACTACCAACCGCAATCTCATTAAGACGGCCTCCCAACTCTATGGATGGATGATCGATCGAATTGGCCTCCATCAATCCTCTGGTACATACCGAGCTCGCTGCGAGTTCTCATGTCTACGTTTCGACCTAACAGCGATTCTCTGTCACGTGCCATGTTCTCGTACGTACTACGCACTACTGGGGCTGTCAACTTGTAACAGACTAGCAGTAGTTTCCCGGTGTCTGGTTTCAACGCTACAGGGGGTTAGCACAGGCCACGGCATCGTATAATGCAGTTCCAAATTCCCTTGTACTACAAAAACCACTCTACAGAGTACATACGTACGTAGTACAAACAAATGAACCGTGCGCCCACGAAGAGCTCTGCTCATCGCCGGACGCTGGAGGGCAGGTAGGCGAAGAAGGAAGCAGGATGGACTCGCTGGAGCCGTCGCACTCGCACGCCGCAACCGACGAAACACGGGTCCAACGCACAGCTTCACAGGCCTCGTTCTCTATCGGCAAGGCGGCAAGCGGCATGGGCCCCAGGCCCAGCTCACTCGCGCGCGCCGATCCGACGAGCCGCCAACAAACAACGCCTCGCTCGCTGATCACTGACTACAGTAGGCGTCACGGATAGTGTAGCTTGCAATGGCGAGCCGAGGAGGGCCCGAGGGAGGCAAATAATTCAGCCTCAGCCACGTGCCGGTGCGGCGGTGCTGCTATGTGCTTGCTATTGCTACCACACCACATGCGCTGCCACTGGGAATTTGGGAACGGACACGGCGTGCCATTCTTTCAGATTCCGATAAGCCTGCTGGCCTGCCTGCCTCGACTCTCTTCTTTCTTCCACGTAGAAGCGCCAATGTGTCCTCCCAACTGGATTCAGTTTGCCCCTTCTAGTTGCCGGCCCTGTTCGCTTGAATTTATGAGCTACGATATTTTTCTCTCATAACAAAATAGCTTCGGCTTTAATACCAGACGGCTGCTGCGTCTTGGTCTCGTTTCGTTTCCCTGTCTGGACTGGATGGGTGTACTACAAGGAAACTCCCCGTGAGCGAGGATGCTTCCATGTGTCCCTCACTGCCTGATGTTAGCATGCATGGATGATGGATCGGCGGCCGCACTGAACTCCACTCCACTCGAGTTGGCGTGAAAGATCGAGGGGCTCTCTCATTGTCGTAGTAGGCGAGGCCCGCCCCCCCCCCCCCCCCCCCCCCCCCCCCATGTGGCGGAGGTCCTGCTGGCTGCTGTGGATGGATGGATGTCCCCGCCGGCCGGGGAGGGTAGGGAGGGATCCAGATGCCAATGCAGTAGAGAGGTCCAGCATGCAGAAGCTGAGAGCGATGCTTGTTTTCGCTTCGCGCGGAATGATTCCCGCAATCACACACGCAGCTCGTTCCTCGGCATGAAATCACACTCCGTCCTCCAATCATACAGCCCATCGATGATCGATCTCACTCCAATGGCCGTGAACGCTTAGCTCAGGAACAACCAATCATCGGTCACCATAATAACAACAGACAGTAAGTAGAGTAACAGTTAATGAGGATTGAGGACACTAGTTAGTTCTGCAGCTCCAACTGCTGAGGCCCTCGGTGGACCGCTCGTCCCCGGCCGTTTTGGAACGCCAGAACTTCCAGTGCCGTTGCCTTCCGCGGCGTTCGCGCCGGGTCCCAAGGGAGGCGGTTCCTTTTCCTCGTCCTCGCCATGAAAGATGAGTGAGAAAATCCATCGCCATTCACCAGCCTTCGTATCAGACCTGACCCAAACCCAGTGATGTGTAGTAGGCGGCTCATGATGGAGCAGGAAGATGGGGAATTGGGAGAGCTTTCGCCCGCTTTTCACCGTGCCTGGCTTCCCCTCTTCTCCAGCTCTCCTGCATTGCACGCACAGACGCACGCACTGGAGCCTGGTCGCCTGGAGCCGGAATTCCTTCCGAATTCCTGCCGGGGGCGGGGCGACAAGAAGCAGACGCGCGGGTGCCAGTGCACGGGGGCGGGCGTACGTCTGGCGATGCGACGCAAGCGAAAGGCGATCGAATCCGTGGGCGCGCTGACGGCTGACGCCCTGCGGCTGACTGCCGCGGCCCCACCCCCCCGCCTGCCAGCTCACTGTCAGCCACCCACCACCACCACTCCCCTCACCGCCCGGTGAGCATTGGCTGCACTGCACTGCAGCTTCCTCCTGCTAGTACCTCCCAGACCCAGCTCCACGCTTCCAATTCAATCAGAGCAAATAGACAGGGCAAAAATGGAGCTGAAGCAGCTGCAATGTAGCACAAGAATATAGTTTTGATGGTAAAAGCAGCGTCGGCTGCGATATGGAACAATTGGAGCAAAGGAATGCAATGGATTTTGATTGGATTTTTACAGGGCGGTACTGTTATTCCCCTTTTGATGATGGCCAATAACCAATTCTGTTTCTTCTTACTTAAAAAGGTTGCTGCATTTTCTTGTTTTCGCAGCTCAATCTTCTTCTTCATCTCCCTCTCCCAGTGTACAGATTCTAGCAAAACCCAAATAAGAAAAGAAAAAGAAAAGAGAAAACAAAAGAAAGGCAAAAATTGAGCACAAGAGGAATGGCAAATGGACTGACCAAGTCGTCCCGGATCTCATACCAGATGTGGAAGTAGGTACACCAATGCTATACACCACCAGCCGATTCCGATCCCGTGCGCCGGCGCCGGCGCCGACGCCGTGTCGTAGTCCTGCCCGCCGCCGCGGAGCGCGGGCGGGGAGGAGAGCTTTGTCGGCGGCGTCCGCGCGCTCTCGGAGGCCTCCGGGGCTGTCGCGACTGGCGGGGGCGAGGACGCGGCGGCGGTGGCAGCCACGACTGAGGAGTCGCCTCCGCCGCCTGCTGTGCGGGTGAACATCTCCTTGGGGAGGAGGACCTTGGAGACGGCGAAGACGGCGACGGGGTTCTGGTCGAAGACGGTCCGCGTGATGGTCGCCTGCACGACGCCCGTGTCGATGGCGACCGAGCCGTTGGCGCGGGTGATGTTGAGGGTGAAGCGGCCGGCGTTGCTGAACTCGGTGGCCAGCGTGGGCTGCACGGGGTTCACGATCGACTCCAGCGACCCCAGCGGGTAGTAGGAGTGGAGCACGTGGAAGCGGAGCACCACGGCCTTGCGGTCGGCGGGGAGCGACTGCAGGCGGTCGCCCGCGGGGAGGCCCGCGAAGGCGTCGTCGGTGGGGGCGAACACCGTGATCCCGGCCCCGCGCTCGTCGTCCTCGAACTCGGCCGCCACGCCCGAGGCCTCCAGCATCGACGCCGCCACGTTGAAGGCGCGCGCGTCGGCGAGGACGCGGGTGATGTTGACGGCCGCGGGCGGGCGGGACTCGGACGCCGCGAGGTCGAACCCGGTGGGGACGATGAGGCCGCTCACCGCCAGCACGCTCAAGTTGTACGGCACCGCGGTGATGGCGCCGAGGACGGTGGCGTTCGAGCCCGGGAACGGCGCCGGCGAGCGGACGACGGCGAGGGAGGCGCCCGCGGTGGTGACGTTGACGGCGCCCAGGTCCGCGGGGGCGCGGCCGGTGGTCTGGAATAGCGTGGTCACGAGCTTCCCGGAGGCGGGAAGGCGGCGGAGGTCGGCGGGGGCCAGGTACTCGAGGAGGACGTGGTAGCGGAGGACGTCGGCGAGGTCGGCGCCCGTCGCGGCCGCGAACGCCGACGGCGACTGCGGGAGGTTGCCGTTCGGCACGGCCAGCAGCGTCAGCGACGACCGCCCCGCGAGCTCCGCCAGCACGGGGCTGGACGCCAGCAGCCGCGTGAAGTCGCTGAGGTCCGGGAACGCCGACAGCACGCCCGTCATGTTGACCGCGACGGCCGCCGGCGCCGGCGACGCTGCAGACGCCGCGGCGAGCAGCGCGAGAGCCGCCGCGAGGAGTACGAGGCAGGAGACGGGAGGGATCTGTCTCCGCATCTCGCCGCCACTATTGGAGTGGAGTGAGCGAGCACTCGAGGCTGTGAGCGACAGCGAGTGAGGTGGTGAAGCTCCAGATGCGGGGTGGTGAGCGGAAGGGATTGAATATTTTATTTCGCTTTTGTCAGGACAGCGCCTTTTTTCTAAGGAAAAATGCTGGATGGTATTATTTTATATCCGGGATGGATATTTGAGTTCTTTGACAGAGTTTTAATCCCTTCTGATTAAGTTTTTAAACTGAAAAGTTAAATTTCGTAAATTTTCACTAATAATTAGTTAAACTATTTGTAAGTTTAGATATAAAACTTGTATCGGTAAATTTAAATTTAAAATGTCTTTAAGATATCATGATTCTTTAGCAGTTCAGAACATATTATATGTTAAAATCTCTTTCCATCTGACTTCTCTTTAGTCAAATAGATTTATTTTTTTTGGACATAGGAGTAGGGTGCTATACCGCCAGCGCGATGTGATTTGTGTTTTCATGAAATTTATGGCGTGAGGGTCCTGGTGGGTAGCTTGGACTGTAGTAGTCTGTAGCAGCAGCAGCTAGGCAGCTAGCAAGGCTGGCCACCAGCTCTAGCGCAACGATGCACAACTCGGCGGGACGGCGGATTATTATTTTTTTTTCTCATAAACTCATCTCAATTGTCCACAACAATGCACAATACATATTAGATTTTGAGAAAATGAAGTGACCAAGGACATATCGATGATCATGTTCTAGTGTTGTAAGGCAACTTTTGATAGTATGGCATTAGATATTAAAAAAAGAGATAAAAATAAGTTTCATCTAGATGAAACCCCACAATGTTGTTTTCAAGTCTTAATCTGTCATAAAAATCAAATACAAATAGTGCATATAAAACACAAGAAATAAAACTATGTGGCATACTTGTAGACAAGAAACCGACACATTGAGATTGGTCTAAATGAGTAATTAACCAAAAATACAAGCACCCACGCATCCCTTCAAGATTTCTTATGGTGGCATAAGAAATCTCACCAGCTATAAACATTCAGCTGGCACAATGATTTTTAAATGAACCAACAGTGGGCAAAAAGCCCACTTAAATTTTAACGTATTCATTAAAGGACCAGAATTCATAATACAGAAGAAGCATGACGCCTGCAAATAGGAAGTTGAGGGGAGTAATTTACGGGAGGAGCATCATGACACCAGTTCCAGAGGGTGCCAGTGTCGAAGCTCTGTAGATCCACAGCTTGATATGGGCATGGATCATGGCGTGTAGACCAGTGAGGTCTACACGTTCATTGTCAAACACGATTATTTAGTTGCAGCTCTTCCAGATGATCTAAAGCATGAAGACGACCACTGTGTTCCTTAGGTTAACCTTGTTGCCGAAGGTGAGCAAGCGCTAACCACGTATGCGAGGAGCCAAGGCTGGTGGGGGAGGAGAGGGGTTAGCCACTGCCAACACCCACGACCAGAACCCGACAAAACAAAGGCAGCCAATGAACATTATTTTTCTCTCACAACAAATCAGCTAACAGTACTTTCAGTCATGGCTTATCAGCCAAACGAACATGACAATATTTCTTGGTAGGAATTATGCAGAACCAACGGTGTGGTGAGTCGAGGCGGCCATGAAAATTAAGGAAGCTCCTGGTTCCGGTGTTCGGGAGAATCCCGAAGAAGATTTTTCACCTATGTAGAGGCAAAGCCAACCTAGTTGACATCTTTGAACGACGATGTATGGCCTATTTCCTGAATTTATTCTAGGATTTAATAGTGTGCCTGTGGTATTTCGTTAATCTGAAAATCTGCTGGCCCTCTTTATAGGGTTAGGATGTGTGTGCATGTCTAACTCAATTCACGCACATCAAGATAAAATGTAGAATCCTTATTTGCCTAAAAAATCGCCACATTTGATAATGCCCGTGTAAACGCAATGCTTGTATGCCTAGTTAAAATGGCCAATTCAGCCTGTATAAATTTCTCACCAATGGTCACTATTTTATAGCTTCCTCGAGTATAAATTTCCAGGTTTGTTCAAACAAATTTCACAGATTGTACATTCCCATAGTCACATTGTCAAATGTACACCTATAAATTTATTAAAAATGGCCAATTGCTCGACAAGATCATGGAGCAATAAATCAAGTTTACTTTCTCAGATTGTATTATAAAATGTGGAGACCGTAGATCACCAATTAACTTTGGTAATTGCGTAACTCTAAAAGATGCATACTCCTTGGTTACAAGAGTTGCCTAAAGTCAAACCTTTTTAAAGTTTAATCCAATTTATAGAAAAGGGCGTCAAAATTTATATACCAAATAAATTAATATCATTAGATACATGATAAACTATATTTTCATAATGTGCTCAATTAGTATTACAAATATCTATATTTTTCTATAAATTTAGTCAAACATAAAAAAATCTAAGTTAAGATAACTCTAGGAATTGATTTACCTAGGACGAAGCGTTGGTACATATATGTCCTGTTGGCTTGGCTGATAAGTCATGACTGAAAGTACCGTTGGTTGATTTGTTATGAAAGAAAAATACTGTTCGTTGGCTGAAAAGTACGGCTTATAAGTCAAGCGAACAGGGCGATAATATCTAATGTGATGATCCATACGCGGCCACATGGTGAATGACACAATCAATGTTGTTTCCCAACTCACATGATGTTTAATTTGTATCTACTAACCAACTTGCCCCATCATCTTTAGGTCCACAGCGACATGCCAGCGTGCAAGTAGCAAACCCTCACCCAAATGAATAGATCTGCTAATGCACGAGAAACAAAATAAACAATTCTGCAAAGTCCTTAACCTATTGGGACCTACTGTAAAAATTGATTTCAATGATCATTTTCCTTCCTAGCCCATGTAGTTTCCTTCATCATTCAAACAAATGTGGATTGCCGTCTAGAAATTAGGATGGATCTCAAGCGGAGGATATAGAAATATGTCTGGTTATGTAGTTTCTGTTGTGATGATTTCGTGATGAAAATGGTGTTTGCCGTGAACCTTGTCAACGCAAAAAGTTGTAGAAAACTTGTTGATCTTAGTTGTCCTAAAATTTCATAATTTTAGGCCAACATGTTTGGGAGTTATTAATTTTGCAAATTCCTTGTCAGATTTTACTTGTTTTTTGTGCAGTACTGAAAGGTTATGCTTTTTGACTTGGTTAACCATTGAATCATCTCTTGGTGACAACAAGAGAGTTGTAGTACTTTTATTAGGCTTTCCAAAACATTAAAGAACATAACTTTTGGGGGACTAGAACTCTAGATACAAAATTCTGAAGTTCCTATCAGAACTCTGTCCATGTTTATATAGACCGAAACATTTTAATGTTTGACTTTGCTAACCGTTGAATCATTAAGGTGATAATAATAAATAATAGTAAGGACTCTTCCCCTTATTTTCTATATTTATCCTTTTCTAAGCTTAAATAAATGACTATAAATTTGTAGTGGGAGCGTAGGATCCAATAACGGTGGGTGGGGCAGGGGCTGGAGCCCCCGTGCTATATCTGCTATATCTGCCCTGAGAAATCTATCAACCGCGCAACTTGGCTAGACTGAATAGAAAGAGGTAGCAAATACATTTGGCATGTTCGCTGATTGGTTTCAGGGCTAATAAGCTCGGCTGGTGCTGGTTTGTTGTGAGAGGAAACACTGTTGGCTGGCTGATAAGCCCTGGCTGAAACCAACAAGCGAACATGCTGATTAACTATACATCTCCCAAATTTCAAACCAAGATTTTTATTTATGGAAACGTTCCTTATAGGCATTCGTCCAGATGGACGGACCCGGCCCCCGCCCGCACCCCCGTCACCCGACGTGCTAGGCGCTCGCTAGCTCGCTCCCGGACTCGCGCCTCCCGTCGCGGCCGTGCTCCATTCGCCTGCCCCTGCTCCTGCCGAGGTCCGTGCCGCCGCCGAGCTCCACACCAGCTACTTTCTCGCCACTTCGCGGCTTCGAGCTCCCAGCCGGCGTCGAGCTCCACGTCGATGAGCCTCCATTCGTCCAAGTAGCAGCAGATGCTATGCTAAAGCGCATGTTGCAATAGTATGTTTCAAGTGTTTTCAGATGTTTTTGAGGTATGTTGCAAGTGTTATATATCGATGTTGCGAAAGTAGATCGGGATGTTGCACATGTTGTAATGGCTATACACATATGTTTCAAGAGTATGTTCCAAATGTTTCATCTGTTCTAGACGAATGTTGCAAGTTTTTTGTTTGGATGTTGCAGAAGTAGATCTAGATGTTGCATATATATGCATGTTGTAAGCATATGTTTCAAGTGTTTCATACGTATGTTTGCAAATGTTTCATCTGGATGTTGCATATGATTGCAATGATTTTCAAATGTTTTTCAAGCATTTTTGCAAGTGTTTTCAGACGCTTGTTTCAAGTGTTTCATCTGTCTTCTTTTGTATGTTGCAACGGTTGCATTTGGGTATTTCAAAAGTAGATTGGATGTTGTACATGGGCGTGGGCAGCGTCCGGGACGGCGTGGGCGACGTGCGGGGCGGCGCGGGACCACTACTGCGCTCCCTCATGAGCCCGACGCGCTAGACGATCGTTCGCTCCCTGTGCGGGCAGCGTCCAGACGCTAACACTTGGATAAGACGTCCGGGCGCTACTAAGTCCGTTTTAGGGCCTGTTTAGTTGCCAAAATTTTTTGCGCAGTACCCATCACATCGAATCTTGCGGCACATGCATGGAGTACTAAATGTAGACGAAAAAAAAGTAATTGCACAGTTAGGTGAGAAATCGCGAGACGAAACTTTTGAACCTAATTAATCTATAATTAGACACTAATTGCCAAATACAAACGAAAGTGCTACAGTTGTCAAAATCCAAATTTTTTTGAATCTAAACGGGGCCTTATTTATCTGACCTGAACTCCTTATCTTCCTCCCACCAAGTGAAAGGCGTTGCCTCCGTCACATATTCCAGCTCCACCAGACCACAAATGATGTTGCATTATAGGCTATTTCAAGTAAGATGTGAGTGGAGTAAAACCTATCCGTGACGAATTATGTACTCCCTCCATCTCAAATTGTAAGTCATTTCAAGAATCTTGGAGAGTCAAACTTTTTCAAGTTTGACTAAAATTATAGAGAGAAACACAAAGATTGATGACATCAAATAGGTATAATATGAAAATATAATTAATGAAGAATCTAATGATACTTACTTGGTATGATAAATATTATTATTTTGTTATATAAATTTGGTCAAACTTGAAAAACTTTGACTCTCTAAGATTCTTGGAATGACTTACAATTTGGGATGGAGGGAGTAACAGATAATATTTTTTAACTGCACCCCTATTTGTACCCGCCCACGTTGGATATGATACCCGTGGGTACCCACATCAGCGATTTATATTATAACTAGAATAGATGAGAAACAATATATCCACACATAGACCAATGGGTAGAATCTTATATCCATACTTATACCCACGAGTGAAATTTTGTACCAACACCCACACCCGTGAGTACCCACATCGGCAAGTAGGATTGCCATCCCTAGGCACGACGGATCTTACCTTGAGCTCACTCTCTGATGCTCGACCATCGGATAATGACAATTAAACTCACTACAGCAGCTTCTGAACACATTATTGCAAATAAGCAGATACCTTGCGCTATACTGATATAGCAAGAATCAAGTTCCACTGGGCAGTTTCCAATGTTAGAATTGTGAATAGAAGTGTAAGAGACAGTTACAACAGCGAAGACCTAGCTAAAAGAATACAGGGAGACTATTGCAACAATGCCAATTTTCGGGCAAGATGAGAATTTTTTTTACAATGCCTGTCTTCCATTCAAAATTTGTACATGATGACAGACTGCTAATGAACCATGTACAACAGCAATACTACCCAAAACCATTTGATACTTCATTGACAATGGGTAGTATCCTACTGGAGTCAGATCTGTTGCTGAGGATTAGTCAGTTGATATATAGTTAGCATCACAATTAGTCTAATATACTCCACAGAGGAATCTGGGGTTTCCATGCTGGCATATGCTATACAAGGAAAAACCGCTACATAGGGAGAATAGATTGCCTTCAATGCTGTGGCAACTGGCAAGTATGCTTGCAGATGAAGTAATGAAAAGCCGCACAGCAAATGAAGAATGAACAAACTAAACTGGATGTCAGAAAGAATAGGGTTAGTCAGGAAATGCAACTACGAGATACTATCTACTGTGTCTGGATTTCGAGTGTTCTGTTCTATTCAAGCGGCACATGCAGTCAGGACATGGAAAGGTATATATAGATTCGTTTGGTCTTTTCATTTCAATCCCCTTGGCATCGCTGTGTGCTCTCATATTAAGCAAGTGCCGCTTCAATGCCTTCCACCTGCACATAAATGAAAATTATGGTTTTAACAAACAAGATGGTCAAGTGCTTAGAACTCAAGATAAACCAAAACAACACTATGGGCAAATAGTGTTATCATACCCTATACGTGGATTATCAAAGAGTACGGCAAGCCTTCTTTTGTCTGGTTTAATTGTTTTTGAATGCCCACCATACAAGTATCTCCTGTGACCCATAAGGAAATGCGGGAAATTTCCACCTTGTGTGGTCACAAAAACTTCACTTTGGGCGCAAACACTATAGTCAACAGCAGCCATCCTTGAGGAGAAATTCTGGCAATAATGAGTCGTTTAAGAACAATCAACGTATGGAAGTACAGAACAAAAAAAATGTAGCTAACCCTGCAGTTCCTACCTTGAATGGAGCAAGTTCCTCTTCTGATGCCAGTGTCTCTTTTGTCTGTAGGAGAGGAAACATTTCAAGAAGAGAAGCCATGTTCTTCTCTGCTCTGTAAATCTTTCCAGATGCCAAAAAGATTGCAGTCTTATTGCTGAAACCCATTCCACGAAGCATTAACCCAACCTAAACATCACAAGACTTCTCAAGACAAATTCTGCCTGATACTAAATGAATTTGTTTTAAACTGAATAAAAGGAAACGAACAAAGCATGGACCAGCAAAATGTGCTTGAGAGCAAATTTCTGAAATGTCAATAACAGCAGTTGTTCTACCTTTTGATATTAGATACTGACATACCTCCAAAGGTGTAAGAGGACATTTTCCATTCATTCTGATTACTCCTGGTCTTATTACTCGTCCTCTCTTAGTAAATTTCCCTCTCCAACCTATTTCTCTGGCTGCATCCATTTCCTTCTTCTCCTCATCACCACCATCATATACACAACATGAGAAGGCAATCATATCCTGCAAGATGACAATTAGCAGATGCCACACTTACTTCAGAACACTGGCAGCATATTACGCACAAGATTCAAATACATAATGGTGGATCCTTGGTTCCCAAACACATAAGCATTGAATTTCATGAAAGAGATCCAACCTCCTCAAAACGAAGATGCACTGAGATATATTTTCCATCACTTGCAACGCTTTTCTCTCTCATTCGAGAAACTAAGGTTTCAGACAAAGACACAATTGGTTTAGAGAATTTTAAGGCTTCAAAGTTTGCCAAGCATCTCAACCGTTGAACAGCAGAAGGTGCATCAAACGAGAGTCGGTTGGCAAAAGGAGAAATCCTGATGAACCTGCACTAAAGAGCATAGCATCAGAAAGAAATGCATTATAATTGAATTGAACACTTCATGATACTTAACAAAATAGAAACTCCTAGCTAAATAGTAGTGCCCTTGTAAACAGGGAAATGATTTGACACCTAATTCCATCATTAAAGGGAGTGTCAACAATTTAGTAATCCTCGAAAGTCAGCTTCCACAAGCAACAGGTCACAGAAACTTTTGATGGCAAAGAATGAAAGAATTGATCGAGTCAGAGGAAATGGTTGCTGCAGATAAGTTTCATGAATAAAAAGGTAGTATCCTTCTAGAATAAATTTAAGAGGATAAAGTTGAAGAGATGCTCCAAACACCACTAATGATTTTTAATATAGGATATCCTACGTTAACATATATCAATATCATAGCAAGTACAATAAAAAGGTTGTAGTGGTTATAAATATATCATATATATGCTTTTACAGATTCCCATGTCAAGTTTAATATCAAACTCATATCCAACATACTAGAAGTGCTCTCTATTCTACAGTAAATGATTGTAATCAGATACAGAGGTTGTGTTACCAATTAATAAAGCTATAACATTTGAATTAGTACTCCAGTTAAATCATATGGAATGTAAGCAACTGATGGCGAAGACCGCCCCCCGCGGTTTTTACTCCGAGAAAGAACGTAAGTCAAACCAACCGATAAAACTACCGAACCCCGGCTTCACCCTACGGGGCTGCATTGTAACCTGGGTCACACCCAAACCCAATGGGCTGCAAACCACTGCAACTACCAAACCATAGGTGCAACAAGTCCGCACCCTGCCACTATTTTTAGGGTTGCCAGTGAAGGGATTTTTTTTGTGTGCCAAGATAACAGAAGATTCAAGTAGTAACTGAACTGTATTTAAACTCACCTTTCTTCAACTAATTTTGGAAGAACAACATCTTTGTAATATTGAATGCGTGCCCAAGCCTTTATCTTGAAATTGAACACATTGCTGAGATTATGACCAAACCGCTCCATTATAAAATCCGGAATTTTGTCGACTACTCGAACATCATTTTGTAGACGTTGTACAAAGTGATCTTTATCATAGATATCACTGAATTTGCTGTATCCAAAATGAAATGTCTGATTTTAATAAAATTTACAAGCAGAAAAGTATAATACTGACAGATGGCGTTTGCATCAGCTAACACGACGCTAAATCTCACAGTGCACAGGAACAATCGATAATATTTACACAACCACCTGAACTGTCAAAGAACCTGAAGAAAGTGAAACAACTTAACAAAAGGCAGAGCCATCCAATCGAACCAAGTGCCAAATGTATACAACACCCAACAATAGGTAAAGCAATCCAACCGTTAAAAAATTGTTATTTTCCTCCTAGAACTAATTGATATAACCCTTTTAGAAATTTCTCAGCAATAATAACAAGAAACCGCAATTCAGTCACTGAAGCGAAGTTTTCCCAACATGACATGCAAATAAGGATAAAAACCAATACCTTTATGGTGTGTTAACTAGTGAAGTCAACAAAACTAGCAACATAGTGCACAACTAACTTCAGATCTACATAATTTTGTCCATTATGCAGTACAACTCCCTCAACCTTACTTGAAATCATACTGTAATACAAAACCATGTTTAAAAAAAATCTCGAACTATGCAGGAGAGCTGTATGCCATTTCATTAAGAAGAAAAGAGAATAAAACAAGTGAGATAGGCAGAATGCCTTCTCCCCAACCCAGCACACACATGCCTAGCAAAGGATTAGCTAAAGACGCGCCACCAAACACTACAAACGACCACCACCAGCACCTCTGCTATATAAGAGGATTAATTGACCATGGCGAGCGACCTTAGGATCAGCTCCAGGTTTCCTGGAGCGCTAAAGCCCCAGCAGTACACCATAAACTGCTCTCAAGCGCAACAGCCTGCAGAACAGCTTCAATACATGATCTTGCTCCATCAATATTCTATTTTTTTAAACGAACTCCATCAATATTCTAGAGTGATAATGATGCAAACAAGATATAAAGTGTGAATTCAACATTCTAGAGAACTTAAAAACTCAAATGTTAAAACTGCAGGAGTGTTTGCAAGAATGAAAGGCCACATCTTACATTTGCATCAAGCAAGATCACCATGCATACTAGAAGAAAACGACATATTATGGTTTTACATCATGAACTGGGGGGAAATCCATTTAGCTTACAGGGGTTAATGGTATGTTCCAGTACTTAATACAAATTTGAGTTGAGAGGTGGGGAATGCACCTAGGATCCCTCCAAATGCTATGGAAATGGAAATTTGGGATGATAAGAGTAGCATTCAGAAAACCAGCAATGGCGACTGCATTGCAGATCTGAAAAAAAAAACAGAAAAAAAAAACAAAATAAATAGAGGCATGAGTTAGTAACTCAAGATACCACATAGCAGTTAACAAAAATATAAAATATCAGGAGTAATCAGAAACACTGAGGTAAGGCGATTACTGATGTCCTTTGTTGATTTAAACCACCATTTGCCTCAACGTATATGTAGCCATTTGATTCAGGTAAACCTAATAGAAGTTATGGAATAAACTATTAGAGAGAGAGAGAGATCAGGGGGAATATGCAAGTTTTCTAAACGGAACTAATTCCAGTCACGAAACAAAAATGATGTTTCCGCCTTCCGAGAGTGATATATTGACACTTTCATTAACCTCTAAATTTTCGTATATTCTGAAAAGATTTTTAAAATTGGATACTATTAGGGTAAATTTTCATTTGTCCAAACAAACTAGCCTATAAAATATCTTGCGTCAAAATTAATACGGTTTGAATAATTTTTACACTGTGAGTTTAATAACAGAAGCACTGGAGGTGGTACCGCATCTGACTCTTCCAAATGTAAACTTGGTAAAAAAACAAATCATAGAAGGAAGAGAACTTTTCTTATATCAGGAAGATGATCAGTTAATCATAAACACTTGTCAATCATATGCCGAGAATCATAGCCCCAATATGCGCTGCTGCCTGCTTGTAAGTTGTATGATAAACTCATTATGACATCTCTGAAATTTAGCTTTGTTGTAGTTGTATGATAAACTCATTATGACATCTCTGAAATTTAGCTTTGTTGTAGTAGGGTCTTTGGCTTGTCACCCCTTTACACTTTGTTCAAGCTGGCAACCCCAGCTGT
Source organism: Miscanthus floridulus (assembly GCF_019320115.1). NCBI lineage: Eukaryota > Viridiplantae > Streptophyta > Magnoliopsida > Poales > Poaceae > Miscanthus > Miscanthus floridulus. Next base: position 81,388,904 of record NC_089596.1, on the reverse strand, counting down.
TCTGTAACCAGATATTTTTTCTCGAAAACACAGGAGAACTGTGCTTTATTATATTTAGAAGAAAAAAAAGGGGGAAGAGACCCCAAATACAACACACACCACACCACCCAAAAATAAAAAATACATACGCGCCTGCAGAAACCAAGATATTGCTTTCTAAAAGCAGAGTTATGCTCTTTTCCAAAAAAAAATGATAAACTCATTACAGTGGAGCATAATAAGCAGTAGGCCAGTAGCTTTACTCTTGTTTGCCTGTTTGCAGTTCTATATAACAACGTAACTATGTGCAACAACAGTCCATTTGCTAAAATCAAAACATAAGACCATTTAAATTAACTTCTGTAATGATCAAATACAAGGAAAAAAAGTCTTCCATTCACAAATATGAATGCGTTCAGGGGTTTTACAATCTACATATTAGAAAGGAAACAAAATAACCTGAATTGCATCAAAGACACATTAGAAGTACCCTAAAACAAGACGTTAGAAGGAACAAAAAGAATTAGAAATTACAAGTGCACGAAATCTGCACATCTGATGCACAATATTTAGTCAAGAGCCAAACAAACGGAAGAACGGCAAGAAAGTGGCATACCATCTGTCACATTTTTTATGCAGGGCCGCCATGTGCCACCTTTGTAAGTGTGCCTCCATACAGTTGCTAGCTAGAAAAATATGACAACGTGAGAGGAAGAAGCATACATGCAAAATTAACACAAATAAGAAGCAGAAAATTATAATCATCAAAACATGGAAACAGAAGTACAGGGCTTTTTTCTACCTCATTGCTGGATGCCGTCCAGTTAATATATTCTGTGGGATATTTGTAATGAAAGATGTAAATAGATGCAAATATATACTCACCCAATGTTCTTATTCCACTTGGCATAATAAAAGAAAAGGCCTATCTGCAGATGGATTTGATGTTTTTATCTTTTAATCATTCATGCACTGTATTCCATGCGCATAAACAGGTTTCAGCAGATTGCATATCGAAATTTATTTCTTTGGTCCACTCAACCAGACTTTACTTTGGTTCATTTGGAATTCAGTTTCTTTGTCCATTCACCCATATTTTGCACCGGATAATTTGAAATTGATTTGTTTTGTCTGTCAAACCACGGTTACATTGTTTCATTTGAGGACATAATAAAAGGATGTTATAAGTGATACACGAATAAAAGGCAGTGAAGATGACAGCAAACGAGATGCAGAACACTTAAACACCAGAAATGCAGGCGAGGTTTGCTTGTTGTGGTGCGAGTGCAACTGGAGCTTCTTGATCATGAGTGCAACTGGATTTTTTTTTTAATAAATATTCTCCATGACAATAAGGGCAAGCAAAACGAACATCACTTATGAGAGCATGGTGTAATAATGGATAAAGAAACCACACTTTTTGTATTTATTAAGAGCAAAGGGCAGGATAGCGCATACTAATTTGGATGAGACAATTTGACTAAACCAACCAGTGATCTTGCAATGTAACAAGGACCAATAACATTCTAACATGACTGCCAACCTGAACCAAGTTTCAGAAGATGTGACAAAATGGTCGTTCATATCATCCCATGACACAAAGCAATCACATGAACAAGTAAATAACAATATAAAACCCACGGTTCAAGCACATGTCCATTGTCACCCATTTCCTCACTATTAGAAGACGACCAGGTGCCAGTTCGGATTGATCAACACCACTTAAAATAATCTAAAGAGCATGTTACACCATCTCAGCTCGACCACAATATGCAAAAGCATTACGCTGCTTATTATGCATAAGCTCGATCATGCTTCAACCATTCTGTGATCAATACGGCCAAACATTTGCGCCACATTGCAAGCCCCGCAAACAAAATTAAAATGCTGAAACAAACGTGCAAGGAGGAGGGAGACACACACTAACCGCGCCGGTGGAGTTGTCGGCGTCCATGTCGGCGCGGAGCCGCGCGTACAGTTGCGGGCTGCGGTACACCGACCCGGGCGGCTGGCGCGCGATTATCCGCGGCACGGCGTCGAGCGGGAGGGAGCCCATGTACAGCAGCATCGCGGCGACGTACAACAGCGGCGCGAAGAGGAACACCGCCTGCCTCCGCAGCAGCGTCGCGAGCACCGCCCTGGCCAGCCTCCGCGCCGCGCCGCCGCCACGGTGGGCGACCCCCGCCCGTGCCGCCGCCGTTGCCGAGGCCGCGGCCCCCGGGATGCCCCTCGCCGAACTCGCCTTCGCGGACGTCCGGCTGCCCCCGCCAGCGCCGGCCCCAGCCGGCACCGGGGACGACGGCGACGGTGGCGGCGGCGGGGACGGCGCGCTCGCCGCGGAGCCGAAGCTGCCCAGGCGGCTGTACGCATGCCCCTGCATTGGGTCGGTGCCGCCCCTCCGAAGCTAGGTCTAGGCCTCCCCCGCGCGAGATCGCTGCCGCCCGCGCCGCGCAATGGGGGCGAGACGAGAGGGGGGCGGGGCGGGGCGAGGAGGACGAGGTGGCGCGTGTGCAGGCGAACCAGCGGGGCGAGTGCGCGGCGCGTGACCGACCGAGCGCGGCGTGGCGAGGTGGCGTCGACTCGGATTTTTTTTTTAATTTTAACCCTCTTTGAAAACTTATTTTAAATCTAACACGGTCGTTTGTTTAACTAATACTTTTGGTCGTGTCTATTGTTCTGGCACGGCCAAATGTCTGTACCGCGTTATGCATAGCATGGCAGAGGGCTGATGTGGCAGCGACCGGAATCGCTGACCGCTGACGGGGCAGGGCCTGCCGCGCCACCGATCTTGGCGCGGCACTATCGCACCCTGATCCGTGGCGTGGTAGAGCCAAATAAAACTCCCGCCGCCAGTCCCGCTGCCCGAGCAGCAAGGCCGTCTGGCTGCCGCGTCTGCGTCCGCCCGCGTCAACCCGCCGCCGAGCACACCGACCGCCACGCCACGAACGCCGGCAGCCCGGCCCCCGTCCGGCCCTCCGTTGTCGTTTCCCTCCATTCCATTCCCCGGTCGCCTCCCTTTCTCCTCATCCTCGTGCAAGGTAATAACGTATATTTTATTTTCGTTTGAATGGTGGATAGTATATTATGAATGGGAGCTAAGTTTAGGAGGAAAATTATGTTTAGAAACTATGATCTACGGTTTGAAGGAAGATATTAGTTTGATTTTGTCAATGTTAAGATTAATTATTTAGTTAGAAGTATGTTTATCATGTATATTTTTGTTGCTATAATTGTCGGTTATATTATTTTAGTTGCATTGCAAATGATTATATTTTATATTAATTTACGTTGTGTTTGATTGATGTTTAATTTGAACCGTTTTATTAGATGAAAGACATGTTTCGGAAGCAATTATGATGAAAACGGGGTCGTACTAGAGAATTCTACCCCCGACGAGTCTAGCAAAGATGCCCCCGTCCCACCTGAACTCCCTGTCCCTAACTATGACTATGGTCGTCCGGCCGACGTGTTTCAATCGAGACATCCGGACACAGCGGCTCGTTGCTTCTACACGTGTAGTCGTTTTAATGTAAGTAATTGTTTTCGTATATTTTTTTCTTCATTTGTATTACTAGGTTACTAATATTTTATTGATTTTTTGTTGTGTATGATCATGAGAGGTGTTTTTTCTTTCAATGGATCAACGATGCAGACAAGTTTGATCTCAGGTATCTTCTTTTCGACGATTGGTGGAGAGGGCAACATCCACGAAAGCACTTCGAGCGGTGGGTTCCACCTCTCCCTAACCCCCCTCCAATGACGACTAAGGAGAAACACTTAGCCGCAGTTAGACGACTCGAGAAACCTCCTCTATGCCATTGCGGAGACCGAGCCGTGATAAACCCTGACAATACGTTGAAGTTTGTGTGTCCAAACAAGTATGAAGTAAGTGCAAATTGTATGTGTTAAAATGTTGAGCTATATGAGTCATGTACTAATGTCACGTTATTTAGATGTATTCAATGGCGAAGTGTCATTTCAGAGAGTGATTGTATGGTCCTAAGAACAAATGGTCCGAAGAACCTCCAAAAGCAAAGCAAAAGAAGAAAGAAAGGTTAATTTATAAAGCATCGTCAGTCAAGTGCGAACGTGGCGTTAAATCCAACTACGGTCTAGTTCCTTTGGAGCTTAGAATAGGCCATTATTGCGGCCATATGATTGACTATAATGAGGTTGGTTATTTTTGTGGTAACCATGAAATCGTATTTTTTTTGCTAAGACATATATGATATAATTTATCATTTGAACAGAGCACTAGAAAATACATGTGAAAATATTATAATGGTCAAGCTAAGTTCTTAAATGAACTGAAGGGGAAGCAAGTAATTGCACGAAAGAGGAGATATGGACCTGACTACGTCAACCTTTTCGTTAAACATTACAAAGACAAGATGCGTGAGTTTGCTAGACAGCGCATTATTTATAACCCGATCGACATTGGGCTTGTCAAATGGAGATTGAAGAGACGGATGATATTAGAGGAGGAAAGAGCAAGGAAGAAGGCAAGGGAGGAGACAAGAGTACATATGCAGGTCTTGAACGAGCATGTTGTTTCATTATGTGCCAGTGAGTACTTCGAAGTCTTTTTTTCATTGCCTGATTTTAAATGTAATATAGTCGCGTTGCTAACTTATTGCATTTTATATATGAAGAGATTGTATGCAGCGAGGACCATGTTGTAGAGGTGGCTTTTGCAAGGTACGAGGAAAAGAAGTTAGATGAGCACAGAAAGCGAGCTCATCGCACCGTTGAATCACCGATTGTATTGTCTGATGAGGGGGACGAGGATGAGAACGACACTGTCAGACTCAGCGAGCTCATCGTTCTAACAGAGACGGGCTTGCAGGCGGAGGAGGCTAAAGACGACACTGGTAGACTGAGCGAGCTCATCGCTATAGCAGAGGTGGGCTTGCAGGCATAAGAGGTTGAGGACGACACTAACAGACTGAGCGAGCTCATCGCTCTAGCAGAGACAGGCTTGCATGCGGAGAAGGATGACGACGCGTTCTTCACTCAGGCCGTAGAGGCCGTAGATGAAGCGAAGGCCGCTTACTACAGGCGAAAGGCAGATCAGGGCAATGTAGGTGAGCCTAGCCACAACAACAGGGTTGTGATTGAGGATTAGTACTCGGACGACGAGTTGCTTACTCAATATGTTTCTGACTGAGGGTTTTTAATTGCGCTAACTGTTAGTTCCATGCTTTATTAATGATCAATGTAGCTATGTAGTAGAAATTTTATTGTGTTGTCTTATATTCTATTTGAACTACTGATGTATTGTATCCATGTGTCATGTACTCGGATTATCCATGATCGATCTTAAGTGATCACATCTGTTTATATCACGCGTTCAAATTTTCTAAAATAAATGTAATCGGGTGAAATTATCTCGAATACAGCGCCGTAGCCCACTCGTTCGGCCGCGCCATAGCTCATGTTCTGCCGCGCCAGAGTCCACGGTGCATTAGTGCCACGCGCATGCTACATGGCGTGTCAGTGTCGCGCCATAGACGACGACGCGACAGTGACGCGGACAGACAACATCCAGCTTCAATTGAGTTGTTGTCGGTGCTGTACAAAACTATAAGTGATGCTGCGATCGTGCGCAAGTTGAAATGAACATGAAGCAAATAAATGAACGACAAGTTACCACATAACATTTTTATTGGTTTATGAGTCTGCAAGTTTTCGACGATAATATTTATTCGACATAAGTTCGACGTAATAAACTAAGTCCCAGGAATATAAGGATCCCTCGAACACCTCTTGAAAACCTCGTTGTCCGATGAAAGAAGGGGGTCGTCGTACTTCACCTTAAGAAGGGGGTACAGCTGGTGCGGCGTGGGAGGGGTCATCCTGTCACAAATTGATAAAAAGGGTTAGAGTATTCAAATTAATAATATTCAGATTAACATTATGTAGCATTGTAAAATTTAAAATACTTGTTATGCAGTACGAACACAATATAAAATCATCTGTTGCCCTCGTCTTCTATGCCGGCTAGCCTTGTGACCAGATTATTTGCAAATAGAGCAAAGATTCCTGCCACGGGTCTCGTTGAAGTCTCCCCCGCCGTACATGTCTTCGCCGTACCCTCTCATAGCGTCCATATCCTCCTTGAGTCGCTTCTTCTTTCTCCTACCCTTCCCTACCTTCATTAGATTCGGATGCGACATGTAGTCATAACCATTGTAAGGTGGCCACTGTGTTGGGGTAAGGTATGACTCGAAGCTCATCTCCTAAATACTAACGGTGTTCGAACGGAGATACAAGGATGACATATATGGTAGATTCTCATAGTTGTACACGCGAACCCTATAGGCTGTGATCATACGAGAGCAAGGGGCATGTATGATCTGAGGGACGTTGCAACTGCACTTTACCTTTTCAAGATCAACTCGGTAGTTTCGTCCACCATAACGTTCGTCGCCCAAGCTTGTGCCACCCTTGTCCCGTACACTAAAGATATGGCGGCATGGTTCATACGGCTCAGCGGTGTGCTGCTTGGCCAATTCCTCGGCCTCCTTCAAATGTTCAGCTCCGGCCTTTTCAAAACGTCCATGCTTAACTATATTCCTCTACGCAAGTTTTCACCTCTTCACAAAGTATTCGTTGCACTTATGAAACGAGAACTCAACAATTCCAGACACAGGTAACGTGGAGTGAACTGTTGCTGATTTTCCTTCCCCCTATTGTCTAGGCAAGTGTGGGGTTCGACAACTTTAGTTATCCTTCACTTGTCATCACTCTGTCTCTTTCGCGCATTTAACCTCCACATACAACCGTTTTTGCATATCATGTGGTATCTCAACTCCTGATCCGAATGAGTGACGGTGTACTGCCTATAGTGGTACACAGCATAGTCCTAAAGAAAGAGTTTCATCTCTGATATTGTGTTGAATATCATCCCCTTCCTAAGGGTTTTTTTCTCATGGTCATACAATGAATTCCTACACATCTGGAGACCGGTGTCACAAACTGCCATATTCGTCATGCTGGCATCCCTATAGTTCAGAACACCCATAAAAAGTACGTTCTTGGACCTTAGTTGTTCAAGCTTAGTCGCTGTGTAAGGTGATGGTGGAACATACTGCTGCGCTTCACTAATTCTGGCCCATGAATCATAGGGGGTATCATCTGTAGCTAAATCTATGACTAGTCTACCCTGAGCCTGGACACCATGCAAAAATCTCAGTTGGTACTGGTAATGGCATAGTATGAACCGGTACTAGCATGACATCAGCTGGTGTTGATATAGTATCTGTACCTCCTTGGTTATCATCATAATCGTCTAAATCACTGCTAACTACATCACCGATCTTGTCCTCCTCCTCCTGCTCCTCCTCTTCCCGTTCGAAATCATTCACATCGAAGTCATTGCTTATACAACCTACTGCAGTTGAATGAAACCGCTCCTACGTCAACTGACCATCCAAATCCATGTTACCCTAAGTTACTTCCCCTTCGACCCTCAATTCTTGCTCATTGCCTCCAACACCGTCAATGGATGGGCTATCCTGAATACCCTACATCATGTACCCATTCTCCACCACCACCTCAGCCATGGGCACATTGGAACATTAGAGAACCATAGTATAGCGGAACCAGTGAGCTGGGTCGCGCAAGGGCATGAGGACATAGTGTGCCCTAGTCTTTCCAGTATCAAACCTCCCCTTCAGTGTGAAATCACCGCTAAACTTTGCATTCAAATGAACACAAAGAGCGTTGAAGCTAGGAGGTTCATCAAACCATTTCAAATCTTCTTCCATATCCTCAAACATACCATCTTCTCTCCTAACACTTCCTTCATACAAAACTCTAACACAACAATCCATCTGTAAAAACATTTCAAGAAACTTCATCAAATCGTCGAAATCGTCGTACGTAATGTCCATAGTAATATTAATACATATTCTAACTATAAGTATACTAACTAATTTAATATTAACATCTATACAAGGCTAACTACAATAATTAATTAAACTAAATGCAATATATAACTAGACTCAATAACTGTACTAACTAAACTACCTAACTTTACTACCTATACTAACTTACTATATTACCTATACTAACTAAACTAACTAACTTTACTAAATATACTAACTATACTTTAATAATTTTACTAACTTTATTAGAGGAGTACCTCGTTGCAGCGCGCTAGACCGGACCGGGAGGCGCGGGCGCAGTCCTCGGCGGGCAGCCGCCGTGCGTGGCCGGAGGGGGTGGCGCGTCGGCGTGCAGGCTCGGCGACGGGCTGGTTGGGCGGGCGGACGCGACCGCGGCGGCCAGGCGGCCTTGCTGCGCTGCTCGGGCAACGGTGGCTGCTCGGCCACTGGCGGCTGCGGGCCGCGGCGGGGGTTTTATTCGGCTCTGCCGCGTCAGGATCGGTGGCGCGGCAGGCCTTGCCCCGTTAGCGGTCAGCGATTCCAGTCGCCGCCACGTCAACCCTCTGTCGCGCCACCATGTATGACACTCTATAAGCACTTGGCCGCGTCAGGACAATAGACGCGGTAAAAAATGTTAGTTTAAAAAAACCGACGGTAAGTGTTAAAATTAAAAAAAAATTATCCACTAGCGGTCGCGGTCGCAGTTGCGCCCGGGCACCGGTACGATAGTTCGAGTCGAGTCGGGATCGTCCGGTTTTTTCGGGCTTTCGAAAAGCGCTTGGGTTTCTGCCGTTTCGACGCGGACGATGACCAAGACATTGATCTTGACGGAGATACAACGATCGTTGGCCACTGGAGTCAAACGGAAGTAGCAGGAGTACGTGAATTACGGCGTGCTATGCGCCGACGCCTCTTTTGTACTCTTCGTCAGACCGCAGTAGCAAGCTAGTGAAAATAACAAAGGCATGTCAACATCATCATGGGGCACATTGCACATTGGTTTAATGGAATTTTTGCGCTTCAAGAAAATAAAGAAGGTTCAAATGAACTTCAAGTGGTCTGTGTTTTAGTATATACTCCATGTGCCTTGGCTACTTTAGAAGTTTAGCATCTAGATCTATGGATGATAGTCTATGCTTAAATGGCGTCACATCCAGGGGACTATTGGCCCTTGGCAGTAGGCCGAAGAAAAGGATTGATGTTTTCTCCATGCCTCAAGCTGTCTCCCTGCATAAACGGCAAAGTTTCATCGCTGGTTCGTGTGCATAAACGGCAAAGTTTCATCGCTGGTTCGTGTGCATAAACGGCAAAGTTTCATCGCTGGTACTACAATGCAACATGTCTGCCCTTTTCTACGTTGCTTTTGATAGTGGAACCGTTCGGTGCAGCGAAACAAAGTCAAAGAGCATGAAACTTGGAACACATGTCGAGCCCGTCTAGCTCAGTCGGTAGAGCGCAAGGCTCTTAACCTTGTGGTCGTGGGTTCGAGCCCCACGGTGGGCGAATGTTTTCCATTTTTGTTCTTATTATTATATTATAAATATGGATGGATACGGACTTTCAATTGTCAGTTGGGTGCCTGCGAAACATGTAATTATTATCAAATGAGCAACAGTGATGCTCTACTTCATCATATAAAATCCTCTAAAAAAATACTTCTATCATATAAAATGCTCGAATAGCTCGTTCATAAAAAAAACTCTGCCTGCAGAACATGTTATCATTATCAAATGATAAAAACTCAGCCTGCGAAACATGTTATCATTATCAAATGAGCAAAAGACTGTGCTTCATCATATAAAATGTTCGAATAGCTCGTTTCATAAAAACTCTGCTGGACGTAAAAGTAGCAGCACAACTCCGACAGTTTAGTTGTTCAACACTTCAACTGCAATTCTACACACACGCTTAAAGGAAATCTAGTTGAAAGCAGCAGCAGGACACTGCCTGAAGTCACCAACAGAAAGGTTGAACTAACTTCTCCATCCACATACAGCATCCATTTAGGTCATCATTTGAAGATCCCAGTGGCCGCCATCTTCTTTTGGATGTCTTGGATCTACAAGCAAAACGAACAAGAAAGCCAAAGGAATTACAAGCGGTATATAACTTTCGCCAGAGATGCATGCCTTTTGCCTTAACAGATGACATAAAAATTACCTGCTTTGACGAGAGGCCGATGTGTTCCAAATCTGTAAGCTGGACAAGCAAATTGTATTAGAAGGCCATTTCAGACGTTTGGATTCATTTTCCTTTTTTTCTTTTGGAAAAAAGATCTGGATCATTTCACATTCTACAAAAATCTTACAGTTTTGAACGGTCTTGGTGAGTCCTCCCGTAATTCCAGAATATATTCTGCTCTCTTCAGGCCAATTCCCTAGCAAACAAGAGGGGAAGTTACTCAGAAGAAAAGGCTGGAACAACAGTGATCGAAATGCTATTAAGATGAAAGGATCATACTTTCAGCTGCTGTAGCTCCTCCCTGCAGTCATAGGTAAGGGAGAGAAACATTAGAAAGAAAGACTGCAAAAAACTGGATATTTTTTGTGACATAAGGTCAACCTAAGAACAAAAAGTTCATGCATTCTGCTATACTGACAGGCCAATAGTCAGAGTTTTACAGACTATAACATAATAACGATGCCCAGGAGGTACATCGTTCAAGCTCCTTTATGGAGATAGACTTATACTCGTCTGGCCCAGACACAGGCCCATCTTCGCCAGCACGCCCATTGCCTGTCGACATCGCTACGGCCCCGGCTGCCACTTCCCCCGTCCACGCGATAGACGTTGACGGGATCCTTGATCGTGTGGCCACGGCGGAGCCTCACGCGACGCAGGTGTCGGTGGACGACTTCATCGCCTCCTTCAAGAAGCCGCTCGAACAGTCGTTGCTAAACACCCCACAGCTGCGCGTCACCAAGGAAGCATGCAGGGACGAAGGTCTGTTCTGGGTTCCCAGGCGGAGCGCACGACTGGCGGCGAATAGCAGGAACAGGGAGAACAAGCCCGACGCGCAGGCACGGAAGGTGCTCATGAAGAAGCTAGGCTACGAGGTAGACACCGAGCGGCCGGACGAGGCATCGTTCGATGAGCTCCATGAGGCGGCGTTCCAGGTGGCTCTCACGGGAGAGGCTGGAGAAGTGATGCAGGTACTCTTCCCAGGAAGAAGGCAGCAGGTGCTCCGGCCTGCGACCGCTGTCTGAACTCTATTGCTTTCAGTCGCTACATGTGTTCTTAATGTCGGAAAACATCCTAATCTGGAATGTGCGTGGGTTAAACATGCGCGCGCGTAGAGCTGTCGTTCGCGAATTCCTGCTGCAGGACGTCGTCAGTTCATTCAGTTGTGCAAGCAGTAATCAGGGAAGGACAGGATTGGGTCCTTGGAGGCTTCGCTCCTGTTGGAGAAATTGCTCAGGTCTGGTCGCAAGATTCTGCGAATATGTAATGCCTATGTCTGAGTTCCAGTAGTTAGGTCTGTGTTGTGCTGGTTGTCTGATGTTGGCGACTCGCCGCCATCAGCTACTGGTTTGTACCGTTTTAAACTTTTATCCCTCTTAATGAAAAACGGGTGAAGTCCCGGTCGCGAAAAAAAAAGAATGGCAGGATTCCTGCTGAACTTTCATAATGTGAAGAAATGTAGCTTGTCCTCTCATTTGAACTGACACCTAGGGAGCAAATTACTTGAACTAAAAACTACGAAACTGCATTCGCACCCCCACCCAAAATGTCAGGTCATGTTTGTAAATGATCCTTAGGCCTTATTTGGATACTCATGTATCCATCTCAAACCATGTGTGTTGAAGTGGGTTGGTGTGGAATTTTATGGAATTTAGTTTAAATTCCACACCAAAACACTCCAACAACACATGGATTGAGATGGATATATGGGTATCCAAATCCAAACAAGCTCTTAGTTAATTTGTGATGTTCACAAACCATAACTGACATGTCCATGTTTTTTGTCACGGTGAAGCTACACCGTAGGCATACAAGATACTAGAGAAGAAAGATTAGCCTAAAAGTTGATCAAAGTGCCTTTTTTAGATCCAGGGGGTTTATGCAATTTAGATCCATTGCATTTTTGCTTCCCATGTGCTATTTTAGCCACTTTTCAGCAAATACGTACAGCATCAGCCATTTTACGCATCAATCAAATAAAGCTAAGTTCAATAAAAATCTGGAACTGGGGTGCCAACAAAAAAGGTTGTAGAATTTGGACTTACTTGTCTGCAACATTTAAAACTTCAAGGTACTGCTGAACAAGAGCTTCCTAAAAAGTCATAATGTCAATTGATGAATCTTAAAGTACCAAATATCTTGTCTATAGAATGAGAAGGGGAACCGTACAAACCTTTAAGTTAGACTGTAGCGCATTAAGTCTCTCTAGTGGGGTTGCACCAGGAGTCTCCTTGACTATGTTATGTGTTTCTATTGGAGTTTGGGGCTCCAATAAAATGGGGCAATTGCCATTATCAGATATTTGCTGCTTCACAGGCACCATGTTTGAAGAAATTGGAGAAAGAGCTTTCCTGAGAGAAGCTTCATGTTTTTCATGGCATTGAGTAACTGAAGGAAGCACCACTGCATAAGACTTTAGACATCAGATTCACACGTGGAAACACAGGTAAAAAATCTCGAGGCCTTTAGACATCAGATTCACACATGAAAGCACAGGTAAAAAATCTCAGAGGTTGTTCTGAGTAAATTTCAACTAACTTTTCAGATTTTGTAACCACTATTTCACACAGATATAATACTCCTGAAGTTTTCTAAAGTACCTTTCTTTGGTGTATTTACTTCTGTCTGCCTTTGCTCTCGATGTATATTTTCAGTGGGAACATGGACTTTTGGATCAAAAAGCATCCTGTGCAGGAGAAGACAAAGAAATAAGAACTATGTATGGTTCCATGTAATATATAAAGAGGAAATGATAAAAAATACTAACTTCTTGAGTTTACCACCATCCTGATCCATTGCCTTAGCTCTACAAGAAATTCTGGAAGATGTTGGTTGCTTCATATGGCTCATAGACAATGGAGTCTTGCTGGCAACTGGGGAGAGAAGACCATCCATTCTTTGGATGCTCTTTGTTTTCCCCTTTGACTCCAACCATGCTCGTAATTTGGCTTCCATGTCAACCTTGACCTTGGGAGTTTCTTGCTTGCTTGAACTGGTGAAAGTCTCAGTATGGCATGGACGAGCAGCCAGACTTACTGTCTTGGCTGACTCCTGGTATTCTGCAGGATTCTGAAACAACAAAAAACAATTAGCCAAGTTCTACGTTATGAGACATCCATAAGAAAAAAGATTGAGAAAAGTCACCAGGCAAGCTATCATCACAGCACGGCTACTGCCTCCTAGAGAATCTTGAAGTATGCGGGTCAGTTTACTCTCTCTGTAGGGAATTCGGTGCTCATTCTTGTTTAGAGCTGAAAATACATTGGACAATGTAAACAATGAAAGGTTGATCTTGGAGCTTTCTTGAAGGTGGATGCCCTCATTCAAAGTCCTCCTGTTGTCTTCGCTACCTATAAACAACAATCAAGCACAACATGAGTTCAAGTACAGGGATACAGCTTAAGCATGTGTGCCTCAATCCAGACTTCCAAAGAGATGTACCAGCCAAATCAATGAGGTTAAGTTTCCCTTTGACAACATCAGTGCTGACCCTAAGTGAGAGCACAGCGTGGCTCCGACTGGAAACATCATTCAGTCCAGTGTGGGCGACATTTCTCCTTTGCACGCCTATGGAATAGAGCTCCTCGAATTCCTCCATGGATCTCACAGGGACCTTCAAACATCAAAGGGCAACAGTAAGCAACCGATTGAATTCCAACAAACACATTCAGTAATCACCAAGCAGCATCACATTACCCAGCTCAAGCCCTTCAGCTGCATGTTACCATCTTTGTCATCCAAGGCCATGATTTCTTTTGCTTTAGGCTCCAGCAGGTCATAGCACCGTTCCAAGTACACCTCATAGTACGACATCTCAACAGAGCACCATGTGCCAGTGCAGTTTGCTAGGATTGTTGAAGCAGCCAAGGGGATTAGCCCCGGAAAATCCTCCGTGCCCTGTTCAGCAGCCACTCAGATAGGTTTCAGTGAAATATTGTTTTGCCAAAAGTGGCATTTAGTCAAACACATTGCAGTGATGATAATAGTGGGCACCTGCATTGTGTAGGTCTTGCCGCTGCCGGTTGCCCCATAGGCAAAGACCGTCGCGTTGATCCCCTCGAAGATGCCTGGGATCACTGCGCGAACCTCCTGGTCAAATATCTGGCTCACGCTGTCCTCTTGACCGAAGAACGAGTCCACTTTATACAGTTCACTCCGACTGCATAAATGGACCAGTACACCAAAGCAAATAAGGAAACGCAATCAAACATGGGAGAATGAAAGCAAATGAGATTGCGTGCTGAGACTGCTCGTTTGATCCCAAAACCAAGGGGATTAAATCCCCTACAAGTCAGCCCCCCCCCCCCCCTTCCAATCCCTTTGGTTTTGGGATCAAACGAACAAATTAGCTAGGAGTATAAATTTTCCATGCAAGCACTTCACCAATTCCTGGAAGGTTAAATGGAGGTACTAATCGTGATGGTCCGCAATTAGCGCAGGAACAAGTCCGAGGGCTCCAGATCGTACGCTGAGGAGGCGTTTAGGCGTACCTGGTGTGCTGGTCCTTGAGCTGGACGGTGACCTCACCGCCGGGGTGGTAGTCGAGGAGGGAGACGCAGGGTGCTGTCGCCGAGGCGGCCTCCGACGGGAGGAACGGGCGCACGCGCAGCACGACGCGCACCGGCAGCGAAGAGCGCGCGGAGGAACGGGCGGGTGTGGAGGTGCCCGCCATCGGAGCGAGGATCACGCGGTCAGCGCCGGCCGCCGGGGGAGAGGGGCGGAGCAAGAGGGTATTCGGATTCTGGGCTTGGTAGTGGCAACAAGACGAGGAGTGGCCGAACGGGGGCGTGCCGCTTGGGGCGGATCCAGATGGTACCGTTGGGGCGGAGGAGGAGGTTCGAATTTTGAACACGGCAAGCGGTCAGGTGGTGTGAGGTGGATTCTGTGAGGAAGTTCGAATTTTGAACACGGCAGGGCAGCCACGTCGGATTCTGCCGCCGTTCGTAGAGCACGGTACTACTCACAGTCCTGATTTTTTTTTCAACAACGCTAGCGCCTTATGTATAAATCAGGAGCCTTTTCCTAGGTGCTAGTTCACACGTACTCCGGTGCCATGACGTTAAACTCTTTTGTCCAACACGCCATTCCGTCTCTATTCTGTTTGGTTTTGACTGTTTGGCAGCTCTTACATGTGGGACCGGACAGGAAAAATATCCATATTGTTCTTTCAGTCACGGGCATATGTGGAGGCTGTGTTGACCGATATTGATTGGTATCTCCCTCAGTCTCTCACTCTCTCTTCTCGCTCGACTCCCTCAGTTCCCTAACCCTAGCGGCAGAGAAACCCTAGTGACGACGGAGGCTGTAGCGGCGGCTAGGAGAGAAGACGACGAATCACCCGTGCTTGTGGCGACATATGGGGTAGTGGAGCGTGGATTCGACTGTGGATCCAGAGGATAGGCGTGGCATGGCGGGGAACAAGGGCATGGGCTAGCGAACGGATTGGATTCCGGACGAGTGAGTTCACTGCTTCCCCCCTTAGTTTCGTGGCGCCTCGTGTTTGTAGTGTTGATTGGTATTTAGTGCCCTACGTTTGTGCCCCGTGTTTATAGTGTTGATTGCATGCTTCTTGTTCATCTGTAGGATGGACGCAGAAAGTAGCTACAACTTAGAAATTTGGATTGTTGCTCCCAATTCTCGTGCGTGGTGTTTTCGTTGAACAAAGTCGTGGATGTTGACCGCATTAACTTCACAGACCTAGTTGCTGAAGTTGTCGACAAGTATCCTCATAACTACGCTGATATAGTGAGATTGTTTTATTTCTGCATGGATAGTAAAGTGAACATCCAAGTCTGCACTGACCAAGATTTGGTTGAAATGTTTGCAAAACATAAGGCTTCCAAATGCTACTTGTTGACTGTTGCATATCATAGCCTAAGTAGTGAGCCCCCTGTGATTCCTGATTGGGATTCTGGTAGCACTGTGAACTCTGTTGAACTCCCATTCACCCCTTCAATTGCTTGTCCAAGCTTAGCAGAACCAAGCCATGCCACACACACTCAATCTGTTGAACCTGAATACCTGGCTAACCTAAACCCAATGAATGAGCATGTGGGTGTTATGAGGAAGGGTTGTATACCCCCCACCTCCTCCCAATCCTCAAAGCCAAGGTGGGAATAAAGAATGGGAAGGTGAGAGTTCTAGTGCTGATGAATCCTCTGAGACAGACTCTTATGATGAATCCTCTGATGATGAAGTAGAAGACATAGATGATATGGTTAAAGATAGGGAGCCTGGACATATGCCTGATGTTGATTATGACAAGAAGGACCCTCCTATGTCAGTAGGAACAGTGTATTCCGACATGGATGCTTTTAAGATTGCTTTAGCTACTCATGCTGTTAAACATGAGTTCAACTATGACATTGAGAAGAGTGATACAGGGAGGTATAGGGTGAACTGCTCACAACAGAGTGAGGGCTGTAGGTGGAGACTTCATGCCTCAACTCTAAGGGATGGGCACACTATTAAGGTAATGTGTTAGTACATTGTTTTCATTGACTGCTCCCTGTTTTTCTTGCATTGTGTGGCTTGTAATAAGTGCATTACTTAATTGTTTTGTAGGTGAAAAGGAACCCCTACCCTCATAAGTGTCAGAGCAATAGGAGGCAAGGAATCTGTGTAGGGGTAACACAGTTTTAGGTGTGCAGTCAGGTGATTGATTGGCTGAAGGAAGATGAAACTCTAGGTGCAACAGAACTGCAAAGGCGATTGAAGGATGCACACAAAATTATGGTGCCCTACAAGAGAGTGTATAAAGGTAAAAATCTTGCCATGGATAAGATTTATGGGCCTTGGGGCAAAAGTTTTGATAACATGTATAGGCTTAAGGCTCAGTTAGAAGAATCAAGTCCTGGATCATTTCTTGTCATTGATAATCACACCATCAATAATAAGATCAGGTTCAATAGGTTATTCTTTGCACTGAAACCATGTGTTGATGGATTTCTTAAAGGCTATAGACCATATCTTGCAGTTGATAGCACATTTTTAATAGAAAGGTTTAGGGGACTGTTGTGCATTGCTTGTGCAATATATGGGCATAACTGGATGTATCCAGTAGTTGTTGGTGTAATTGACTCAGAAACCAATGAGAATTGGGTGTGGTTCATGGAGAGGTTGAAGAAAGCAATAGGCACCCTAGAGGGCTTGACATTCTGCATAAATTATGGCTAGGCAGCAATGAATGGGGTTAGTGAAGTTTTTTCAAATGCTGAACATAAAGAGTGTATGTATCACTTAGTACAGAATTTCAAAAAGAGGTATAGTGGGAAGGTATTTGATGATCACTTGTGGGCTTCTTTATATTCATGGAGCCCTTACATGTTTGAGAAGCACTATTAAGCAATGGCTGTAGCCAAACATGAGGCAATGAAGTATCTGCAAGAAACTCACAAGAAACTTTGGACCAGGAGCTAGCACAGAACATTATCAAAGGTTGATTATGTGACTAATAATTTTGCTGAGTCATTTAATAATGGATCAAGCCTGAGAAGGCAAAGCACCTGGATGACTTGCTGGACACTATAAGACAGAAGATTTTGATCAAATGGAACCATAGGAAGAAGGTAGCCAATAAGTTGGAAGGAAAGATTATGCCTCACATCCTACAGAAGCTAAGGAAAGACAGTTACAACCTGGACATTTAAGTGATCACAGCCTCCCCTGATGGTATGGCAGAACTGTATGCTAAGGGAGGTAGTGGCTTCAAGTTTATGGTTAGCCTACCTGACAGAACCTATTCCTATAGGGTTTGGCAGGGGTCAGGAATCCCATGCAAGCATGCAAATAGCCTACATTACTTCAATTCCTGGTGAAAAACTAGAAGACCATGTGAATGACTACTTCTCTGTCAACAAATTCAAAGCTGCATATGAGGGTTCTATCCCTTGTATTTCTGACAAAAGCATATGGCCCAAAGCTGCTCATGGCTTTTTCATGCACCCTCCCTGTCTTAGGTCCATAGGAGGTAGAAGAAAAGAATAGGATGAAATCATCACTTGAGGGAGGTAGCAGCAAGAAGAGGGCAAAGAAACATGAGTGCCCCATCTGCCATGAGTTAGGGCATCACTAGTACACTTGCAAGAATGGAAATCTAGAAGATATAGTTGTAATGGAGGCTAAAAGGTAAACTATGTAACTAAATTACTTTGCAGATACATGTACAGCTTCAATAACTTAGTTAACTAATGTAACTTTTTTTATGCAGGGGTCTTCCAAAGAAAAGGCTGAAAAAAGCAGCAAGCTGTAACACAGAGACTAGCATTGTGGTTGCTACTCTATCCCAGATGGTGTTCCCACACAATGAGGCAGTGTTCTTCTTCTTCTTCTTCTGGTGCTAAGAAGAGCAAGAGGGCAGCTACCACTACTACTTCAAGCTCAGGTCCAAACAGTGTGTCTAACAGGTATGTTTACCAACTCTTCAATTGATCACAACACTTCTATTATGACTGCTAATGCTAAAGCACACTCTGCCTTTTTGCCACAAGGTCTGGAACTGGTTCCAATGACCTAGTTTCAATCCAAACTGTGCACCTGGCCTCTTTCTATGAAGACTCCATTACAATAGAGATAGAGCCACTAGAGACTGTGCTGCCCCAAGCTTCACCAAGGAGGAAGATAGGGATCAAGAAGAAGCTTACACCAAAGGAGCTCCAAGTTGCAGTAGCCAACCCATCCAGCCCTGCTTCAAATACCAGAAGCAAGAAGCTCCAACTATAGTGAAAGGTGCATGCTCAATGTTCTTTTGGTGATGTGGTTCTAGAAAAACACCTGCTATGTGATGGCACGACTATTCTTTTGCTCTATGATGAATGTTCTGTAATGGCATGACAGTACTTAGCTATAGATGAAAACCAATAACTTAGCTGCTATGTGATGAATGTTGGTGACATGTTGGTGCCATGAAACCTTTTGAAAGGATCAAGATGCCCAAGAGGGGGGTGAATTGGGCTAATTCTAAATTTTTGCAATAATTAAGCCCTACACTTAGCCCATTTCACCCCTTGTGTCTAGAATGTGTTTTATTATTTTCCCGCACAAAAGTTTTACATCCCAGGTTCCAATCCTACTCTAGCATGGCAATTCTAGGAATGTAAAGACATGAAATGAATTGCTCAAATGTAAATGCTCAAAGTAAAGAGAGGGAAAGGAACACGGTGATATTTTCCCGAGGTATCAGAGAGGCTCCACTCCCCACTAGTCCTCGTTGGAGCACCCGCGCAAGGATCAAGTGCTCTCTACGGGCTGATTCTTTGACACTCTGTCGCTGTGAATCACCCACAACCGCTCACAACTTAGTCCTCATTGGAGCACCCGCGCAAGGATCAAGTGCTCTCTACGGGCTGATTCTTTGACACTCTGTCGCTGTGAATCACCCACAACCGCTCACAACTTGACTTGGGTCATCCATAAGGTCTGTCGGATCATCACCAAGCTCCTAATCACCGCCGAGCCGTCTAGGTGATGGCGATCACCAAGAGTAACAAGCACAAACTCTGACTTGACCAAGACAAGCCTAATAAGAAAGGTGGATGCACACTTGCTACTCCTTATGCATTAATGAGGTCCTTAATCTTGGATTATCAAATCTCAATCACCTCACTAGGCTCTTGCTCTTCCTGGCACTTCAAAGGGTGTTTCTCAGCTGAACAAATGGGCAAGAGACCTCCTATGGACGAGTGGAGTAAGTATTTATACCCCCTTATTCAAAACATAACATTTGGAGACTGAGTCATCACTCTATAGGATGACCGGATGCTCTGGTCAGGGTGACCGGATGCTCTGGTCAGTTGTGCCCGCCATTGTGCCAGAGAGAGCCATTAAGTTCTGACCAATGTCCGGTCAGCACCCACCGGACGCGTCCGGTAAAGAAAAAGCCTCTCTAGAACCTCTCTGGAGTCGATCGGACACAGGCACCCTAGCGTCCGGTGCTCCTCAACTCAGCGTCCGGTCAGTACTAGATGACTGCAGTTGATTGACCAGACTCTGACCAGCGTCCGATCAGCACACACTGGACGCGTCCGGTAAAAAAACTCTCTAGAACCTCTCTGGAGTCGACCGGACGTAGGCACCCCAGCATCCAGTGCTCCTCCACTCAGCGTCCGGTCAGTACCAGATGACTGTAGTTGATCAAATGAACAGACTAGAAAGTAAACGCGGAAGCAAAGTAAATGAGCATAACCAAGTGACATGATATATATATATATATATATATATATATATATATATATATATATATATCAATGTAGAGAGCACACATGTCACATAAGTCTCACCATCACATGTATATAATACAATTCATGAAAGTAAACATGAATGCACGAAGTATCACACATAAAAGACCAAAAGAAACGAATCAAGACCATCTCACATGCTCCCCCTAGATCTAACATACTCGCTCCCTCTCCCCCTTTGGTGTCAAGCACCAAAACCTAAGGGTCAGACGGTGGGACAGAAGCAGTCGAGTCAGGCGCTGAGGTGCGGTGAGAGATCTAAAACTAAGCTGCATCATCCTCTGACCCTAAACTCTGAGCGGTCTGACCCTATGTAGCTAGAAGTAAAGGTGAAGCGATCGGGGTCTACTCAGTAACTAGCATGGCCTGTGACTCTGGAGGTGTCACTGTAGGAAGTGGAGCCACATCTGCCTCTGTCGCTGTCGCTGAAGCCTCAAGTGTAAAAGTGACTGTCTGAGGTGGATCGGATGATGCAACAGACGATAGAAATGTCTCGGTAGTCTGGGTAACAGGAGCAACTGTGGTAGGGATAGAAACTCGAAACACTAGAGGTGTAGGCTACCCTATAAGCTCACTGAAAGTAGCGCTGAGACTCCTAGAGACTAGGGTGTCCATCACTAACACCGAAGAACTCTAGGTCGGAGTGAAGCCTGTAATAATAGGAGTAAAGTGAGGACCCTGAGCTATCCCTGGTGAAGCAAACCACTGAGACACCTGCTCTATAGGTGAGGCAAACTAAGGAGCTAGCTGTCTCTGACTCGGAAGCCCACTAGGCTATACAGCTGGAGTCACTGGAGTGGTGGTGGCAGGCTAGCCTATCTGAGGTGTAGATTGCTGAGGAGCAACCCTAATAGCAGTGAATACATGCTACATGAGGCCGAGTAACTGCTGCTGAATCATAAGCTGCTGCTGCTGCATGGCCTGCTGCTACCGCTAAAACTTGTCCTATCGTGCCTGAACCTGAGCAAGTGCAGCTGCGGTCTACTATGCCTGGCGTGCCTAATCCTACCTCATATGCTCAAGTACAGCTAGAAGTGCCAGGTCTGTCTATGGTGGCTGTTGAAAGGTCCTAATATAGCTAGAGGGGGGGTGAATAGCCTATTTAAAAATCTACAAATTAACTAGAGCAATTTGATTAGTATGACAAATAGCGAAACACAAACTTGCTCTAGCTCTACAAGGGTTGCAAGCCACCTTTCCAACAATTCTAGTTGCAATGATTACTAGGCACACAACTTGCAATGTTACTACTCACTAAGAGCTCTCAATCTTGCTACTCTAAAGAGCTCCACTAGATGAACTTAAAATAACAAAGTAAGCTCTCAATTCTAATTACACTAAAGAGCTTGCCACAACTAGTTTGCAAGAATATAAATGAGTGGGTAGGGTGATTATACCACCGTGTAGAGGAGTGAACCAATCACAAGATGAATACTAAATCAAACACTAGGAGAATACCAAAGGGCAAGAGACAACCAATTTTTCTCCTGAGGTTCACATGCTTGCCAGCACGCTAGTCCCCGTTGTGTCGACAAACACTTGGTGGTTCAGCGGCTAAGAGGTGTTGCACGAACCTCGTCCACACAATTGGACACCGCAAGAACCTACCCACTAGTGAGGTAACTCAATGACACAAGCAATCCACTAGAGTTACCTTTCGTGCAACACCTCTTAGCCGTCGAACCACCAAGTGTTGGTCGACACAACCAGTGACGAAGCCAGCGGTGGGGCTAGGGGGGCTCTAGCCCCCCCTACCGATCCTAGGCACGTGGAGCCCCCCTAAGCCCTCTCTTAAAATTTTATGCATATATGTATTAGGTAGGAGGGGCTAAGGTTAAGAGAAGATAAAAAAGTCTCTATTCTTTTATTCAGCCCCTCCTAAATTTTTTTCTGGCTTCGTCACTGGACACAACGGGGACGTAGCATGTTGGCAAGCACGTGAACCTCGGGAGAAAATTGGTTGTCTCTTGCCCTTTGGTATTCTCTAGGTGATTGATAAAGTATTCATCTTGTGATTGGTTCACTCCTCTACGCGGCGGTATAATCATATCACTTACTCATTTACATTCCCACAAACTATCTATATCAAGCTCTTTAGTGTAGCTAGAATTGAGAGCTTGCTTTGTGGATTAAGTTCATCTAGTGGAGCTCTTTAGTGTAGCAATTGTGAGAGCTCTTAATGAGTAGTGACCTAGTGGATTGTGTGCCAAGTGATCATAACAACTAGAATTATTGGATAGGTGGCTTGCAACCCTTGTAGAGCTAGAGCAAGTTTGCATTTCGCTATTTGTTATACTAATCAAATTGCTCTAGTTGATTTATAGATTTTAAATAGGCTATTCACCCCCTCTCTAGCCATATTAGGACCTTTCACCCCGCCTCTGTGTCTGAGGCCTCGGTGACACCTAAGTGCGTGTGCGACTGGAGCGTCGAAGCTGTGGCTGTGCTACCTGCTCTGCCTCCTCAACTTGCTCTTCCTGTTGAGTGTCCTCTATCTACTCTGCCGACTGTGTCTACTGCTCAGTCACTCCTTGAGTCTGACTCTCATCTAGACGAGGGACCTCTAGAGCATCTTCTAAAGAGACACATCGTCCTCCAAGCATGATAGTCCTGGGTGGACTACCGAAACTAGTCTTAATCCTCTCCATGGCGACCCTCTTACCTGGTGACAACTAATCACCTAGGCGAATGCCACCCCTAGGTCCACCTCTCTCTGCACGCTCTGCGGTGGCTGCCACTGTTGCTGCTCTCTCTGCCTCAACATCATCTCTCTTGCACTTCTTCTTTGTAGTCGTTTTCGCCATTCCTTTTTGCTGAGCAGTCAGGCGAGGCGGAGGCCTTGGATCCTCATCACCGGGACGACCCCTGGCATTCTTGCAACATGCCATCTCTAATGCTAACAAGAACCACTAACACTTAAGAGGCTTGGCCTCAATTCGTACTCGTGGGCTTGGCCCCGAGTAAAACTACCACTGTCAAATCAACCACAAGAGTACCGACTCACTGTACGATGGAATAGATAGGAAATATAAATAAACACTATATTCATCTAGAGGTGAGAAACCCTAAGAAGCAAGCAGTAGATAAGAAATTGAGATCGGTAGCTTACTACCTCATGAAATCCAACGATCCGGTGACCGAGAAGCAAAGGAGAGGATCATGGGGTACCACTTGGGATTGGCAAGGTTGTGCCTAGGGCAAGGGTTCCTGGTGCTTGGACTGAAAGCTCAACGACGCTGAATAGACAGGTGATGGAGAGGAGGCAACGCAGCGACATGGTGGTTTGTGAGCACGTGGCGGCGGAGTGGACCATGAGCACGTGGCGACTGGTGAGTCACATGCGGTAGCGTGGTGGCATGGGCGTAGCGAGGCAGACACAGGCGCGGGCATAAGCATGGGCGTAGGCGCGGGCGCAGGCGCGGGCGCGAGCATGGCGAGGCAGGTGCAGGAGCGGGCGTGGCGCGATGGAGCAGAGCAGAATGGTGGCGGGTGAAGGCACAGGCACGGGCGCAGTGCGGGTGAGGTCGTAGGCGCGAGCACGGCGTGGGTGAGGTTGCAGGTGCAGGCGCAGCGCGACGGCGGGGATGCGGCGGCGCCCGTGCAATGTGCGCGGGCTGCGGCAGCGCGATGCGATGGCGTGGGTGATTAGGGCAATAGTAGTGGCACAGCGTACGGAGGAAGAACTATATATATGGTGGCCCCCACGTGCCAGAGAAGAAAAGGAAATTAAAATCCACTCGAATTCAACTGACCGGACGCACCGGTGGCAATGATCGGACGCTGCCACCCGGAATTCGGTCGACAACAGAGAGGTCCAAAACCCCTCAAGTCGTGACCAGACACGTCTGGTGCCACATGATCGGATGCACAATAGAGTCCGATCGATCCTGACATCTTCTTTGTTTGACCGAACGCTGGGCCATCTTCACACCGGACGCTAGAGGAACACTGTTCAGCGTCCGGTCACTATTTTTCAGCAAATCTTCAAAGTTCCTTCGCGCTGCCTTTTCCCAATCAAGTCCCAACTTCAATAAGACACAAATAAACACCAATTGGAACTGATGTGAGTGACCGCTCTCAAGCCCTCAAAATTTTTAAAGTATTTTGCCTTAGGTTATAATTCTTTTTAAGAAAATATGCAATAAAAGGGGCGAGGAGCACCATGTGACCACACAAGAGGGTTTTATGACTAATAGGAGCTTCAAATGCTCTTCCTATTTGTGGACAAACACAGCAGGTGCTCAAAAGATAACCGAAAAGAAATGACAAAGCAACACACATGCACATGCAATACAATACTTGAAAGTAAGTCTAGTTACTTGTCAAGTTTGATCCAAGGTTAAGCTTCTTCATACACTTTTCGACGGTTATCTTAACCATGTTAGACAAGCCCTAAATGCATTACTAAAAATTAAACATGTTTTATATTACAATGCAATGCAAGGGACAACACAAGCTCATTTTTTAGTGTAGTTACTAAAATCAAGCACATTTAGCTCATTCCTCAACTGACAAAATGTAGCCTCATCTAGCGGTTTAGTGAATATATCCGCCAATTGATCCTCGATCCTTATACCTTCTAGTGATATATCATTTTTAGCAACATGATCTCTAAGAAAATAATGGCGGATATCTATGTGCTTGGTGCGAGAGTGTTGAACCGAGTTATTAGCAAGCTTTACCACGCTCTCATTGTCACATAAAAGAGGTACCTTTTCTAGAACTACACCATAGTCTAGCAAAGTTTGCTTCATGTAAAGAATTTGTGCACAACAAGCACCCGCGTCAATGTATTCCGCCTCGGCGGTGGACAATGCCATACTATTTTGCTTCTTAGAGGACCAAGACACTAGTGATCTACCAAGCAAATGGCACCCTCCGGATATTCTTTTTCTATCAATTTTGCAACCGGCATAATCCAAATCGGAATAGCCAACTAGTTGGAATCTAGCTCTTTAGGATACCAAAGACCAATACTTGGTGTGTGCTTAAGGTACCTAAGGATTCTTTTAACGGCAACCAAGTGAGCCTCCTTAGGATTAGCTTGAAATCTAGCACACATACATACACTAAACATGATGTCAGACCTAGATGCGGTCAAATATAACAAGCTACCAATCATAGAGCGGTAGATAGTTTGATCAACCGTTTTACCTCCCTCATCTAGGTCGAGATGTCCATTTGATGGCATAGGTGTCTTGATTGGCTTACATTCATCCATTTTGAACCTCTTGAGGAGGTCCTTGGTATACTTTTCTTGAGAGATGAAAATCCCTTCTCATTTGCTTGACTTAAAAACCAAGAAAGAATATAAGCTCTCTAATCATCGACATCTCAAACTCCTTCGACATCAATTCACCAAACTCTTTGCAATAATCTTCATTTGATGAGCCAAATATGATATATCAACATATACTTGACAAATAAAGATCTCTCCATCAAGCTTCTTGGTGAATAGTATGGTGTAGACCTTCCCAATGGTGAAGCTCTTCTCAATGAGAAAATCCCAAAGGCGTTCATACCAAGCTCTTGGGGCTTGCTTGAGCCCATATAGCGCATTGGACAACCTATAACCATGATTAGGACATCTAGGGTCTTCAAACCCAAGAGGTTGATCAATATAGACTAGTTCATTTATGAAGCTATTTAAAAAAATGCACTTTTAATATCTATTTGATATAATTTCATTTCATGATGCGATGCATATGCAAGGAGGATATGAATGGCTTCAAGTCTTGCAACCGGTGCAAAGGTCTCTCCAAAATCCAACCCTTCAACTTGAGAGAACCCCTTTGCAACTAGTCTTGCCTTGTTCCTCACAACAATACCTTGATCATCTTGCTTATTGCGGAACACCCACTTTGTTCCAATGACTCTTGCACTTTGTGGTCGCTCTTCAAGTGTCCAAACTTCATTACGGGTGAAGTTGTTCAACTCTTCATGCATGGCATTTATCCAATCCAGATCTTGAAGAGCTTCTTCTACATTTGTAGGCTCAACACAAGAAACAAACGAGTGATGTTCAATAAATAAAGCAAGTTTTTTAGAGCGAGTCATTACACCCTTTGAAGGACTCCCTATGATGAGATCTTGTGAATGTGCTTGTAGTAGGAGTGAATTTCTTCTATCAACCACTTGAGGGGGAGGTTCTAGAGCATCAACATCTTGAGCTTGTGTCACTATTTGATCATGGGAGACATGAGTATCTTCATTTTCTACTCTCCCATCTTTATCATCATCTTGTGGCATATTTGATGAAGAAGGTGGATCAACTACTTGTTCACCATCTTCATCATCTTTGGACTTGATGTCTCCAACCAGAATGTTCTTCATGGCCTCCCTTAAGGGTTCATCACCTACATCATCAAGATTCTCATGTGCTCCTTGGGAGCCGTTAGATTTATCAAATTCCACATCATATGTTTCTTCAACCAAGCCGGTGGCATGATTAAATACTCGATATGCTTTGGACTTTGATGAGTAACCAACAAGAAAACCAATATCACAATGTCTTTGGAACTTCCCTAGGTATTGCTACTTCTTGTAGATGTAGCATTTGCAACCAAACACCCGGAAGAATGATACGTCCGACTTCTTTCCATTGAGCAACTCATAAGGGGTCTTGCCAAGAAACTTTTGAAGAAATAGGCAATTGGATGCATAATATGCGGTGTTGATAGCTTTCGCCCATAGAGCTTCAGGTGTATTATACTCATCAAGCATTGTTCTTGCAAGTGTGATAAGTGTCCGGTTCTTTCTCTCTACTACACCATTTTTGTTGAGTGTATGTTGCAGAGACCTCATGCTTGATCCCTACTTCATCACAATATGCTTCAATGTTTGTGTTGTCAAATTATTTTCTATTGTCACTTCTTATCTTCTTGAGCTTCACTTCAAATTCATTTTGTGCTCTCTTGGCAAACTTTTTGAAACATGCGGCCACTTCAGTCTTGTTATGAAGGAAGAACACCCAAGTATATCTAGAGTAGTCATTAACTATCACAAGACAATAGAGATTTCCTCCCAAACTCTTATAAATTGTTGGTCCAAATAGATCCATGTGTAGAAGCTCTAGCACTCTTGTTGTTGACATGTAAGATTTTATTGGATGAGTGTTTGCAACTTGCTTGTTGGCTTGACATGCACTACAAAGCTTGTCTTTCTCAAATTTCACATCCTTCAAACCTCTCACCAATTCATTCTTTATTAGCTTCTTGAGTGAGCTTATCCTAACATGTGCAAGTCTTCTATGCCATAGCCACTAAAAGGTCCTAATGGCTAGAGGGGGGTGAATAGCTTATAAAATTTTTTACAACAACACTTAGCAAACCGGTTAGACAAATATGAAGCAAAGCGAGTGTTGCGCTAGCCTACTAAAAATGCAAGCCACCTACCACAATTCTAGTTTTTTATAGTCTCTATCCACACAATGGCTATGTGACTACACTATGTTAGTATGCTCTCAAATGCTAACTAAAGAGCCACACTAATCAAACTAACAAGCTCTCATGACTAGCTACACTAAAGAGCTTGACAACTAGTTTGCGGTATTGTAAAGAGAGATAGAGCAAGATGGTTATACCATCGAGTCGAGGAATGAACTAATCAATCACAAGAGTGAATACCAATGAATACTAATCACCTCGGAATCAAATGTTGACACAATGATTTTTTACCGAGGTTCACTTGCTTGCCGGCAAGCTAGTCCTCGTTGTGGTGATTCACTCACTTGGAGGTTCAAGCGCTAATTGGCATCACATGCCAAACCCTCAATAGGGTGCCGCACAACCAACACAAGATGAGGATTACACAAGCCACGAGCAATTTACTAGAGTACCTTTTGGCTCTCCATCGGTGAAAGGTCAAGAACCCCTCACAATCACCATGATCAGAGCCGGAGACAATCACCAACCTCCGCTCAACGATCCTCGCTGCTCCAAGCCATCTAGGTGGCAGCAACCACCAAGAGTAACAAGTGAATCCCATAGCGAAACATGAACACCAAGTGCCTCTAGATGCAAACACTCAAGCAATGCACTTGGATTCACTCCCAATCTCACAAAGATGATGAATCAATGATGGAGATGAGTGGGAAGGCTTTGGCTAAGCACACAAGGTTGCTATGTCAATGCAAATGACCAAGAGAGTGAGCTAGAGCTGGCAATGGGACTTAAATAGAGAGCCCCCACGAATAGAGCCATTGGCTCTCTGTTCACTGAGAAATCAGGGCGACCGAACGTGCCGGCCAAATTAACCGAACGCAGGACCCTAGCGTTCGATCCTCAGATCTTCGCCATGTGTCCCCTGCTTCAAATGATGATCGCCTGATCTCAATGGTAATCAGTGCACTTAAGTTGTGACCGGACGCTCTACAATGTAGGACCGGACACAGGACCCCAGTGTCCGGTCACTTCTAGTAAGGTTCTAGTCATGGCCAGACATGTCCGGTCAAGCCCGACCGGACTTGCCCAGCGTCCGGTCAACATATAGACCAAACCCCAAGCGCCATGTCATTAGCACCGGACACGTTAGTTTGATCACGACCGGACGCAGGAGAGGCAGCGTCCGGTCGAGTCCAGAGAGCTCCCAGAGCTACTCAACATCGACCGGACATGTCTAGTCGGTCACGATCGGATGCAGCAATAGCATCTGGTCCTTCTCCTCTTCTCTGCGCCACCACATCAGTGGGACCAGACGCACCCACTCCGTGTCTAGTCATGAAGTGACCTAGCATCCGGTCGAAGACTGACGCCAGCATCTTCACTGCTTTCGCTGACCGGACGCGCCGATCCAGTCGAGGCCAGCGTCTAGTCCACTCTGTGAAACCCTATCTTTTCTGTACATGGCGCCGTTGGCACCATTGGACTGTCCATACTCTATGGATGGACACTTATACCTTTGCCTTGAGCCTTTTGTTTTTCTCTTACTTCTTTTCTAAGTCCAAGCACTTGATCATCACCATGGTATCACCATCATCAAGTCATGATCTTCATTTGCTTCACCACTTGGAGTAGTGCTACCTATCTCATAATCACTTTGATAAACTAGGTTAGCACTTAGGGTTTCATCAATTTACTAAAACCAAACTAGAGCTTTCAGCCACCAAGTGATGTTTTGGTGAATAAACATGTCTTCAAGTTTGCATCTTCGGAGGTGAAGTCCACTATATATAAGTTGTTGTATCTAAAACCCTTGAATATAACTTGATCATCTTCTTTCTTTGATACAACCACTTCCTTCTCGGTAAACAAACATTGAAAGCCAAGATCACACAATTGACCAACGGATAGCAAGTTGAAACTCAATGAAGCAACATATAGCACATTTGATATTGAATGATCATTTGATATTGCAACTTTGCCCAATCCTTGAACTTTGCCCTTTGAATTATCACCAAATGTAATCCTTTCTTGACCATCTACTTCTTCATCTAGTGAGGTGAACATATGAGGATCACCGGTCATATGTTGAGTGCAACCACTATCAATAACCCAATGACTTCCACTGGTCTTGTAGTTCACCTACACACAAGAGATCAAGCTTGTTGTTTAGGGACCCAAGCTTGATTAGGGCCCTTGACTTTCTCAACTAGTGACTTTGCAACCCAAATTTGCTTAGGTCTATTCTTGTTGGGAGGACCTAAGAATATGACTTTCATCTTTTCACTAGAATCCTTTCTAAGAATGTAGTGAGCATTAAAGGCAAAGGGTCTAGCATGCTTGGGCAAGGGTTGTGGTGGTGTAGTTTGACACTCATGAGCAAAGTGACCTTCTTGTCCACACTCAAAACATCTCTTTGGCTTAGGCTGACTTGTATTGTTGTTGATGTTGAGCTTGAGCTTTCTTCTCTTGATTTGCCAAGTACCCAATACCACTTCTATCCATCTTCATCATGGTGTTCATGAGTAGCTCACTTTGGAGATATTGGCCTCTTGTAAACTTGCTCAAACCGGTCTTAAGATGCTCTTTCTCCAACTTGAGCTTCTTGTTTTCTTCTCTAAGTTCATCATGATTTTTTTCCACCTTGAGTCTCTTGTTCTATTCTTTAAGCATCTCATTCTCAAGTGCCATATCATAATCTTTGTCAAGATTCTCTATCACAATTGTGTTGGTGGTTGATAGCTTTTCAAGATCTTTCTTGAGCTTTTCATTCTCATTCTTGAGCTTGACATACTCATCATAGTTGTTGGACTCAACCACTTTCTTGCCTTTGCTACTAGAACCTTGCTCAATGCTCTCAACAATCAAGTCATCACATGATGTAGCTATATCAACATTGTTAGTAGCATCATGTGGCTCATTGAATAATAACTCATGAGAAAGAACAAGATTGTCATGATTAATCTTGAGATTGGTGTACTCTTCTTTTAGTAAATTGTAACTAGTGGTGAGCTCATTATGTATCCCCACAAGTTTATCATGTTTTTCTCTAAGCTCCTTTTTAGAGGATTTGAGCTCCTTGAGTTTGGATGACACAATTTTATTTTCTTCTCTAAGCTCAACACTAGCTTTTTAGGCTATGTCATACTTTGCTAAGAGTGAGTCCTTCTCAATTTCTAGCTTTTTATTTTTAGCTCTTGTCTTTCTAATGATTTTAGTGTATTGGTTTAGCAACTTGACAAGATCATCATAAGAAGGTGATTCAAATATTTCATCACTATCACTACCACTTTCATCATTGCTAGCATTATCATCACCACTACTATCATCATCATTTTGTACCTTTTGTTCACCCTTGGCCATAAGACATAGGTGTGTAGAGGATGACGGCGACGGTGTCGGTGAAGATAGTGAAGAATCAATCGCAAGAGCGGCCACCTTCTCGTTCTCATTCTCACTTTTATCATCAGATAAGCCACTTGATGATTCAATATCCGTGAGCCAATCACCAACAATGTATGCCTTGCCATTCTTATTCTTCTTATGAAATTCCTTCTTCTTATCATCCTTCTTCTTATATGGCTTGTTTTTCTTCTTCTCATCATCATTTTTATCACTTGAGTCATCTTTCTTGCCCTCATACTTCTTCTTGTAGTTGTCTTTCTTAGGTTTGGGGCATTCATGAGCTAGATGACCAAGTTCTCCACAATTATAGCAATCCATTTCAGAGATGGGCTTCCTTCTATTACTAGTAAAGAATTTCTTCTTCTTGCCATCAAACTTGATACCATTCTTGTTTAGCTTCGTAAGCATCTTGGTAGTTCTTCTCACCATGAGAGCAAGACTTGGATCATCAATCTCATCATCACTTGAGCTATCATGATCAACTCTTGCTTTGCCCCTCTTCTCTTGGCTAGCCTTGAATGCCAAATCTTTCTTCTTGGTGGAAGAAGAGCCATCTTGTGGAGTGATGTGCATGTACATCTTATGTGCATTGATCTTCCCCAATATTTGAGTTGGTGTAGCGGTGGAAAGATCACCTTGATAAAGCACCATCACAATATGCCCATATTTGTCAATGGGGAGGACACTCAAGCCCATTGACTTCCTCTACAAGAACATTCAAGCGTGAATACATCTCATTGACATTTTTTCTAGGAAGCATCTCAAATGAATTAAGCTTTTTCATCACAAGGTGGTAGTGTTCCTCACGCTCACTCTTGGTTCCCTCATGGAGCGCACAAATGTTCGACCATAGTGCATGGGCGTCTTTGTGGTTCCACACATGATTAAAGACATCCTTGCAAAGGCCTCTAAAGACGGTATTTTTAGCCTTTGCATTCCACTTCTCATAGTTAACCTCATCGCCTTGAAGGTTGATGGGATCCTTAGGTTTTGGGAAGCCTTGAGAGGCGGCTCTAAGAACTCCAACATCTAAAGCCTCTAGGTATGCCTCCATGTGAATTTTCCAATAAGGAAAATCATCTCCTTCAAAGATAGGAGGAGGTCCATCCCCGTGGGACATCTTGCTCTAGGCGGTTAAGCCTAATTTAGGGAGCACGAGGCTCCGATACCAATTGAAAGGATCAAGATGCCCAAGAGAGGGGGTGAATTGGGCTAATTCTAAATTTTTGCAATAATTAAGCCCTACACATAGCCCATTTCACCCCTTGTGTCTAGAATTTGTTTCTATTATTTTCCTGCACAAAAGTTTTGCACCCTAGGTTCCAATCCTACTCTAGCATGGCAATTCTAGGAATGTAAAGACATGAAATGAATTGCTCAAATGTAAATGCTCAAAGTAAAGAGAGGGAAAGGAACACCGCGATGTTTTCCTGGGGTATTGGAGAGTCACCACTCCCCACTAGTCCTCGTTGGAGCACCCGCACAAGGGTGTAGCTCCCCCTTGATCCACGCAAGGATCAAGTGCTCTCTATGTACTGATTCTCTGACACTCTGTTGCGGTGAATCGCCCATAACCGCTCACAACTTGACTTGGGTCATCCACAAGCTCCGTCGGATGATCACCAAGCTCCCAATCACCACCGAGCCGTCTAGGCAATGACGATCACCAAGAGTAATAAGCATAAACTCTCACTTGACCAAGACAAGCCTAATGATAAAGGTGGATGCACACTTGCTACTCCTTATGCACTAATAAGGTCCTTAATCTTGGATTATCATATCTCAATCACCTCACTAGGCTCTTGCTCTCCCTGGCACTAAAAAGGGTGTATCTTAGCTGAACAAATGGGCAAGAGACCTCCTATGGACGAGTGTGAAAGGATCAAGATACCCAAGAGGGGGGTGAATTGGGCTAATTCTAAATTTCTTTGTAATAATTAAATCCTATGGTTAGCCCAATTAACCCCTTGTGCCTAGAATGTGTTCCTAATTGTTCTACCGCACAAAAGACTTGCAACCTAAGTTCCAATCCTACTCTAGCATGGCAATTCTAAGAATGTAAACACATGAATTGAATTGCTCAAAATAAATGCTCAAAGTAAATATAGAGGAAGGAACGCGACGATGTTTTGCCGAGGTATCGGAGAGTCGCCACTCCCCACTAGTCCTCATTGGAGCACCCGCGCAAGGGTGTAGCTCTCCCTTCATCCGCGCAAGGATCAAGTGCTCTCTACGGGTTGATTCTTTGACACTCCGTCGCGGTGAATCACCCACAACTGCTCACAACGTGAGTTGGGTCACCCACAAGCTCCGCCAGGTGATCACCGAACTCCCAATCACCACCAAGCCATCTAGGTGATGGCAATCACTAAGAGTAACAAGCACGAACTCTCACTTGACCACGACAAGCCTAATGAGAAGGTGGATGCACACTTTGCTACTCTTGATCTTCACTAATGAGGGCTCTCTTTGGGATTCTCAAATCTTAATCACCTCACTAGGACCTTGCTCTTCTTGGCACTCTCTAAGGTGTTTCTCAGCTATTGGAATGAGCAAAAGTACCCCCACACACAAGTGGAGGTGGTATTTATAACACCGGCTGAAAAACAAACCATTATGTGCCTCTGCGGGGTGACCGGACGCTCCGGTCATGTTGATCGGAGGCTCCGGTCAGTATACCTCGAACTCTAGTGTTTACAGTGTGACCGGATGCTGGCTAGCGTCTGGTCAACACTGACCGGACACATCCAGTCGTGATTTTCCCTCTCTGGAACCTTACTAGAGTCGACTGGACGCTGGCCCTCAGCGTCCGGTACCATGACCTCGCAGCATCCGGTCAAACCAGACGCAATCACCTTGGTCAAATGAACTGACCAGACCCTAAGCCAGCATCCGGTCACACCGGAGCCAGCATCTGGTCAGTATTTGACCCTCCATTCACTTCCAACTCTCGAACATATGTGAATGAAGTTTGCTCCATTGGATCATAGGGTTGTTTTGGAGTTACCTAGTGCTAGTTTTAACAAGTGTGCACCACACCTAACTCACTAGACTCACCTAGGTCACGCTACCCATTCATACCCCCTTAATAGTACGGCCAAAGGAAAAACAAAGTCCTAAACTACTCTAAGTGTCTCTCCAACTCCAATCGACACTTAGAACTAGTCCATCCTTAACCTTGTCATCCATCCTTTGAAAACTGAAGCGATTTCCATCGTAGGGGCATGACAACCATGATTGCCCAATCGATCTCCATTACCGTGACCTAACTCAATTGTTTCTGCAAAACACACGTTAGTCACAGTAATCACGTATTGTCATTAATCACCGAAACCCAACTAGGGGCCTAGATGCTTTCAATCTCCCCCTTTTTGGTGATTGATGACAATACTACCTCGAGTATGTGAAAGAGATGGGGTTTTTAACATGCTTGGTTCATATAAGATTTAGGCAATAAGAACAAAGGTGTTAGACAAGCTTATATGACCCAAGCCATCATGATGTACTCAAAAGATATGAAATATGCATGAGTACAAGTAATAAAGCTCATTTGCATCGGAGTAAAGCGCGGAAGCAAAGGCAAATGAGCAAAACACAAGTGATACGACATATAAAGAATTCAAAGTAGAGAGCACACATGTCATATATCATGATCACGTAGATATCACTATCACATAGATATAGTAGTAATCATGAATGCATAATGTATCGCACGATCATGTAGATATCACTATCACATAGATATAGTAGTAATCATGAATGCATAATGTATCACACACACAAAAGCATAATAGTGTATCTCACAAATAGAAACTCCAAATATAAATAGATAAGCTAATATAATAACTAAGCTCCCCCTAGATAAGTAGCTCCCCCTAAGCCTAACATACTCGAACCCTCTCCCCCTTTGGCGTCAAACACCAAAACCTATGGGTCTATCGGCGGGGCTGCAGTAGACGAGCCGGGCGCTGAGGTACGAGGAGCAAGGTGGAACTGGGTGCCATCAATGTCTGATCTAGAGCTCTGAGCTGTCTGACCCTCTATAACTGGTAGTGATGCTAAAGCAGTCTAGGTTGGATCAGGAACTGGTGCTGCTATAGGCTGAGCTGGTATAACTGAAGCAGCCGGCTCTGATGATGCCACGGAGGAGGGGAGCATCTCTGTTGTCGCTATGATAGGTGTAGCCATAGAAGGACCCAGAACAAGTAGATATGGAGGAGTGGGCTACCCTGTCAACTCACTGAAGGAAGCACCAAGGCTCCTAGACACTGTGGTCTCTGGCTCTAGCAGCGAAGACTGCTCCACTGTTCATATAGGCATTGTAGAAGTCCTCCTGCAGAGGTGTATAGAATCCATCTAATGCTCTTTCATCCCTCCTGGGTGGAAACCACACCTCAAAGTCAATAAACCTCAACTACTGCATCTGCTTGGCCATGGCGGCCCTCAGGTCAAGATGGGTCACTAGAGGTGGACCCTGTGGTCGAGGTGGTGGACGAGAACCCCTCCTCTGAGTGACTGGCCTCAGTGAAACTAGGACATGAGTGCGACTAGAGCGGCGTAACTGTGGTTGTGGTGCCAGCTCTGTCTCCTCAGCCTGCTGGACCTGCTCACCCTCCTGAGACTGCTGTGTCGGTTGTGCGTCCTGTGTCTGCTGAGCTGGCTGAGGCTGCTGCTATGGCTCCCCCTAAGGCTGAACCTCGTCAATGGCAACATGCTGTCCTCCAATCATGAGGGTCCCAGCTGGACCACCATGAAGACGCTCAACACGCTGAAGTGTAGCCATTGCCTCTGGTGAAAGTGGATTGGCAATCCGGACTCCACTACGAGCGCCTCCTATCTCAGCATGCTCTACAGACTCTGCAACTATGGCGGCTCTCGTTGTATCTGCATCTGGATACTTGCGCTTCCTGACTGCCAGCTTCTTAGTCGCCTTGCCTTTAGGTTTTGTAGGCTAGCGAGGTGGGGGCCTTAGATCCTCGTCACCAGGACCACCTCCGACATTCTTCATGTGAGCCATCTGATGGATCAAAGAAGAATCAACTGCCCCTGACAAAGAAACAACTGCCTCTATCGAAGATCAACTGCCGCTGACACTTTCAAGGCTTGGCCTCGATCCTTACTCGCGAGCTTGGCCCCGAGTTAATTGACAACTGCCACACCATCTCAACGGCACCGACTCGCTGCACGATGGAATAGATAGGATATATAAATAAATACAATATACCTAAGAGATGCGAAACCCTAGGAAGCAAGCAATTTAGATACGAAATTGAAACGACTGGCTTGCTACCTGATGAACCGGTGATTCGATGAAAAGATAAGCGACACGCGGGGAACCATTGAATCTAGGGTTAGGGTTTGCGGTGAGCAGTGAATCAACAGCCCTGAATGTAATTGAAATCAGTGCTGTGATGAATAGCAAGGTCACGGCGAAGTTGTGATATGGATGCTAGGGCACGACGGTAGTGTCTTACTAGCGCTGTGCAGAAGCTGGGGCTGGATCAAGGCAGAGCTAGGGCACTGGCGGCACTGACGCTCGGGCTAGGGAGCTAAGGCACGAGCTGCTGGCCTAGGGCATGGTAGCGCTGATGCTCGAGCTGGGGAGCTGAGGCACGTGCTGCTGGCCTAGGGCACGGCGGCGCTGTCGGTGGTGGCGTGAACCTGGGTAGCACAGCGGTGGCTCAAGTAGCTCTGGCGTAGGATGGCAGCATGGGTAGAGGCGAGCACGGGCAAGGAGGCACGGTGGCGTGGTGAAGCTGTTGCGCGATCAGAGGCACGACGTGGAGCAGGGCACGGTGGCTATGGTGGCACGTGGTTGCTGGCATGAAGGACGGTGGCTAGGGCTTGCGGTGATGTTGGCGCAGAGATGGAGGCAGGTTGGGGTAGGTCAACATCGCACTGAGACTAAATAAGGTGCCCCCCCCCGAGTCAGAGAAGGATACGGGAAAAGAGATCTGATGCCACACATTTTCTATTGACCGGACGCTCTGGTGGTAGCGACCGGACGCTACCACCCAGCGTCCGATCGATTCCAGAGAGGTCCAAATCCTCTAAAATCATGACTGAACACGTCCGGTGGACACCGACCGGATGTAGCCAGAGTCCGGTCACCTAGCCTTGACATCTTCATCATCGACCGGACGCTGAAGCTCCTTCTGACCAGACGCTAGGAAAACACTGTTTCAGCGTCCGGTCACTCCTTCAGCAAATCTTCAAAGTCATTCGCGCTGCCTGTTCCCAATCAAGTCCCAACTCCAATAAGATCCAAATAAACACCAATTGGGACTGATGTGAGTGACCTCTCTCAAACCCTCAAGTTTTTCAAAATATTTTGCCTTAGGCTATAATTCTTTTTAAGAAATTAGGCAATAAGAGGGCAATTTATGATAAACGACAAAACAACATTCATGCATATGCAATACTTGAATGTAAATCTAGTTGCTTGTCAAGTTTGATCCAAGGTTAAGCTTCTTCACACACTTTTTGGCGGTTATCTTAACCATGTTAGACAAGCCCTATATGCATTATAAAGCATTAAACATGTTGTATATTACAATGCAATACAAGGGACAACACAAGCTCAATTTTTAGTGAAGTTACTAAAATCAAGCACATTTAGTTCGTTCCGCAATCTACAAAATGTTGCCTCATCTAGCGGTTTAGTAAAGATATCCGCCAATTGATCATCGGTCCTTACACCTTCTAGTGATATATCATTTTTAGCAACATGATCTCTAAAAAAGTTATGGCGGATATCTATGTGCTTGGTGTGAGAGTGTTGAACCGGATTATTTGCAAGTTTTACCGCACTTTCATTGTCGCACAAAAGAGGTACTTTATCTAGAACTACACTATAGTCTAGCAAAGTTTATTTCATGTAAAGTATTTATGCACAACAAGCACCCGCGGCAATGTATTCCGCTTCGGCGGTGGACAAAGCCACACTATTTTGCTTCTTGGAGGACCAAGACACAAGTGATCTACCAAGCAAATGGCACCCTCTGGATGTGCTCTTTCTATCAACTTTACAACCGGCATAGTCTGAATCGGAATAGCCAACTAATTCAAATAAAGCTCCTTTGGGATACCAAAGGCCAATACTTGGTGTGTGCTTAAGATACCTAAGGATTCTTTTTACGGCAATTAAATGAGTTTCCTTAGGATTAACTTGAAACCTAGCACACATACACACACTAAACATGATGTCGGGCCTAGATGCGGTCAAATACAACAAGCTACCAATCATAGAGCGGTAGAGAATTTGATCAACTAGGTTACCTCCCTCATCTAGGTCGAGATGTCCATTGGTTGGCATTGGAGTCTTGATTGGCTTACATTCATCCATCTTGAATCTTTTGAGAAGATCATTAGTATATTTCTCTTGAGAGATGAAAATTCCTTCTCTCATTTGCTTGACTTGAAAACCAAGAAAGAATGTAAGCTCTCCAATCATTGACATCTCGAACTCCTTCGACATCAATTCACCAAATTCTTTGCATGAATCTTCATTTGATGATCCAAAGATGATATCATCAACATACACTTGACAAATGAAGATATGCCCATCAAGCTTCTTGGTGAATAGTGTGGTGTCGACCTTCCCAATGGTGAAGCCCTTCTCAATGAGGAAGTCCTAAAGGCGCTCATACAAAGCTCTTGGGGCTTGCTTAAGCCCATATAATGCCTTGGACAACCTATAAACATGATTAGGATATCTAGGGTCTTCAAATCCGGGAGGTTGATCAACATAGACTAGTTCATTAATAAAGCCATTTAAAAAAGCACTTTTCACATCCATTTGATAAAGTTTTATTTCATGATGTGATGCATATGCAAGGAGGATACATATGGCTTCTAATCTTGCAACCAGGGCAAAGGTCTCTCTAAAATCCAAACCTTCAACTTGAGAGAACCCCTTTGCAACTAGTCTTGCCTTGTTCCTCACAACAACACCTTGATCATCTTGCTTGTTTCAGAACATCCACTTTGTTCCAATGACTCTTGCACCTTTTGGCCGCTCTTTAAGAGTCCAAACTTCATTGCGGGTGAAGTTGTTCAACTCTTCATGCATGGCATTTATCCAATTCGGATGTTGAAGAGCTTCTTCTACCTTAGTAGGCTCAAAGCAAGAGACAAAAGAGTGATGAGCAATAAATGAAGCAAGTTTTTGAGATCGAGTCATTACACCCTTTGATGGACTCCCTATGATGAGATCTTGTGGATGATCTTGAAGTAGGGGTGTATTTCTTCTATTGACCACTTGAGGGGGAGGTTGTGGAGCATCAATATCTTGTGCTTGTACCACCATTTGTTCATGGGAGACATGAGTGTCTTCATTTTCTACTCTTCCATCTTTTTCATCATCTTGTGGCACACTTGATGAAGAAGGTGGATCAATCACTTGTACATCATCTTCATCATCTTTAGGCTTGATGTCTCCAACCGGAATGTTCTTCATAGCCTCCCTCAATGGTTCATCACCTACATCATCAAGATTCTCATGTGCTCCTTGGGAGCCGTTAGATTCATCAAATTCCATATCATATGTTTGTTCAACCAAGCCAGTGGCATGATTAAATACTCTATATGCTTTGGACTTTGATGAGTAACCAACAAGAAAGCTAATATCACAACGTCTTTGAAACTTCCCTAGGTGTTGCCGCTTCTTATAGATGTAGCATTTGCAACCAAACACCCTAAAGAAGGAGACGCCCGGCTTCTTTCCATTGAGCAACTTATAAGGTGTCTTGCCAAGGAACTTTTGAAGGAATAGGCGGTTGGATGCATAGCATGCGGTGTTGATTGCTTCCGCCCATAGAGCTTCAGGGGTGTTGTACTCATCAAGCATTGTTCTTGCAAGAGTGATCAATGTCCGATTCTTCCTCTCAACTACACCATTTTGTTGAGGAGTATACGTTGCGGAGACTTCATGTTTGATTCCAACTTCATCACAATAAGTTTCTATGTTTGTGTTGTCAAATTCTTTCCCATTGTCACTTATTATCTTCTTGAGCTTCACTTCAAATTCATTTTGTGCTCTCTTGGCAAACTTCTTGAAGCAAGATGTAACTTTGGATTTGTCATGAAGGAAGAATACCCATGTATACCTTGAATAATCATCAACAATCACAAGACAATAAAGATTTCCTCCCAAACTCTTATATGTTGTTGGTCCAAATAAATCCATGTGAAGGAGTTCTAGCACTCTTGCGGTTGACATGAAAGCTTTTGTTGGATGGGTATTTGCAACTTGCTTGCCGGCTTGACATGCACTATAAAGCTTGTCCTTCTCAAACTTCACATCCTTCAACCCTCTCACCAAATCATTCTTCATAAGCTTCTTGAGTGAGCTCATCCCAACATGAGCAAGTCTTCTATGCCATAGCCATCCAAGTGTTGTTTTGG
This sequence comes from Miscanthus floridulus, assembly GCF_019320115.1. Lineage (NCBI taxonomy): Eukaryota > Viridiplantae > Streptophyta > Magnoliopsida > Poales > Poaceae > Miscanthus > Miscanthus floridulus. Next base: position 81,348,431 of record NC_089596.1, on the reverse strand, counting down.
TGAATAGGCATGTCTTCAAGTTTGCATCTTCGGAGGTGAAGTCCACTAGATATAGGTTGTTGTATCTAAATCCTTTGAATATCACAAGATCATCATCCTTCTTGGATACAACAACCTCCTTCTTGGTAAACAAGCATTGGAAGCCAAGATCACACAATTGTCCAACGGATAGCAAGTTGAAACTCAATGAAGCAACATATAGCACATTGGAGATGGAATGATCATTTGATATTGCCACTTTGCCCAATCCTTTGACTTTGCCCTTTGAGTTATCTCCAAATGTGATTCTTTCTTGCCCATCTACTTCTTCATCAAGTGAGGTGAACATATGAGGATCGCCGGTCATATGTTGTGTGCAACCACTATTAATAACCCAATGACTTCCACTGGTCTTGTAGTTCACCTATACACAAGAGATCAAGCTTTAGGAACCCAAACTTATTGAGGGCCCTTCACCTTCTCAACAAGTGACTTTGCAACCCAAATTTTCTTAGGCCTATTCTTGTTGGGAGGACCTAAGAACATCACTTTCATCTTTCCACTAGAATCCTTTCTAAGCATGTAGTGAGCATTGAAGGCAAAGGGTCTAGCATGCTTGGGCAAGGGTTGTGGTGGTGGAGTTTGGCACTCATGAGCAAAGTGGCCTTCTTGTCCATACTCAAAGCATCTCTTTGGCTTTGGCTTTGATTGTTGTTGTTGAGCTTGAGCCTTCTTCTCTTTGTTTGCCATGTACCCAATGCCACTTCTATCCATCTTCATGACGGTGTTCATTAGAAGCTCACTTTGAAGATACTTGCCTCTAGTGAACTTGCTCAATCCAATCTTGAGATGCTTCTTTTCCAACTTGAGCTTCTTGTTCTCTTCCTTGAGTGCATCACTACTTTTATCTTCCTTGAGTGCAACATTGTTTCTTTCTTCCTTGAGTTTCTTGTTTTCTTCTTTTAGCTTCTCATTCTCAAGAATCAAGTCACCATCATGATCAAGAGTTTCTAGCACAATGGTGTTGTTGATTTTGAACTCTTCAAACTCTTTCTTTAGCTTTTCATTGTCATACTTGAGCTTGACATACTCATCATAGTCATTGCACTCAACCACTTGCTTGCCTTTGCCACTAGATCCTTGCTCAATGCTCTCATCAATTAAGTCATCACATGATGTAGCTATATCAATCTTAACAACATCATTAGTAGCATCATGTGGCTCATTGGGTAAAAATTCTTGAGCAATAATAAGATTGTCATGATTAATCTTGAGAGTAGTATATTCATCTTTTAGTTTGCTATGGCTAGTGATGAGCTCTTTGTGCACCCACTCAAGTTTATCATGTTTATCTTTAAGCCCTTTCTTAGAAGATTTGAGCTCCTTGAGTTTGGATGACATAGCATCATTTGCTTCTCTAAGCTCAACACTAGCCTTTTTGGCTATCTCACATTTAGCTAAAAGAGAATCATTCTTAATCTCAAGCTTTTCATTTTTAGCTCAAGTCTTTATAATGATCTTAGTGTATTTCTTTAGCAATTTAGCAAGATCATCATAAGTAGGTGACTCATATTCATCATCGCTATCACTATCACTATCACTATCATCATTATGAGCATGATCATCACCACTACTATCATCATCATGTGATACCTTGCGTTCACCCTTGGCCATAAGGCATAGGTGTGTAGAGGATGATGGCGGTGGTGGCGGTGAAGATGATAAGTCAATAGCAATGGCGGCCACCTTCTCATTGTCACTTTCATCATCGGATGATCCACTAGATGAATCAATGTTCGTGAGCTAATCACCGATGATGTAAGCCTTTCCACTCTTCTTCTTCTTATGGAAATCCTTCTTCTTGCCATCTCTCTTCTTGTATGGCTTGTTCTTTTTCTTCTCATCTTCATCTTCATTGCTTGAGTCATCTTTCTTGCCCTTGTTCTTGTTCTTGAACTTATCTTTCTTGGGCTTTGTGCATTGGTGAGCTAGATGACCAAGTTCTCCACAATTGTAGCAATCCATCTCGGAGATTGGCTTCCGTCTAGAGCTTGTGAAGAACTTCTTCTTCTTGCCATCAAACTTGATGCCACTCTTGTTGAGCTTCTTTAGCATCTTGGTGGTCTTCTTCACCATGAGAGCAAGACTTTCATCATCAACTTCATCATCACTTGAGCTCTCATACTCAAGTCTTGCCTTGCCCTTCTCTTGGCTAGCTTTGAATGCTAAGTCCTTATCTTTTTTCTTGGTAGAGGATGAGCCATCTTATGGAGTGATGTGCATGTACATCTCATGAGCATTGATCTTTCCCAAGATTTGTGTCGGTGTAGCGGTGGAAAGATCACCTTGATGTAGCACGGTCACAATATGCCTATATTTGTCAATGGGGAGGACACTCAAGATCTTTCTTACAACATCGGATGGTTGCATTTGAGTGAGTCCAAGCCCATTGACTTCCTCTACAAGAACATTCAAACGTGAATACATTTCATTAGCATATTCTTTAGGAAGCATTTCAAAAGAGTTGAGCTTTTTCATGATAAGATGATAGCATTCCCCATGCTCACTCTTAGTTCTCTCATAGAGCGCACAAACGTCCGACCATAGTGCATGGGTGTTTTTGTGGTTCCTCACCCGATTGAACACATCTTTGCAAAGGCCTCTAAAGATGGTGTTTCGAGCCTTTACATTCTATTTCTCGTAATTTACCTCATCGCCTTGTAGGTTAGTAGCATCACGAGGTTTTGGGAAGCCTTGTGAGGCGGCTCTAAGTATACCAACATCTAGAGCCTCAAGATACGCCTCCATGCGAATTTTCCAATAAGGAAAGTCATCTCCCTCAAAGATAGGAGGAGGTCCATCCCCATGAGACATCTTGCTCTAGGCGGTTAAGCCTAAATAAGTGAGCACGAGGCTCCGATACCAATTGAAAGGATCAAGATGCCCAAGAGGGGGGGGTGAATTGGGCTAATTCTAATTTTTTTTTGCAATAATTAAATCCTATGGTTAGCCCAATTAACCCCTTGTGCCTAGAAAGTGTTCCTAATTGTTCTACCGCACAAAAGACTTACAACCTAAGTTCCAATCCTACTCTAGCATGGCAATTCTAAGAATGTAAAGACATGAATTGAATTGCTCAAAGTAAATGCTCAAAGTAAATAGAGATGAAGGAACGCAGCGATGTTTTGCCGAGGTATCGGAGAGTCGCCACTCCCCACTAGTCCTCGTTGAAGCACCCGCGCAAGGGTGTAGATCCCCCTTCATCCGCGCAAGGATCAAGTGCTCTCTACGGGTTGATTCTTAGACACTCCGTCGCGGTGAATCACCCAACCGCTCACAACGTGAGTTGGGTCACCCACAAGCTCCGCCGGGTGATCACCAAACTCCCAATCACCACCAAGCCGTCTAGGTGATGGCGATCACCAAGAGTAACAAGCACGAACTCTCACTTGACCACGACAAGCCTAATGAGAAGGTGGATGCACACTTTGCTACTCTTGATCTTCACTAATGAGGGCTCTCTTTGGGATTCTCAAATCTCAATCACCTCACAAGGACCTTGCTCTTCTTGGCACTCTCTAAGGTGTTTCTCAGCTGTTGGAATGAGCAAAAGTACCCCCACACACAAGTGGAGGTGGTATTTATAACACCGGCTGAAAAACAAACCGTTATGTGCCTCTACGGGGTGACCGGACGCTCCGGTCATGTTGACCAGATGCTCCGGTTAGTATACCCCGAACTCCAGTGTTTACAGTGAGACCGGACGCTGGCCAGTGTCCGGTCAGCACTGACCGGACGTGTCCGGTCGTGATTTTCCCTCTCTGGAACCTTACTAGAGTCGACCGAACACTGGCCCTCAGCGTCCGGTACCATGACCTCGCAGCGTCCGGTCAAACCAGACGCAATCACCTTGGTCAAATGAACTGATCGAACCCTGAGCCAGCGTCCGGTCAGTATTTGACCCTCCATTTACTTCCAACTCTCAAACATATGTGAATGAAGTTTGCTCCATTGGATCATAGGGCTGTTTTGGAGTTACCTAGTGCTAGTTTTAACAAGTGTGCACCACACCTAACTCACTAGACTCACCTAGGTCAAGCTACCCATTCATACCCCCCTTAATAGTACGGCCAAAAGAAAAACAAAGTCGTAAACTACTCTAAGTGTCTCTCCAACTCCAATCGACACTTAGAACTAGTCCATCCTTAACCTTGTCGTCCATCCTTTGAAAACCAAAACAATTTCCATCATAGGGGCATGACAACCATGATTGCCCAATCGATCTCTATTACCATGACCTAACTCAATTGTTTCTGCAAAACACACGTTAGTCACAGTAATCATGTATTATCATTAATTACCGAAACCTAACTAGGGGCCTAGATGCTTTTAGAGTGGAGTAAGTATTTATACCCCCTCATTCAAAACATAACGTTTAGAGGCTGAGTCATCACTCTGTGGGATGACCGGACGCTCCGATTAGGGTAACCGGATGCTCCGGTCAGTTGTGCCCGCCACTGCGCCAGAAAGAGCCATTAAGTTCTGACTAGACTCTGACCAGCGACCGGTCAGCACCCACCGGACGCGTTCAGTCAAGAAAAAGCCTCTCTAGAACCTCTCTGGAGTCGACCGAACGCAGGCACCCCAGCGCCCGGTGCTCCTCCACTCAGCATTCGGTCAGTACCAGACAACTATAGTTGATTGACCAGACTCTAACCAGCGTCCGGTCAGCACACACCGGACGCGTTCGGTAAAAAAAAACTCTCTAGAACCCCTCTGGAGTGGACCGAACGCAGGCACCCTAGCGTCCGGTGCTCCTCCACTCAGCGTCCGGTCAGTACCAGATGACTATAGTTGATCAAATGAACTGATCAGACTCACCCTCTAGTGTCCGGTCACAACCAGACCAGCGTTCGGTCAGTCATTTGACCCTCCATTCACTTCCAACTCAAAATCCTATGTGAATGAAGTTGACTCCAATTGATCTTAGGGCTATTCCTGAGCTACCTAGTGCTAGGTTTGACAAGTGTGCACCACACCTAACCCACTAGACTCACCTAGGTCAAGCTACTAGTCCATACCCCCCTTTATAGTATGGCCAAAGGAAAAACAAAGTCCTAAACTACTCTAAGTGTATCTCCAACACCAAACGACACTTATAACTAGTCCGTCCTTTACTTTGTCATCCATCCTTTGAAAACTGAAACGATTTCCATTGACAGGGGCTTGACAACCATGATTGCCCAATCAATTTCCATTACCATGACCTAACTAAAATTGCCTCTGCAAAACACACGTTAGTCATAGTAATCTCGTGTCATCATTAATCACCGAAACCTAACTAGGGGCTAGATGCTTTCACCTTTGTGATGAAAAATAGTAAGTTAGCTGCTATTATGTGATGAATGTTTGTTTATACTGTTGTAGTACTCTAATTGTTGTTATATTATTCTCATATGTTATTGCATTCTGAACAAATGAACAATCTTTATATTCATCATTCAACATTGATTCATTCATTCATCCATCCATCCATACATCCCTGATAGGGCTCAAGTTGGATGAGTGGCAACAGATAGGGCTGAGGACATATATATAGGAGGAGAAGCCTAGGGGCTCAGTTGGCGCCAATAACCCTGGCTTTGGCGCCAAAACGCTCGGCCTGGGGCTGGCCTGGGAATGGCACATAAGCAAACCAACTAGTTCACAGAGCCTCTCAAGCTTAAGGGCATCTGTCATTTGGCTGCGCTGTTACCCACCGTTGGGAGCAAAACTGGACGGAATAACGTGTTGGACAAAAGAGTTTAGCGTCATGGCACCAGGGTCCGTGTAAACTTTTTGGTGGCATGTAGGAATGGAGCATCTTTCATAATGGCACACAGAGAAAAGGCTCATAAATCAGCTACAAGCAGCAACCAGTTTGAACTAATTGAAACTTATTGCAAGCAGCGGTAACTGATTGGAACTAGATTAAAATCCATTTAAACTTTAAAGAAATTGCAACCAGCTTAAATTGAGTCAAAATCAGTTGAAATCAGCTGGAACCAATTGCAACCTATTGAAAACAGTAAACACTAGTGTAAAGCAGTTGCAACTAATTACAGTGAACCACTTAGAGTTAAAGGATCAAGATAATACCACTTTGAAAGTTCATGAATATAGATGAGAATGTGAAAAAAGCTTGAGGAGTCATGATGCATTTAGGATATGTTTGGTAAAATTCTCCTCCTAGCTTCTTCGAGCAGATTCCGTGGAGTTCAACCAAACGGTTAAAATGCAACCGAATTCTGGTGAGAGCCGAGAAAAATCGCTTCTCTATTTACAGGACTAGCTAAGAGCTAAAAAAAAATTCTCTAGTGCTCCTCATTCAATCACCACAAAATCACTCCAGAATCACTTCTCAGCTACTCCTTATCTTACTCTTTCACCAAATCGCTCCATCAGAGAATTAATTAAATGTAAAGTTCGAAAATCAGAAAGTGGAGTTGTACCAAATAACACTTAGGGCTTGTTTGCGCCGAGGCCCAGCTGCCCACTTACCAAAACCAAGCTGCCTCTGTCCAACCGTCGTTGTGCCTTGTGATGCATTCGACCTGGGCCGCTGCCTGAAAAGTAGCTAAGCTCGGTTCACAGGCTGGGCCAACCACGCCCAATATGGCGTGCTTTTTTGTTGTGACCTAGGCCAGCCCAGTTTGCACTGGCTTCAGAGAGTTTAATGTGAATATCAGCTAGGCGATGTTGGTACGCCGTACGCACCAACTTTAATCTTCCACATCGACTTCACTAGTATGGTAGGGCCAATAGCTTTGCCCCAGGAATTTCAATCAAAGTTCTCATCATATTATCATCATATAAATGAAAACCAAAAGGTGAAAGCGAAGGAGGAAGTCCAAAGTTGTTGATAATAAAGCGTGAATGTACAAAGCAAATAAACAAGTTTAAGGGGCAAAATATTATGCTCAGAGTTATCTCGCACAAAAGAAGCCCCCAATCCTCGTGATCACCTTGTGCAGTGTCTCCACTCTCCAGGACTCCACCATCGCCCTCATGAAGTCACGACTCTCGAACCATTTGGGCATTGCGGCATTGGCTTGGGCTGCCAAGCTGGTACAATGACATGTGCACGCTGTCCCAGTCTGGTGCTCACACAGACACACCCCCCCCAGCCGAGATGATGCACGGCATGGCAAGCCCACGTTGCGCCGCAGGATCGGACCGCTGCAGCCAGCGGTGCTATGACTTTTTTTTTTTTGGCACCCGTCCGTCCCCGCTGATTTTTTTTTAATTTTAATATTTTTTATAACTAATTTTAAATCTAACACTGTAAGTTTTTTTTTAAAAAAACTAACAAATGCCTGTGCCAAAAAACTAACAAATACCTGTGCCGCGCCATGTATGGTGGCGCGGCAGAGGTCTGACGTGGCGACGACCGGTTTCGGTGACCGTTGACGTGGCAGCTCTCGTCGCGCCATCGACCTTGGCGCGGTAGTGCCGCGCCCTGATCCGTGGCGCGGCAGAGCCGAATAAATACGGGCGGGCAGGCGGGCGGGCGGCAGGCGGGCGGGCAGGGTGCGTGCGGGCGGGCAGGCCACGCTGTATTTATTCGGCTTTGTCGCGCCATGGATCAGGGCGCGGCACTGCCGTGCCAAGATCGGTGGCGCGGCAAGAGCTGCCACGTCAACGGTCACCGAAACCGGTCGTCGCCACGTCAGACCTCTGCTACGCCACCATGTATGGCGCGACACAGACATTTGGCCGCGCCAGGACAATAGGCGCGACAAAAAATGTTAGTTTTTTTTTAAAAACTTGTATCGTTAGATTTAAAATTAGTTATCAAAAAATGTTAAAATTAAAAAAAATTCTCCCCACTCGAGGCCATGAGACCAACCGTACCAGAGCTCGTTGTCAACCCCCAAAACAGCACGAGAACAAGGAGAGGCAGGCAGAAAAGTCTTCCGCGATTGGAAGGGCGCCTGCGAAAGCCGAAGGACCGGCCCCAGCCCCTAGGCCCCAGCGGCAGCACCAGAACATGCGCGCGCCAGTGCCAGTGTGCCAGCCACCAGCCATGGGCTCCGGGCTCGCGACGCGCCAGCCAGCCAAGGCCGGCAGGCGGTTGCCCATGCACCGCCACATGAGCGCATAAATACGTCTCGATCTGCTTTCCCTGCCCGGTCGGCTCGCGCCCGGCGGGACCCCGGCGGCATGATTGGAATTGAAGCTCTCCCATGCATCGCCACGGTTTGGAAGACGATGATCGAGAGCATGCGGCCGGGACCGGGAGTCAATCAGGCTGGTGTGTCCGGTGTCCCCCTCGCTCGGCTTTTTCGGCGTAAACCCGGTGCGCCAGAAATTAGCTGGGCATGCCGGGGACGGGGAGGGATGGCTCGGCAAATGCCAAACCTCGCAACGCTGCCAACGCACCCCATCAGCCAGCTGCTAGCTACCGCTCGGCTACAGGGCCCTGTTGGGCTCGTTAAATTTTGGCTGAAACTGAGACTGAAAAACACAGTTCTGGTTGAATTGTTGTGAAAGAAAAATAATGTTTCGAATGAAAAAACAAGCCGAACAAGCCGAATATGAGGTAAGCCAAACGGAGCCATTATATACACGAGCTGCCAAATTGCGGCGCTGTCATGCTGAGATGTTTCGCTGCGTCGGTCGCTGGAGGACTACGATCTCGATCCATGTTCAGATAAGGACACATTCATTAGTATAATCTCTTCGTACCCAAGACTGGTACAACGACTTCAGCATGTACATAAACGCTTCCAGGTCCAGGTCCTGTTTGGTATGATTCAGTTCTTTTTCCACACGGATTGAGTAGAAACGGTGCGGAATCCTGTTATTTGGCTACACTTCAGCTTCGATAAGCTTGGGTGCAAGCTGCGGTAGGCAATGATTTATTGATTTAGCAGTACAATCTTGGTGCTTCATTAACACCAAAGGGGGATCCAAAGGAGGCAAGGACTACTAAAAAGCGATGATCCGAGAAGCAGGTTGCAGTAGGGACTGCACCGTCCTTTCGCACCGGGCGACCCGGAGACGGCTTTGTTGCTCATGATTTATGGGCGGGCGTAGTGGGTGGCCCATGCCATGCCATGCCGCTCAACCACTCATCATGCACGTCACTAAATCGAGTGTCCTGTACAACTAAGGGGGTGTCTTGATCCGATTACTAAAATTTAGGAGATGTATCGAAAGAAAGTTGCATAGAATATTTAGATACTAATAAAAAAACAAATTACATAATCCGTTAATACTCCACGAGATAAATTTTTTAAGCCTAATTAATCCGTCATTAGCATATATTTACTGTAGCAAAATATTGTCAAATCATGAACTAATTAGGTTCACACGATTCGTTTCACAAATTAATCATAAACTATGTAATTAGTTTTGTAAGTAGTCTATATTTAATAATCCATATATATGTCAAACGTCCGATAAAACAACGACTAAGGCCCTGTTTGGTTGAGCTGTGGCTGTGGAAAAAAGCTGCTGTGGGCTGTGAGCTATAGAAAAGCTGCTGTGGGCTGTGAGCTGTAGAAAAGCTGAAAGCTGTTTGGTTAAACAAGTATAAAATATACCTTTTATCTTTATCTCTCTTGAAACAACTATGGAAGAGCTTTTTATTCCACCAATTTCGAAAAGCAGAAAGCCAAAAGCCAAAAGCAGAATTAAACCAGCTTTTAAAAATGAACTACGGAAAAGCAGCTGCTTCTGAAAAAGCACCCTCCAAAAACAGCCCCTTTGGTTAGACTTTTGGCTTTTGGAGCCAAAAGCCAAAGCCAAAAACCCAACCAAACATAGCCTAAAATTTAGAAGGACAACCAAACACCCTCTAACTTTACCTCCCCCATGATCATGGCGGCAGCACCCGCAGCATCTGTCCCGCCGGGGCCGGGCCTATTTCTCTCTGGGCTCTCGGTCAAAATTTTCAGCCGCAGGGGAGCATGGAGCAAAACAAATGCTCGAAAAGATTGGTGTCACCCCCTCCAACAGGTCAAAAGATAGCATATATACATCTCTTTCTACCAGTTACATTACATGATGGCTACTTCCACATAAAAAGATAAGAGCTCCTCACAAAAGAGAGAGCTAATAGCATTCACTTTCTCTGAGATCCTGTAGGATTCACCTTCCTCTGGCAGCTCCATTTTCTTTTCCGAAGTGAACACTGACAGCTCCATTTGGCAATCCTAACAAGCAACAGTAACCCTGAGAAACCAGCTGTGCAATAGAGTACGCAATTGGGTGCAATTCTAGTACCAAATTCCAAAAACACTCTTTTAGCCCCGTTCGCTAATCTGAATCTTGGCTGAAACTGGCTAAAAAATAATATTCTGATTGAATTGTTGTGAGAGAAAAACACTGTTCAAGAAACAATAAGAACAAGCCGAACGGGCCAAAAGGAGTTCACAATGCTGTGGAACAATGAGTGTACTAGAGAGGAAAGGCACGGTAGGAGTAGGAGCGCCAAAATTCCAAACACTGTACTGTACCGTAGCTATACCTACAGCACTCAGCAGCAAGTGCTGCCCAGTATGTCCAGAAAGTGCCACTAGAACAGATGGCTTCATTGATGGATCCAGTATACCAACATGTAAGTAAGATCCATTCAAGGAAAATTGCCTTTGGGACAAAAGAAAAGGAAAAAAAAACCTATGCTTGATTTGCTAAAACACTTTTTGCTCAACAGATCTGTACAGCTGCTCCCAGCTGAGGAGGTGAACACTTGCACCGACACTGAACAAACGAATCGAACTGGGAGATTAAAAAAAAATTGAGGCCCTCTGAAGATTACAACTACAAGCTGACCGTACCTGTTCTGCGATGCTGAACCGATCGAGGTTCTTGTGCCGTCGTCAGATCAGAGGAAGGAGATGCCCTGTGATCTCAGTGAGCCACCGCTGTCCGGGATTGCAGAGTGATGCTCTTCTGGCTCGGGATGGCGAGCATGGCGGTGTGGTCCAGGAAGTCCTTGAGCTCCACGACCGACTGCAGTATCCGCCTGAGGTCATCGGTGCGCATGAACCCGGCCGCGCCGAGCCGCCGCACGGCGTAGACGTAGATGGTGAGGCAGCCCTTCCGGAACTTGAACCGTGCCATCTCGCTGCCCGTGAGCCCACGGATGAGCTTCTTGTTCACGTCCCCGAGCGGGATCATGGCGGGCCACAGCTGGTCCACGGCCGCCTTCATGCTCTCGGACTCGAACACGAAGAGCACCACCTTGGACTTCTTGGTGCCCAGGCCCAGCGTCAGCGTGTGCCACGCCTGGTGCGCCAGGATGGTGAAGCTGGTGGGCATGTAGGTGGTGGTGGACGGGAACGGCAGGCTCTGGCACTCGCTCAGGTAAGACGGCGGGATGTCCAGCAGCCGCAGCAGCTCCAGAGGCGACGCCCGCCGCACCGTGAACGACTTCACGATGAACTGGCCCCCGAACCGGATGCCCTTCACGTCGGCGCACGGCTTGAAGTGCGCCGCCTGCTCCTTGCCGGTGCCGCCCGACTGCTTCTCCTTCTCCTTCTCCTTGTGTTTGTGCTTGTGCCTCTTCTTCTCCTCTGCCATGGCGTGCTTTCGGCTGGAGTGAGCTGTGCGGCTGGGGTGGTGCCCGGGGAAAAGGCTGTAATGACGAGTCCCGCAGACTCCCTCCCTCTTCCTTGTGCTGCTGTGACTGCTGGTACCATATCACAAAGGTGTTGTCAGAGTGAAGGGCCAACCGCTTGGGCATCAAGGAAGAGCTTAGCTTTACCATTTTTGTAATGTAATCCGGTTGGTGGGCCAGGCAACGGGAGGAGTTATTGGCATTTGACAACGCCCCCATCTTTGCCATATTCTTATATATATGCATATAAAAAATCTAACACTTGTTTATTTCAGAATCTTTGTACACGCACGCATGCGTGTCTACTTCTGCGCTTATGTATATAGTTTCGGCTGTTCCTTTTCGTGTAGTGTAGCTCTGTGACCCAACTAAGATGATGCTTCTCTGTGCCTGCTCAAAAGGTAGCACATGATTCTAGGCTCTGCTAAGGAAATAATGAGACCCCATTGGCGCGGTGTGCACGCCTGTAAGCCTAATTCCAAAATTTCTTTTCAGATGTTCTTGGACTAGGTTCAAGATGATCAAACAATTTCTCGAAGCAATACAAAGGAAGTACAAAGAGACAAATAAGGTTGATCTAGAGCTGCCAATGAGAGAATCCAAAAATAAAAAGCTATACAAGATAGGTTTTGAAACACACCTGTCCACACAGTTGCAATTGTTCTTGTAAGGAAAAAACCAGTGTTCCTGTCGGCGGATTACGCAAGCAGCAGCAGCAGCAGCAACAACAAGTCTCAGTAGATCAGGTGAGCCATTGCTTTTAGCTTTTGTTGTCCTCTCCACTTCTCAGGTCACAGCAGTTATGAAAGCGAGTGATCTCTCCAATCTGTCGGAGGCTCAATAGGTAAATATCTTGACATGTAAGGCTATCTCCATAGATGGATGTTCCCACACTTGGAAGACTGCTATGCTTAAAAGAGAATTCATTGAGGAATTACTTCAACAGCGACAGCGCAACAACTTATGGCTAGCCCAACACAATTAGATCTTGGTGAATATTGAAACTGTACAGCAAGCTCTCCCAAATCTACAACCAATCCTTTCATTTTGTATTTAATAATGTCTGCTATTGACACATTATGTATCTAAGGCTTCTTTACATAAGAGAATTATCCTACAGTTTTGTTAGTACATGTGGACAGATTCAGATTTATGGACCTGGTAAAAGGTTTACATGTCCAAATAAAAAAAAAAGGCCAGACCCAGTGCCGGAGGCTCCCACATGAGTGGGGTCTGGGGAAGGGAAAAACCGAGGCAAGCCTTCTCCCGCAAAATCTGCGGAGAGGCTGCTTCGAACCCGTGACCTGGTGACTCAGTGAGACAGTTCTCACCACTGCACCAGGCCTACCCTTCCTTACATGTCCAAATCAATTCCGAAATAATAAAAAAAAGCCATAGAACATGGGTCAAAATTACCAGCAATAAAAGCATCAATTTACTGCCAACTCCGTTTTGAAGCTTGCTGTTTCAGATGTGATCCGTTTTGCTTTATTTCTGTCAGCTTGGATCACAGTGGAGAGTAAAGCACAAGAGTGAGCAGACACAAGTACCTAGCGGCCATCTGGCGGTTGATATTAAGCTAAGTACATCGCTAAGGTACAGCTGGATAATGATTTCTCCAGTGTAACAACCAACCAACCAACCTTAACATATAAATGCCCTAGTCTATAGCTCTAAATTGATCTGCACTGATGTGTACGTTAATGAATCAATGTAACAGAAAGCTCATGATCAGAAAGCAGAATAGATGTCACGATGTCATAATCAGAATTCAGAACTACATGTCTACTAGTAGAATGGAAGAAAGTTGTGAGTGAAGCACGAGAGAGTTGGCTCACCAACTAAAGAGTCAAGCCATTACATAGTTGGCCTTGAACTGAGGTATTGCCGTAGAAAGGATGATGAACATCCCCTGGAAGAGGCTACCATAAAAGGAAAAAATTAATCAGCAGCACAGAATGTACATAGATGCATCAAATGTAAAGTAAAATATCTACCAATACAGTTCATATGTGCCTTGTAAGCTAAGAATACAAAAAAAAGAGGGATCACCAGCAAGTACACTAGTACATCGAACCGGGATGCAATACTTCTGTAAAGGAAGCTCATTATGTTACCTGAACAAAAAGTGTTTCCGCTTCAATTGTTCTGGACTGAAATCCAGTGTTCTAATGATATAAGGACAATCACTTAAATCACCTAGGTGAGCATGTACTATACAACGACATTCTTCATGTGAGCCATCTGATGGATCAAAGAAGAATCAACTGCCCCTGACAAAGAAACAACTGCCTCTATCGAAGATCAACTGCCGCTGACACTTTCAAGGCTTGGCCTCGATCCTTACTCGCGAGCTTGGCCCCGAGTTAATTGACAACTGCCACACCATCTCAACGGCACCGACTCGCTGCACGATGGAATAGATAGGATATATAAATAAATACAATATACCTAAGAGATGCGAAACCCTAGGAAGCAAGCAATTTAGATACGAAATTGAAACGACTGGCTTGCTACCTGATGAACCGGTGATTCGATGAAAAGATAAGCGACACGCGGGGAACCATTGAATCTAGGGTTAGGGTTTGCGGTGAGCAGTGAATCAACAGCCCTGAATGTAATTGAAATCAGTGCTGTGATGAATAGCAAGGTCACGGCGAAGTTGTGATATGGATGCTAGGGCACGACGGTAGTGTCTTACTAGCGCTGTGCAGAAGCTGGGGCTGGATCAAGGCAGAGCTAGGGCACTGGCGGCACTGACGCTCGGGCTAGGGAGCTAAGGCACGAGCTGCTGGCCTAGGGCATGGTAGCGCTGATGCTCGAGCTGGGGAGCTGAGGCACGTGCTGCTGGCCTAGGGCACGGCGGCGCTGTCGGTGGTGGCGTGAACCTGGGTAGCACAGCGGTGGCTCAAGTAGCTCTGGCGTAGGGATGGCAGCATGGGTAGAGGCGAGCACGGGCAAGAGGCACGTGGCGTGGTGAAGCTGTTGCGCGATCAGAGGCACGACGTTGAGCAGGGCACGGTGGGCTATGGTGGCACGGGGTTGCTGGCATGAAGGACGGTGGCTAGGGCTTGCGGTGATGTTGGCGCAGAGATGGAGGCAGGTTGGGGTAGGTCAACATCGCACTGAGACTAAACTAAGGTGCCCCCCCCCGAGTCAGAGAAGGAATACGGGAAAAGAGATCTATTGCCCACCCATTTCTATTGAACCGGACGCTCTGGTGGTAGCGGGACCGGACCGCTACCACCCAAGCGTCCGATCGATTCCAGAGAGGTCCAAATCCTCTAAAATCATGACTGAACACGGTCCGGTGGAACACCGACCGGATGTAGTCCAGAGAGTTCCGGTCACCTAGCCTTGACATCTTCATCATCGACCGGACGCTGAAGCTCCTTCTGACCAACAGCTTTAGGAAAACACTGTTTCAGCGTCCGGTCCCTCCTTCAGCAAATCTTCAAGTCATTCGCGCTTGCCATGTTCCCAATCAAGTTCCCAACTCCAATAAGATCCAAATAACACCAATTGGGACTGATGTGAGTGACCTCTCTCAAACCCTCAAGTTTTTCAAATATTTGCCTTAGGCTATAATTCTTTTTTAAGAAATTAGGCAATAAGAGGGCATTTATTATAAACGACAAAACAACATTCATGCATATGCAATACTTGAATGTAAATCTAGTTGCTTGTCAAGTTTGATCCAAGGTTAAGCTTCTTCACACACTTTTTGGCGGTTATCTTAACCATGTTAGACAAGCCCTATATGCATTATAAAGCATTAAACATGTTGTATATTACAATGCAATACAAGGGACAACACAAGCTCAATTTTTAGTGAAGTTACTAAAATCAAGCACATTTAGTTCGTTCCGCAATCTACAAAATGTTGCCTCATCTAGCGGTTTAGTAAAGATATCCGCCAATTGATCATCGGTCCTTACACCTTCTAGTGATATATCATTTTTAGCAACATGATCTCTAAAAAAGTTATGGCGGATATCTATGTGCTTGGTGTGAGAGTGTTGAACCGGATTATTTGCAAGTTTTACCGCACTTTTCATTGTCGCACAAAAGATGGTACTTTATCTAGAACTACACTATAGTCTAGCAAAGTTTATTTCATGTAAAGTATTTATGCACAACAAGCACCCGCGGCAATGTATTCCGCTTCGGCGGTGGACAAAGCCACACTATTTTGTTTCTTGGAGGACCAAGACACAAGTGATCTACCAAGCAAATGGCACCCTCCGGATGTGCTCTTTCTATCAACTTGCAACCGGCATAGTCTGAATCGGAATAGCCAACTAATTCAAATATAGCTCCTTTGGGATACCAAAGGCCAATACTTGGTGTGTGCTTAAGATACCTAAGGATTCTTTTTACGGCAATTAAATGAGTTTCCTTAGGATTAGCTTGAAACCTAGCACACATACACACACTAAACATGATGTCGGGCCTAGATGCGGTCAAATACAACAAGCTACCAATCATAGAGCGGTAGAGAGTTTGATCAACCGGGTTACCTCCCTCATCTAGGTCGAGATGTCCATTGGTTGGCATTGGAGTCTTGATTGGCTTACATTCATCCATCTTGAATCTTTTGAGAAGATCATTAGTATATTTCTCTTGAGAGATGAAAATCCCTTCTCTCATTTGCTTGACTTGAAAACCAAGAAAGAATGTAAGCTCTCCAATCATTGACATCTCGAACTCCTTCGACATCAATTCACCAAATTCTTTGCATGAATCTTCATTTGATGATCCAAAGATGATATCATCAACATACACTTGACAAATGAAGATATGCCCATCAAGCTTCTTGGTGAATAGTGTGGTGTCGACCTTCCCAATGGTGAAGCCCTTCTCAATGAGGAAGTCCCTAAAGGCGCTCATACCAAGCTCTTGGGGCTTGCTTAAGCCCATATAATGCCTTGGACAACCTATAAACATGATTAGGATATCTAGGGTCTTCAAACCGGGAGGTTGATCAACATAGACTAGTTCATTAATAAAGCCATTTAAAAAAGCACTTTTCACATCCATTTGATAAAGTTTTATTTCATGATGTGATGCATATGCAAGGAGGATACATATGGCTTCTAATCTTGCAACCAGGGCAAAGGTCTCTCCAAAATCCAAACCTTCAACTTGAGAGAACCCCTTTGCAACTAGTCTTGCCTTGTTCCTCACAACAACACCTTGATCATCTTGCTTGTTTCAGAACACCCACTTTGTTCCAATGACTCTTGCACCTTTTGGCCGCTCTTCAAGAGTCCAAACTTCATTGCGGGTGAAGTTGTTCAACTCTTCATGCATGGCATTTATCCAATTCGGATGTTGAAGAGCTTCTTCTACCTTAGTAGGCTCAAAGCAAGAGACAAAAGAGTGATGAGCAATAAATGAAGCAAGTTTTTGAGATCGAGTCATTACACCCTTTGATGGACTCCCTATGATGAGATCTTGTGGATGATCTTGAAGTAGGGGTGTATTTCTTCTATTGACCACTTGAGGGGGAGGTTGTGGAGCATCAATATCTTGTGCTTGTACCACCATTTGTTCATGGGAGACATGAGTGTCTTCATTTTCTACTCTCCCATCTTTTTCATCATCTTGTGGCACACTTGATGAAGAAGGTGGATCAATCACTTGTACATCATCTTCATCATCTTTAGGCTTGATGTCTCCAACCGGAATGTTCTTCATAGCCTCCCTCAATGGTTCATCACCTACATCATCAAGATTCTCATGTGCTCCTTGGGAGCCGTTAGATTCATCAAATTCCACTATCATATGTTTGCTTCAACCAAGCCAGTGGCATGATTAAATACTCTATATGCTTTGGACTTTGATGAGTAACCAACAAGAAAAGCTAATATCACAACGTCTTTGAAACTTCCCTAGGTGTTGCCGCTTCTTATAGATGTAGCATTTGCAACCAAACACCCTAAAGAAGGAGACGTCCGGCTTCTTTCCATTGAGCAACTTATAAGGTGTCTTGCCAAGGAACTTTTGAAGGAATAGGCGGTTGGATGCATAGCATGCGGTGTTGATTGCTTCCGCCCATAGAGCTTCAGGGGTGTTGTACTCATCAAGCATTGTTCTTGCAAGAGTGATCAATGTCCGATTCTTCCTCTCAACTACACCATTTTGTTGAGGAGTATATGTTGCGGAGACTTCATGTTTGATTCCAACTTCATCACAATAAGCTTCTATGTTTGTGTTGTCAAATTCTTTCCCATTGTCACTTCTTATCTTCTTGAGCTTCACTTCAAATTCATTTTGTGCTCTCTTGGCAAACTTCTTGAAGCAAGATGCAACTTTGGATTTGTCATGAAGGAAGAATACCCATGTATACCTTGAATAATCATCAACAATCACAAGACAATAAAGATTTCCTCCCAAACTCTTGTATGTTGTTGGTCCAAATAAATCCATGTGAAGGAGTTCTAGCACTCTTGCGGTTGACATGAAAGCTTTTGTTGGATGGGTATTTGCAACTTGCTTGCCGGCTTGACATGCACTATAAAGCTTGTCCTTCTCAAACTTCACATCCTTCAACCCTCTCACCAAATCATTCTTCATAAGCTTCTTGAGTGAGCTCATCCCAACATGAGCAAGTCTTCTATGCCATAGCCACCCAAGTGTTGTTTTGGTGAATAGGCATGTCTTCAAGTTTGCATCTTCGGAGGTGAAGTCCACTAGATATAGGTTGTTGTATCTAAATCCTTTGAATATCACATGATCATCATCCTTCTTGGATACAACAACCTCCTTCTTGGTAAACAAGCATTGGAAGCCAAGATCACACAATTGTCCAACGGATAGCAAGTTGAAACTCAATGAAGCAACATATAGCACATTGGAGATGGAATGATCATTTGATATTGCCACTTTGCCCAATCCTTTGACCTTGCCCTTTGAGTTATCTCCAAATGTGATTCTTTCTTGCCCATCTACTTCTTCATCAAGTGAGGTGAACATATGAGGATCAGCCGGTCATATGTTGTGTGCAACCACTATCAATAACCCAATGACTTCCACTGGTCTTGTAGTTCACCTATACACAAGAGATCAAGCTTTAGGAACCCAAACTTATTGAGGGCCCTTCACCTTCTCAACAAGTGACTTTGCAACCCAAATTTTCTTAGGCCTATTCTTAGTTGGAGGACCTAAGAACATCACTTTCATCTTTCCACTAGAATCCTTTCTAAGCATGTAGTGAGCATTGAAGGCAAAGGGTCTAGCATGCTTGGGCAAGGGTTGTGGTGGTGGAGTTTGGCACTCATGAGCAAAGTGGCCTTCTTGTCCATACTCAAAGCATCTCTTTGGCTTTGGCTTTGATTGTTGTTGTTGAGCTTGAGCCTTCTTCTCTTTGTTTGCCATGTACCCAATGCCACTTCTATCCATCTTCATGACGGTGTTCATTAGAAGCTCACTTTGAAGATACTTGCCTCTAGTGAACTTGCTCAATCCAATCTTGAGATGCTTCTTTTCCAACTTGAGCTTCTTGTTCTCTTCCTTGAGTGCATCACTACTTTTATCTTCCTTGAGTGCAACATTGTTTCTTTCTTCCTTGAGTTTCTTGTTTTCTTCTTTTAGCTTCTCATTCTCAAGAATCAAGTCACCATCATGATCAAGAGTTTCTAGCACAATGGTGTTGTTGATTTTGAACTCTTCAAACTCTTTCTTTAGCTTTTCATTGTCATACTTGAGCTTGACATACTCATCATAGTCATTGCACTCAACCACTTGCTTGCCTTTGCCACTAGATCCTTGCTCAATGCTCTCATCAATTAAGTCATCACATGATGTAGCTATATCAATCTTAACAACATCATTAGTAGCATCATGTGGCTCATTGGGTAAAAATTCTTGAGCAATAATAAGATTGTCATGATTAATCTTGAGAGTAGTATATTCATCTTTTAGTTTGCTATGGCTAGTGATGAGCTCTTTGTGCACCCACTCAAGTTTATCATGTTTATCTTTAAGCCCTTTCTTAGAAGATTTGAGCTCCTTGAGTTTGGATGACATAGCATCATTTGCTTCTCTAAGCTCAACACTAGCCTTTTTGGCTATCTCACATTTAGCTAAAAGAGAATCATTCTTAATCTCAAGCTTTTCATTTTTAGCTCAAGTCTTTATAATGATCTTAGTGTATTTCTTTAGCAATTTAGCAAGATCATCATAAGTAGGTGACTCATATTCATCATCGCTATCACTATCACTATCACTATCATCATTATGAGCATGATCATCACCACTACTATCATCATCATGTGATACCTTGCGTTCACCCTTGGCCATAAGGCATAGGTGTGTAGAGGATGATGGCGGTGGTGGCGGTGAAGATGATAAGTCAATAGCAATGGCGGCCACCTTCTCATTGTCACTTTCATCATCGGATGATCCACTAGATGAATCAATGTTCGTGAGCTAATCACCGATGATGTAAGCCTTTCCACTCTTCTTCTTCTTATGGAAATCCTTCTTCTTGCCATCTCTCTTCTTGTATGGCTTGTTCTTTTTCTTCTCATCTTCATCTTCATTGCTTGAGTCATCTTTCTTGCCCTTGTTCTTGTTCTTGAACTTATCTTTCTTGGGCTTTGTGCATTGGTGAGCTAGATGACCAAGTTCTCCACAATTGTAGCAATCCATCTCGGAGATTGGCTTCCGTCTAGAGCTTGTGAAGAACTTCTTCTTCTTGCCATCAAACTTGATGCCACTCTTGTTGAGCTTCTTTAGCATCTTGGTGGTCTTCTTCACCATGAGAGCAAGACTTTCATCATCAACTTCATCATCACTTGAGCTCTCATACTCAAGTCTTGCCTTGCCCTTCTCTTGGCTAGCTTTGAATGCTAAGTCCTTATCTTTTTTCTTGGTAGAGGATGAGCCATCTTATGGAGTGATGTGCATGTACATCTCATGAGCATTGATCTTTCCCAAGATTTGTGTCGGTGTAGCGGTGGAAAGATCACCTTGATGTAGCACGGTCACAATATGCCTATATTTGTCAATGGGGAGGACACTCAAGATCTTTCTTACAACATCGGATGGTTGCATTTGAGTGAGTCCAAGCCCATTGACTTCCTCTACAAGAACATTCAAACGTGAATACATTTCATTAGCATATTCTTTAGGAAGCATTTCAAAAGAGTTGAGCTTTTTCATGATAAGATGATAGCATTCCCCATGCTCACTCTTAGTTCTCTCATAGAGCGCACAAACGTCCGACCATAGTGCATGGGTGTTTTTGTGGTTCCTCACCCGATTGAACACATCTTTGCAAAGGCCTCTAAAGATGGTGTTTCGAGCCTTTACATTCTATTTCTCGTAATTTACCTCATCGCCTTGTAGGTTAGTAGCATCACGAGGTTTTGGGAAGCCTTGTGAGGCGGCTCTAAGTATACCAACATCTAGAGCCTCAAGATACGCCTCCATGCGAATTTTCCAATAAGGAAAGTCATCTCCCTCAAAGATAGGAGGAGGTCCATCCCCATGAGACATCTTGCTCTAGGCGGTTAAGCCTAAATAAGTGAGCACGAGGCTCCGATACCAATTGAAAGGATCAAGATGCCCAAGAGGGGGGGGTGAATTGGGCTAATTCTAATTTTTTTTGCAATAATTAAATCCTATGGTTAGCCCAATTAACCCCTTGTGCCTAGAAAGTGTTCCTAATTGTTCTACCGCACAAAAGACTTACAACCTAAGTTCCAATCCTACTCTAGCATGGCAATTCTAAGAATGTAAAGACATGAATTGAATTGCTCAAAGTAAATGCTCAAAGTAAATAGAGATGAAGGAACGCAGCGATGTTTTGCCGAGGTATCGGAGAGTCGCCACTCCCCACTAGTCCTCGTTGAAGCACCCGCGCAAGGGTGTAGATCCCCCTTCATCCGCGCAAGGATCAAGTGCTCTCTACGGGTTGATTCTTAGACACTCCGTCGCGGTGAATCACCCAACCGCTCACAACGTGAGTTGGGTCACCCACAAGCTCCGCCGGGTGATCACCAAACTCCCAATCACCACCAAGCCGTCTAGGTGATGGCGATCACCAAGAGTAACAAGCACGAACTCTCACTTGACCACGACAAGCCTAATGAGAAGGTGGATGCACACTTTGCTACTCTTGATCTTCACTAATGAGGGCTCTCTTTGGGATTCTCAAATCTCAATCACCTCACAAGGACCTTGCTCTTCTTGGCACTCTCTAAGGTGTTTCTCAGCTGTTGGAATGAGCAAAAGTACCCCCACACACAAGTGGAGGTGGTATTTATAACACCGGCTGAAAAACAAACCGTTATGTGCCTCTACGGGGTGACCGGACGCTCCGGTCATGTTGACCAGATGCTCCGGTTAGTATACCCCGAACTCCAGTGTTTACAGTGAGACCGGACGCTGGCCAGTGTCCGGTCAGCACTGACCGGACGTGTCCGGTCGTGATTTTCCCTCTCTGGAACCTTACTAGAGTCGACCGAACACTGGCCCTCAGCGTCCGGTACCATGACCTCGCAGCGTCCGGTCAAACCAGACGCAATCACCTTGGTCAAATGAACTGATCGAACCCTGAGCCAGCGTCCGGTCAGTATTTGACCCTCCATTTACTTCCAACTCTCAAACATATGTGAATGAAGTTTGCTCCATTGGATCATAGGGCTGTTTTGGAGTTACCTAGTGCTAGTTTTAACAAGTGTGCACCACACCTAACTCACTAGACTCACCTAGGTCAAGCTACCCATTCATACCCCCCTTAATAGTACGGCCAAAAGAAAAACAAAGTCGTAAACTACTCTAAGTGTCTCTCCAACTCCAATCGACACTTAGAACTAGTCCATCCTTAACCTTGTCGTCCATCCTTTGAAAACCAAAACAATTTCCATCATAGGGGCATGACAACCATGATTGCCCAATCGATCTCTATTACCATGACCTAACTCAATTGTTTCTGCAAAACACACGTTAGTCACAGTAATCATGTATTATCATTAATTACCGAAACCTAACTAGGGGCCTAGATGCTTTTAGAGTGGAGTAAGTATTTATACCCCCTCATTCAAAACATAACGTTTAGAGGCTGAGTCATCACTCTGTGGGATGACCGGACGCTCCGATTAGGGTAACCGGATGCTCCGGTCAGTTGTGCCCGCCACTGCGCCAGAAAGAGCCATTAAGTTCTGACTAGACTCTGACCAGCGACCGGTCAGCACCCACCGGACGCGTTCAGTCAAGAAAAAGCCTCTCTAGAACCTCTCTGGAGTCGACCGAACGCAGGCACCCCAGCGCCCGGTGCTCCTCCACTCAGCATTCGGTCAGTACCAGACAACTATAGTTGATTGACCAGACTCTAACCAGCGTCCGGTCAGCACACACCGGACGCGTTCGGTAAAAAAAAACTCTCTAGAACCCCTCTGGAGTGGACCGAACGCAGGCACCCTAGCGTCCGGTGCTCCTCCACTCAGCGTCCGGTCAGTACCAGATGACTATAGTTGATCAAATGAACTGATCAGACTCACCCTCTAGTGTCCGGTCACAACCAGACCAGCGTTCGGTCAGTCATTTGACCCTCCATTCACTTCCAACTCAAAATCCTATGTGAATGAAGTTGACTCCAATTGATCTTAGGGCTATTCCTGAGCTACCTAGTGCTAGGTTTGACAAGTGTGCACCACACCTAACCCACTAGACTCACCTAGGTCAAGCTACTAGTCCATACCCCCCTTTATAGTATGGCCAAAGGAAAAACAAAGTCCTAAACTACTCTAAGTGTATCTCCAACACCAAACGACACTTATAACTAGTCCGTCCTTTACTTTGTCATCCATCCTTTGAAAACTGAAACGATTTCCATTGACAGGGGCTTGACAACCATGATTGCCCAATCAATTTCCATTACCATGACCTAACTAAAATTGCCTCTGCAAAACACACGTTAGTCATAGTAATCTCGTGTCATCATTAATCACCGAAACCTAACTAGGGGCTAGATGCTTTCACCTTTGTGATGAAAAATAGTAAGTTAGCTGCTATTATGTGATGAATGTTTGTTTATACTGTTGTAGTACTCTAATTGTTGTTATATTATTCTCATATGTTATTGCATTCTGAACAAATGAACAATCTTTATATTCATCATTCAACATTGATTCATTCATTCATCCATCCATCCATACATCCCTGATAGGGCTCAAGTTGGATGAGTGGCAACAGATAGGGCTGAGGACATATATATAGGAGGAGAAGCCTAGGGGCTCAGTTGGCGCCAATAACCCTGGCTTTGGCGCCAAAACGCTCGGCCTGGGGCTGGCCTGGGAATGGCACATAAGCAAACCAACTAGTTCACAGAGCCTCTCAAGCTTAAGGGCATCTGTCATTTGGCTGCGCTGTTACCCACCGTTGGGAGCAAAACTGGACGGAATAACGTGTTGGACAAAAGAGTTTAGCGTCATGGCACCAGGGTCCGTGTAAACTTTTTGGTGGCATGTAGGAATGGAGCATCTTTCATAATGGCACACAGAGAAAAGGCTCATAAATCAGCTACAAGCAGCAACCAGTTTGAACTAATTGAAACTTATTGCAAGCAGCGGTAACTGATTGGAACTAGATTAAAATCCATTTAAACTTTAAAGAAATTGCAACCAGCTTAAATTGAGTCAAAATCAGTTGAAATCAGCTGGAACCAATTGCAACCTATTGAAAACAGTAAACACTAGTGTAAAGCAGTTGCAACTAATTACAGTGAACCACTTAGAGTTAAAGGATCAAGATAATACCACTTTGAAAGTTCATGAATATAGATGAGAATGTGAAAAAAGCTTGAGGAGTCATGATGCATTTAGGATATGTTTGGTAAAATTCTCCTCCTAGCTTCTTCGAGCAGATTCCGTGGAGTTCAACCAAACGGTTAAAATGCAACCGAATTCTGGTGAGAGCCGAGAAAAATCGCTTCTCTATTTACAGGACTAGCTAAGAGCTAAAAAAAAATTCTCTAGTGCTCCTCATTCAATCACCACAAAATCACTCCAGAATCACTTCTCAGCTACTCCTTATCTTACTCTTTCACCAAATCGCTCCATCAGAGAATTAATTAAATGTAAAGTTCGAAAATCAGAAAGTGGAGTTGTACCAAATAACACTTAGGGCTTGTTTGCGCCGAGGCCCAGCTGCCCACTTACCAAAACCAAGCTGCCTCTGTCCAACCGTCGTTGTGCCTTGTGATGCATTCGACCTGGGCCGCTGCCTGAAAAGTAGCTAAGCTCGGTTCACAGGCTGGGCCAACCACGCCCAATATGGCGTGCTTTTTTGTTGTGACCTAGGCCAGCCCAGTTTGCACTGGCTTCAGAGAGTTTAATGTGAATATCAGCTAGGCGATGTTGGTACGCCGTACGCACCAACTTTAATCTTCCACATCGACTTCACTAGTATGGTAGGGCCAATAGCTTTGCCCCAGGAATTTCAATCAAAGTTCTCATCATATTATCATCATATAAATGAAAACCAAAAGGTGAAAGCGAAGGAGGAAGTCCAAAGTTGTTGATAATAAAGCGTGAATGTACAAAGCAAATAAACAAGTTTAAGGGGCAAAATATTATGCTCAGAGTTATCTCGCACAAAAGAAGCCCCCAATCCTCGTGATCACCTTGTGCAGTGTCTCCACTCTCCAGGACTCCACCATCGCCCTCATGAAGTCACGACTCTCGAACCATTTGGGCATTGCGGCATTGGCTTGGGCTGCCAAGCTGGTACAATGACATGTGCACGCTGTCCCAGTCTGGTGCTCACACAGACACACCCCCCCCAGCCGAGATGATGCACGGCATGGCAAGCCCACGTTGCGCCGCAGGATCGGACCGCTGCAGCCAGCGGTGCTATGACTTTTTTTTTTTGGCACCCGTCCGTCCCCGCTGATTTTTTTTTAATTTTAATATTTTTTATAACTAATTTTAAATCTAACACTGTAAGTTTTTTTTTAAAAAAACTAACAAATGCCTGTGCCAAAAAACTAACAAATACCTGTGCCGCGCCATGTATGGTGGCGCGGCAGAGGTCTGACGTGGCGACGACCGGTTTCGGTGACCGTTGACGTGGCAGCTCTCGTCGCGCCATCGACCTTGGCGCGGTAGTGCCGCGCCCTGATCCGTGGCGCGGCAGAGCCGAATAAATACGGGCGGGCAGGCGGGCGGGCGGCAGGCGGGCGGGCAGGGTGCGTGCGGGCGGGCAGGCCACGCTGTATTTATTCGGCTTTGTCGCGCCATGGATCAGGGCGCGGCACTGCCGTGCCAAGATCGGTGGCGCGGCAAGAGCTGCCACGTCAACGGTCACCGAAACCGGTCGTCGCCACGTCAGACCTCTGCTACGCCACCATGTATGGCGCGACACAGACATTTGGCCGCGCCAGGACAATAGGCGCGACAAAAAATGTTAGTTTTTTTTTAAAAACTTGTATCGTTAGATTTAAAATTAGTTATCAAAAAATGTTAAAATTAAAAAAAATTCTCCCCACTCGAGGCCATGAGACCAACCGTACCAGAGCTCGTTGTCAACCCCCAAAACAGCACGAGAACAAGGAGAGGCAGGCAGAAAAGTCTTCCGCGATTGGAAGGGCGCCTGCGAAAGCCGAAGGACCGGCCCCAGCCCCTAGGCCCCAGCGGCAGCACCAGAACATGCGCGCGCCAGTGCCAGTGTGCCAGCCACCAGCCATGGGCTCCGGGCTCGCGACGCGCCAGCCAGCCAAGGCCGGCAGGCGGTTGCCCATGCACCGCCACATGAGCGCATAAATACGTCTCGATCTGCTTTCCCTGCCCGGTCGGCTCGCGCCCGGCGGGACCCCGGCGGCATGATTGGAATTGAAGCTCTCCCATGCATCGCCACGGTTTGGAAGACGATGATCGAGAGCATGCGGCCGGGACCGGGAGTCAATCAGGCTGGTGTGTCCGGTGTCCCCCTCGCTCGGCTTTTTCGGCGTAAACCCGGTGCGCCAGAAATTAGCTGGGCATGCCGGGGACGGGGAGGGATGGCTCGGCAAATGCCAAACCTCGCAACGCTGCCAACGCACCCCATCAGCCAGCTGCTAGCTACCGCTCGGCTACAGGGCCCTGTTGGGCTCGTTAAATTTTGGCTGAAACTGAGACTGAAAAACACAGTTCTGGTTGAATTGTTGTGAAAGAAAAATAATGTTTCGAATGAAAAAACAAGCCGAACAAGCCGAATATGAGGTAAGCCAAACGGAGCCATTATATACACGAGCTGCCAAATTGCGGCGCTGTCATGCTGAGATGTTTCGCTGCGTCGGTCGCTGGAGGACTACGATCTCGATCCATGTTCAGATAAGGACACATTCATTAGTATAATCTCTTCGTACCCAAGACTGGTACAACGACTTCAGCATGTACATAAACGCTTCCAGGTCCAGGTCCTGTTTGGTATGATTCAGTTCTTTTTCCACACGGATTGAGTAGAAACGGTGCGGAATCCTGTTATTTGGCTACACTTCAGCTTCGATAAGCTTGGGTGCAAGCTGCGGTAGGCAATGATTTATTGATTTAGCAGTACAATCTTGGTGCTTCATTAACACCAAAGGGGGATCCAAAGGAGGCAAGGACTACTAAAAAGCGATGATCCGAGAAGCAGGTTGCAGTAGGGACTGCACCGTCCTTTCGCACCGGGCGACCCGGAGACGGCTTTGTTGCTCATGATTTATGGGCGGGCGTAGTGGGTGGCCCATGCCATGCCATGCCGCTCAACCACTCATCATGCACGTCACTAAATCGAGTGTCCTGTACAACTAAGGGGGTGTCTTGATCCGATTACTAAAATTTAGGAGATGTATCGAAAGAAAGTTGCATAGAATATTTAGATACTAATAAAAAAACAAATTACATAATCCGTTAATACTCCACGAGATAAATTTTTTAAGCCTAATTAATCCGTCATTAGCATATATTTACTGTAGCAAAATATTGTCAAATCATGAACTAATTAGGTTCACACGATTCGTTTCACAAATTAATCATAAACTATGTAATTAGTTTTGTAAGTAGTCTATATTTAATAATCCATATATATGTCAAACGTCCGATAAAACAACGACTAAGGCCCTGTTTGGTTGAGCTGTGGCTGTGGAAAAAAGCTGCTGTGGGCTGTGAGCTATAGAAAAGCTGCTGTGGGCTGTGAGCTGTAGAAAAGCTGAAAGCTGTTTGGTTAAACAAGTATAAAATATACCTTTTATCTTTATCTCTCTTGAAACAACTATGGAAGAGCTTTTTATTCCACCAATTTCGAAAAGCAGAAAGCCAAAAGCCAAAAGCAGAATTAAACCAGCTTTTAAAAATGAACTACGGAAAAGCAGCTGCTTCTGAAAAAGCACCCTCCAAAAACAGCCCCTTTGGTTAGACTTTTGGCTTTTGGAGCCAAAAGCCAAAGCCAAAAACCCAACCAAACATAGCCTAAAATTTAGAAGGACAACCAAACACCCTCTAACTTTACCTCCCCCATGATCATGGCGGCAGCACCCGCAGCATCTGTCCCGCCGGGGCCGGGCCTATTTCTCTCTGGGCTCTCGGTCAAAATTTTCAGCCGCAGGGGAGCATGGAGCAAAACAAATGCTCGAAAAGATTGGTGTCACCCCCTCCAACAGGTCAAAAGATAGCATATATACATCTCTTTCTACCAGTTACATTACATGATGGCTACTTCCACATAAAAAGATAAGAGCTCCTCACAAAAGAGAGAGCTAATAGCATTCACTTTCTCTGAGATCCTGTAGGATTCACCTTCCTCTGGCAGCTCCATTTTCTTTTCCGAAGTGAACACTGACAGCTCCATTTGGCAATCCTAACAAGCAACAGTAACCCTGAGAAACCAGCTGTGCAATAGAGTACGCAATTGGGTGCAATTCTAGTACCAAATTCCAAAAACACTCTTTTAGCCCCGTTCGCTAATCTGAATCTTGGCTGAAACTGGCTAAAAAATAATATTCTGATTGAATTGTTGTGAGAGAAAAACACTGTTCAAGAAACAATAAGAACAAGCCGAACGGGCCAAAAGGAGTTCACAATGCTGTGGAACAATGAGTGTACTAGAGAGGAAAGGCACGGTAGGAGTAGGAGCGCCAAAATTCCAAACACTGTACTGTACCGTAGCTATACCTACAGCACTCAGCAGCAAGTGCTGCCCAGTATGTCCAGAAAGTGCCACTAGAACAGATGGCTTCATTGATGGATCCAGTATACCAACATGTAAGTAAGATCCATTCAAGGAAAATTGCCTTTGGGACAAAAGAAAAGGAAAAAAAAACCTATGCTTGATTTGCTAAAACACTTTTTGCTCAACAGATCTGTACAGCTGCTCCCAGCTGAGGAGGTGAACACTTGCACCGACACTGAACAAACGAATCGAACTGGGAGATTAAAAAAAAATTGAGGCCCTCTGAAGATTACAACTACAAGCTGACCGTACCTGTTCTGCGATGCTGAACCGATCGAGGTTCTTGTGCCGTCGTCAGATCAGAGGAAGGAGATGCCCTGTGATCTCAGTGAGCCACCGCTGTCCGGGATTGCAGAGTGATGCTCTTCTGGCTCGGGATGGCGAGCATGGCGGTGTGGTCCAGGAAGTCCTTGAGCTCCACGACCGACTGCAGTATCCGCCTGAGGTCATCGGTGCGCATGAACCCGGCCGCGCCGAGCCGCCGCACGGCGTAGACGTAGATGGTGAGGCAGCCCTTCCGGAACTTGAACCGTGCCATCTCGCTGCCCGTGAGCCCACGGATGAGCTTCTTGTTCACGTCCCCGAGCGGGATCATGGCGGGCCACAGCTGGTCCACGGCCGCCTTCATGCTCTCGGACTCGAACACGAAGAGCACCACCTTGGACTTCTTGGTGCCCAGGCCCAGCGTCAGCGTGTGCCACGCCTGGTGCGCCAGGATGGTGAAGCTGGTGGGCATGTAGGTGGTGGTGGACGGGAACGGCAGGCTCTGGCACTCGCTCAGGTAAGACGGCGGGATGTCCAGCAGCCGCAGCAGCTCCAGAGGCGACGCCCGCCGCACCGTGAACGACTTCACGATGAACTGGCCCCCGAACCGGATGCCCTTCACGTCGGCGCACGGCTTGAAGTGCGCCGCCTGCTCCTTGCCGGTGCCGCCCGACTGCTTCTCCTTCTCCTTCTCCTTGTGTTTGTGCTTGTGCCTCTTCTTCTCCTCTGCCATGGCGTGCTTTCGGCTGGAGTGAGCTGTGCGGCTGGGGTGGTGCCCGGGGAAAAGGCTGTAATGACGAGTCCCGCAGACTCCCTCCCTCTTCCTTGTGCTGCTGTGACTGCTGGTACCATATCACAAAGGTGTTGTCAGAGTGAAGGGCCAACCGCTTGGGCATCAAGGAAGAGCTTAGCTTTACCATTTTTGTAATGTAATCCGGTTGGTGGGCCAGGCAACGGGAGGAGTTATTGGCATTTGACAACGCCCCCATCTTTGCCATATTCTTATATATATGCATATAAAAAATCTAACACTTGTTTATTTCAGAATCTTTGTACACGCACGCATGCGTGTCTACTTCTGCGCTTATGTATATAGTTTCGGCTGTTCCTTTTCGTGTAGTGTAGCTCTGTGACCCAACTAAGATGATGCTTCTCTGTGCCTGCTCAAAAGGTAGCACATGATTCTAGGCTCTGCTAAGGAAATAATGAGACCCCATTGGCGCGGTGTGCACGCCTGTAAGCCTAATTCCAAAATTTCTTTTCAGATGTTCTTGGACTAGGTTCAAGATGATCAAACAATTTCTCGAAGCAATACAAAGGAAGTACAAAGAGACAAATAAGGTTGATCTAGAGCTGCCAATGAGAGAATCCAAAAATAAAAAGCTA
This sequence comes from Miscanthus floridulus, assembly GCF_019320115.1. Taxonomy (NCBI): domain Eukaryota; kingdom Viridiplantae; phylum Streptophyta; class Magnoliopsida; order Poales; family Poaceae; genus Miscanthus; species Miscanthus floridulus. The sequence continues at coordinate 81,317,998 of NC_089596.1, read as the reverse complement.
TACAAGATAGGTTTTGAAACACACCTGTCCACACAGTTGCAATTGTTCTTGTAAGGAAAAAACCAGTGTTCCTGTCGGCGGATTACGCAAGCAGCAGCAGCAGCAGCAACAACAAGTCTCAGTAGATCAGGTGAGCCATTGCTTTTAGCTTTTGTTGTCCTCTCCACTTCTCAGGTCACAGCAGTTATGAAAGCGAGTGATCTCTCCAATCTGTCGGAGGCTCAATAGGTAAATATCTTGACATGTAAGGCTATCTCCATAGATGGATGTTCCCACACTTGGAAGACTGCTATGCTTAAAAGAGAATTCATTGAGGAATTACTTCAACAGCGACAGCGCAACAACTTATGGCTAGCCCAACACAATTAGATCTTGGTGAATATTGAAACTGTACAGCAAGCTCTCCCAAATCTACAACCAATCCTTTCATTTTGTATTTAATAATGTCTGCTATTGACACATTATGTATCTAAGGCTTCTTTACATAAGAGAATTATCCTACAGTTTTGTTAGTACATGTGGACAGATTCAGATTTATGGACCTGGTAAAAGGTTTACATGTCCAAATAAAAAAAAAAGGCCAGACCCAGTGCCGGAGGCTCCCACATGAGTGGGGTCTGGGGAAGGGAAAAACCGAGGCAAGCCTTCTCCCCGCAAAATCTGCGGAGAGGCTGCTTCGAACCCGTGACCTGGTGACTCAGTGAGACAGTTCTCACCACTGCACCAGGCCTACCCTTCCTTACATGTCCAAATCAATTCCGAAATAATAAAAAAAAGCCATAGAACATGGGTCAAAATTACCAGCAATAAAAGCATCAATTTACTGCCAACTCCGTTTTGAAGCTTGCTGTTTCAGATGTGATCCGTTTTGCTTTATTTCTGTCAGCTTGGATCACAGTGGAGAGTAAAGCACAAGAGTGAGCAGACACAAGTACCTAGCGGCCATCTGGCGGTTGATATTAAGCTAAGTACATCGCTAAGGTACAGCTGGATAATGATTTCTCCAGTGTAACAACCAACCAACCAACCTTAACATATAAATGCCCTAGTCTATAGCTCTAAATTGATCTGCACTGATGTGTACGTTAATGAATCAATGTAACAGAAAGCTCATGATCAGAAAGCAGAATAGATGTCACGATGTCATAATCAGAATTCAGAACTACATGTCTACTAGTAGAATGGAAGAAAGTTGTGAGTGAAGCACGAGAGAGTTGGCTCACCAACTAAAGAGTCAAGCCATTACATAGTTGGCCTTGAACTGAGGTATTGCCGTAGAAAGGATGATGAACATCCCCTGGAAGAGGCTACCATAAAAGGAAAAAATTAATCAGCAGCACAGAATGTACATAGATGCATCAAATGTAAAGTAAAATATCTACCAATACAGTTCATATGTGCCTTGTAAGCTAAGAATACAAAAAAAAGAGGGATCACCAGCAAGTACACTAGTACATCGAACCGGGATGCAATACTTCTGTAAAGGAAGCTCATTATGTTACCTGAACAAAAAGTGTTTCCGCTTCAATTGTTCTGGACTGAAATCCAGTGTTCTAATGATATAAGGACAATCACTTAAATCACCTAGGTGAGCATGTACTATACAACAACAACAAACAACAAAGCCTTTAAGTCCCAAACAAGTTGGGGTAGGCTAGAGTTGAAACCCAGCAGAAACAATCAAGGTTCAGGCACGTGAATAGCTGTCTTCCAAGCACTCCTACCTAAGGCTAAGTCTTTTGGTATATTCCATCCTTTCAAGTCTCCTTTTATTGCCTCTATCCAAGTCAACTTCGGTCTTCCTCTACCTCTCTTCACGTTACTATCCTGGCCTAGGATTCCACTACGCACCGATGCCTCTGGAGGTCTCCGTTGGACATGTCCAAACCATCTCAACCGGTGTTGGACAAACTGAGCATGTACTATACAAAAAACTAAATTAAATGGAAGTGCAAGAAGCGGGTTACTCAATGCAGATCATTGTCACCAATGAGAAGTAGTAAATTTGTTCAAAATCTGGAGCTATTGGATCAGTGCTTCACACGACATATTGCTATGGTTCCTTTGCAGTCCATTTTTGAGCAATCAGCAGTTTTTAAGGAAAATAAAACACTATATAATTGCATTTTATTACTCTGTTTTAGCAAATAATATCAAAGCGCAATTTTGGCTTCAAACTGTCTTTCCTGTAAATGAAAAACATGAATTTAACTGGACAAAATACCAGGCTAAAATCTCGTTACTTTCACAGCAGAAATACTGGTCCACCAAAGGACAGTGGACAAAACAACCAATGACCAGAATTGGTTCTTAAAGGCAAGGGGTAATCGTAGCAAACCGACAGTATTGCATTTTGCAGTTTTGCACCACACAAGCAAGCAGATACAAGTCAACCGATGGGCATGATGAGGAATCAACTACTACAGGCAAGCGAGACACTCCGACTCTACAGCTGTGGTATCGGATTTAGAAAGGGAGCAGAGCAGCTCTGCGATGACTTTAGCAGCTCATACCTCCGAGCTGAAGACCGGACCGAACGCAGGCCTCTTCTCAGAGGAATACCATCGAACGCCTGGATTGCATCCTAAAGCGAAACCTGATCATCCAACAAGACCGAAATTGCTACCCTGCTTGCCTTGGGAGCAGATGTCACGTTGCTCATGGAGGGCCGGAGGGGGAAAGGAGATCGAGGAGAGAGGGGACAAGCTCTCATCCTGACACGAGTCCGCGTCTGGTTGTCTGACTGAGCCCGGCGTGAGATGAGCCGACGCAGCATTGCGTTGCTGGCGGCAGCGCTGTGCAACAGGTCAGACGTCAGATTCAGGAGCGACCGAGCGAGAATGCACAGGGAGACCGGAGGTTTCTTCGGCAATTCCCGCGGGCTCTGCGAGTCTGCGGGGCGCGCTCGAAGAATGGAAGGACAGGAAGACTGGAAGACCCCTCGCGAGTCACAACGACACGGGTGGGGCGCTGGGCACAGGGAACTGGCAGCCGACCAGGCGACCACAACGACCCAAAAGGCTAAAAAACTCTGCAAGTCAGCATGCCGCGCTCGGCGGTGGCCCTTTCGGCCCTGACCAGCCACCGCGCCATCCCAGGCCGGCCCGGGCGGACCGTGCTCGGACAAGCCCATTGGTATATCCGAAAAGAAGAATCCTGCTGGAACGTTTGGGTTAAGCACATTGATCCCACGAATGAATGTATGAGATGAGTGTACAGTATTTTCTCTAGTAACAAAAACAACTTCAGCCGGCTTTAATACTAGCCGAACATGCCCTATATTAAATTTTGGCATGGTACGTTCCTAAATTACACATAAAATTTTTGAAATAAAAAAATGCATAATATGCTATCCAGATTCTTCCATCGTCTTCTTTTCCAATGGCTTTCCTCGAACGCCGGAGCCAAAGTGGGTCCTTATGCCGAATCCAACGATTAGCCCCAAAATATTAGACATGCCGTAAGATCCAACACTTCGAAACCAGTCCAAAATGCATCTATATCGATGAAAGAATATTGGTAGTTGCATCGTCGGATACAACATAGGATGCAGATTTATCATCTCCAAACCTTGATTTCCTCTCCGTGATCATGAACGATGAGATTGATAACCCGGAGTAATTGTCCTCGTTGGGAGTGCCCAGAAGCGCCCCTCTCCTTGCAGATAAAGATCATAAAAAGGTCACTTGCCGATGAAATAGACGCATGCAACGACGATCTCGTCGTGATAATCACCGAAGTCATCGCAGGAAACATGATTCCGACCAAAAATCATATGATTTTTCCGAAAGATTTATTTGAACTAAACCCTAAACAACTAGAAATAAAATCTGCGGGAAAAAGAATGGGTCCCCTCCCATTCTTATCGCCGGTAGATACAACAGAGAGGAATACATTTAGAGTAGTAGCGGACGCAACCTGAATACAAGGAGGGGCTTGCTTCTTCCTCCCATTTCTTCTTCTCTCTTCGTCCTTCCTTTCTTCTTCCTCTCTCTTTTTCTCCCATCTTTGTCCAGATAAATGGAGGAGCTCAAGGAGAGCTCCATTATGCGGGAGCCGGTAGAGGGGGCTCGAGCCCCGCCCGTCCTACCGCTGGATCCTCTCATGATTTAGAGCATTTTTGGTGATGAAATAATGCATGTAGTTTTTTCAAAAAAGAATAATGCATGTAGAAATAGTTGGTGTGATACATGTTTGATCTGGTTGGTTCTCACTAGACTGCAAGAGTTATCTCACAATATCTATGGCTATTGATGGCAAGACTATTCCAAAATTCTAATTCAGTGCCTGTTTGGTTTCAATGCCAGGCAAGGTTGCCTGTCAGTCATCAGATCCAGATCGTCGATTTCGATGGTGGTCAGGATTGATGCCTGGTAAAGAACATGCCTGGCAGGTCACCATCCAAACAGGCTTTGCATGAATCCATATATGCAGTACGAGCTAGTAAGAGTCTTAGAACTACTGGACTAGGAATGCCACTGAGATTAGCACATGAGTGTACGTCTCGTTCATTCGTCCTTCACGATTCGAACAAACTCTGTGACAAACGGACAACTTTAATTTGGCCTTGTTTAGATTGTCTCCGGTTTGTCAAAGTCAAACAACTTCTAAGATCCGAACAAAACCTCGGTATGCTTGACGTCAGCGTCCGGCTCACGCCGAGAAACAAACAATCAAGCAAGCCGAGGGCCTTTTCGGTCGGTATTAAAATCGGCTGATAAATCGGCTGAAGCTGATTTAGTGTGAGAAAAAAATGAGCTGATAAGCCGTCTCAAGCGAAAAGGCCCCAAACCAACGGGGCGGTGGAGAGCCGACGGATCGCAGCCGCACAGCAGTTTGACCTTGGCAACACCGAGGTGTAGAGCGCAAGAAGACCAGACAAGACCAGGCCGAGGCACCGGGCCACCGTGCCGGCAAGTGCCAGACTCCAAGCGGCTGCGGCGGCGCGACGCGACGGCCGACGCGCGAGGGATCGGACGCGCCGTACGCTCCGGCCTCGATCGATCGGACGGAGCAGGAGCCGTTACGGGTTTGGTTCAAAACCTCGTGCCCACTACGGCAACTGCCGGCTTGGGGAGTCCACGCCACTACTCCAGTACTCCACGCGTCGCAAGGCACTTCTGCACCGAAGGCACCAGCGGCGCACCCTAAGATTCCGCCGTCGCTTTCCACGTTTGGTGGGTGCCTTCAGTTCCTGGATCGTGTTTCACTTCGTCTGATCTTGTTTCTACACCCCCAGAAAGATTGTTAATCGCAATGTGGTCCTTCATTTGGGACCAACCACAAACACAAGCGTCACTCTAGCGTTTGGAAAGGCCTCTACTAGCTTCGGCTTACAACACAGCCAAAGGAGTTGAAACTGGTTTCACCAGCTTTCCGTCTTATTTTGGAAAGAGAGGAACAATTTCTTGTTACATTGTACAAATTACTCTTTATTTTTTTTGCAAGCAATGATTAATTTGTATTTTTCACTAGTATGAACATACTACAGGTGTATAATCACCGATAACTAGGTAGAACATGTGATTCACACCGCGTGTGGGACTTTCTTCCATTTGGATCCCAAGCATACTCCCATGCCCATCCCATTGATGAACTTGTTTACAATAACTTCTTTTAAGTAATTAATACTAGAAAATATCATCTAACAATTCTAGAGCACTTAAGGTTAACTTTAATAGACATCAAAAGGGCAAATACTTCACTTATACTCCTACCTACAAACAACATTTATTCTCATTGAATACTAGTGCTACTATCGTGGTGACTTATGAGCTAGCTCTAAGCATATTATTTCATATTTTAATAGAAAAGAGAGAAAAACTATCTCCTAATCAAGAGTTAGGAGTTGTTCGGCTAATGGTTTCTACGTCTAATAAGTCGGCTCATACTGATTTGTTATGAGAGAAAAATACTGTACCATGACTGATAGTCTCATGCACACACTCCAATATCATGTGAAGTTGCCATGTGGCACTCTTCGTATTATGAGCTGTGTGCTAAAGTTAATATTATTAAAAATATTATCTCACATCCAATAACTATCTCATACCGTTAACGATGCCATTCGAAAAATATAACCCAGATGCCATGTTGGTAGAGATTTTAGAATCTTGAGAATGATATAGGTGCTATTCAACACAACCATAGTTTCATGTCAAAATGACGCAAAGAAGTACAATCTATAACGCAATGTGCAGCTTAAGAAATTGATGCATGCCATGCCATGATTCTTGAACTTCTCTTGACACGTTTAAAGGTCGACAAAAATGGAAGTTGGTAAATTTAGTTACACAAGAGTCTAGATCAATACTAAAAGATCCAGGGGGTTAAGTGCAAACATATTAGAAGTAATTGATTCCTCACCACTTTTGCTCAACGGGCAAGGTTTTTTGAAAGCCGCCTCCTTTCCTATCTTCCCCTTCCCTGGCTCGTCCTCTCCCTAAACACACAACTGAGGCCGCCCCCGACGCGGTGCTTGGCAAAAGAGCCTTTTACCTGTGTGCCATCATTAAAGATGCTCCAGGCCTACAGGCCACTAAAAAGTTCGAACGCACCTATGTGCCATGACACTTTACTTTTTTTTTGCCTCACAAGCCATTCCGTCCGCCTTCTATTTGATTTCTGCCATTTGCCAGCCCTGACATGTGGGCCCGACCTACGATGATGTCCAAAATACCCTTCTTTCATAACTCTGTCCTCTCCCTTCTTTCTCTCTGTGCCTCGTGGGGCCAAACTGTCAGTGACAGGGCACCTTCTTCCTCCTCAAGAAGAGCATGAGGGGACCGAGGGTGGTCAGGAGAGCTCGCCCACGTGCCGATGGTGGCTGGCTGGCTAGAGAGGCGCGTGGGGCTAGGGCGCGTGCCGGTGAGCAGGCCGTGCGCTGGGAGAACCGCGCCATGGAACAGGGCCGCCCGCAGGCATCCTGGAGCTGGGGAGGGCGTCGTCGCAGGGTGGAGGACGACCGACAGTGGTGGCAGACCTCCAGATCTAGCCGGGGCGGGGCGGAGGAGGGCCGGCGGCGGCCGGGATCGGGAGCTCGCCCATGCGCCGGTCATGGGAGCTCGCCCACCTGGCTGTGCTCGAGCAGAGCTCCGGCAGCTACACGAGGAAGACGGTGGCAAGCTGCAGCAGAGAGCCGCACGAGCCATGACCACCGCCACCCGTGCCCTGTATCCCGTGACGAACCACGCCGCGAGCAGCGGCACGCCCGCTTCGGCTGCGAACGACAGTGTGGAGGCCATCGTCACCTGGCTCGGGCTCAAGAGGAGGCTCGCGGCAGTGGCCTGGTCCGATGGTGCTCCGTCATCTCCATCTTCGTCACCTGCCGCCGACTCCTCGTCCTCCTCCTCGGCCGCGCGCTTTTCGCTGGGGCCTGACATGCACATGGATCCGGCCACGCCGCTGACTGAGCCAACCATGGACGTGGGTCAGGCCAGCGTCGCCGTGGATGGGTCCGCGGTGGCGGCGCTACTCGATTCCGCCAGCGCCGGCGATGGAGACCACCGTGGGTGGGCGAGCGGGTGGGCGAGTGTGGCCGCGCTGGCGCAGGAGCTAGGAGGCCGACTGTCACTTCTGACGACGGTGTCGTGGGACACGGTGGCGGTCGTGGCTGCGCGCGGTGGGGTGGCGGTGCCATGTGCGACATGTTCTAGCGTAGGGTGATGACGTCAGGGTGTGGAGTCTAGGGAGAGCTGCCTGGTGTCCTACGTGGCACCATCTCGGGCTTGTCGAGGTCAATGCGGCGGTGCCTCACGTCCACGCCAGGGGACACACTCGACTAGCGCTCGCACCATGCACCTCTCATCGCCGGCGAACTCCAGCACAAAGTCCGTGCCCCATCGAGCTAGCTGCCACCGACGGTGAGCACATGAAAGGTCCTAATGGCTAGAGGGGGGGTGAATAGCCTATTAAAAAATTCTACAACAACACTTAACAAACCGATTAGACAACTATGAGGCGAAACAAGTGTTGCGCTAGCCTACTAAAAATGCAAGCCACCTTCCATAATTCTAGTTTATATAGTTTCTATCCACACAATGGCTATAACACTACACTAAGTTAGTGTGCTCTCAAAAGCTAACTAAAGAGCCACACTAATCAAACTAACAAGCTCTCACGACTAGCTACACTAAAGAGCTTGACAACTAGTTTGCGGTAATGTAAAGAGAGTGAGCAAGAAGGTTATACCGCCGTATCGAGGAAGGAGCCAATCAATCACAAGAATGAATAGCAATGAAGACCAATCACCTCGAAATCAAATGATGAACACAATGATTTTTTATCGAGGTTCACTTGCTTGCCGGCAAGCTACTCCTCGTTGTGGCGATTCACTCACTTAAAGGTTCACGTGCTAATTAGCATCACACGCCAAACCCTCAATAGGGTGCCGCACAACCAACACAAGATAAAGATCACACAAGCCACGAGCAATCCACTAGAGTACCTTTTGGCTCTCCATCGGGGAAAGATCAAGAATCCCTCACAATCACCACGATCGGAGCCGGAAACAATCACCACCCTCCGCTCGATGATCCTCGCTGCTCCAAGCCGTCTAGGTGGCGGCAACCACCAAGAGTAACAAGTGAATGCCACAGCAAAACACGAACACCAAGTGCCTCTAGATGCAAACACTCACGCAATGCACTTGGATTCTCTCCAATCTCAAAGATAATGAATCAATGATAGAGATGAGTGAGAGGGCTTTGGCTAAGCTCACAAGGTTGCTATGTCAATGTAAATGGCTAAGAGAGTGAGCTTGAGTATGGCAGAACCTCCTAAATTATAGGGCCCACATGCACCTGTCACTGTCCAATGACCTTTGACATCTATGCATATGTTTCTGGTAACTTAAGAAGACTGTCGGGTGTCCTCGGGGAACCCCGAATCATCCACGATTTCCGAGTAGGATCACATTACAGAGTCATTGCAGTATTATAACATTTATTCAAATATATACATCAGAGTAAAAACAACGGAAGTCTTACAATAACTTAGTTTACAAACCAGTGGTTTCAAACCTTACAAACTAAGTTCGATAGTTAATACAAAATATAGTAGTGGAGTGGCATTATACATAATACAAAACACACAATAGAACTGTCCTGCCCAAGGGCCACATATTTACTTCTCATCGTCAGATCGAACAATAGTCATGCAGCACGATCCAAAACAGATCTGCTCATGAGGCTCACCTGCAACAAGGGTCAACGAACCCTGAGTACAAAAGTACTCAACAAGACTTAACTGAAATAAAATTGAGAAGACTCAAGAATGTAGGCTCAGGGATTCAAGGTAGGGCTTTAGCAATAATCAAAGTTCTTTTGCGTAAAAGCTTTTTAACAAAATTCTTTATTTCGACAGTTAAAACTTCATAAAATCCTATATAAAGATGACACGATCCGTATTGAGATCATGAAACTTCATATCCAACACCTTCTCAAGTTCAATGATTAAACTATGATGATGAACAGAGAAGTGAGTCTCCATAACCGAGGAGCAACGACGATTCGAACCGATTATAACCCAGCTGGGGATTCCAGACCACACGACATATGCAGGTCCCCGACCTACATATACCAACCTATTCTCAGATCCTCTAAAACAAGAACAGGTCCGCGCCACCCGAAAATACAGTACTCCACCAATCCAGCCCATTGCCATGTGGGTACATGCTATTCTCGCCATCTCTCCACTCTCAGTGCGTGAGTAGCCATTCTCATCATAGAATCGCCAAGTTAAGACTTACCAGAGTATGTGGTTAGTACTACAAAGTCTCACCGCACACAGTTCAACAACGATACGGACCTTAACCGACACAGACGGAAAGAATCCGCTCACAAGACCTCCATGTCTTGTGGCTCACACACACCGAGTCCGCCCGGTCTAGATTTATTACTTCACATGCTCATATTTCATGATAACATAAGTAACCAAAGATCCATTTAAAACTCGCAGGTGACAGGTAATCACCCGACTAAGCATAACTAGTCATTTACGAATAAAACAGGTAATCAAGGTAGATATGGAAAAGCAAGGCTGGTAATGCACCAATTAGGTTTCCACTTGACTTCTAATCACTTAATGCAGTACAGGAGAGCAAAAGCGAAATTAATTTGTAAAACACAAGGTAGGATTGTATGCATCCGAGGCTTGCCTTCGTTGACGGAAAAGTCCAGTTCCTGCGACGTTCCACAAGTATTCGATCCGACCTCAACCGACGGATTAAACTCCTCCACAACTTGATTAACTACCATGTGTTCACCTTCGTTCACTACACGTAGTAACAATGCTATGTTTAACATGATGCGGAATACGAAATATGATGCTTGATGATGGATGCAAAAGTTAACAACTGGAATACAACTTTCCTTCACGGTACAATTGCAAGTAATTATCATAAAGCATTTTTAGTTATTCTTCTAACAAGTCAAAGGTTCACTTATCATACATGCTTACCAACTAAAGCCTCATCATGAAAAGACATGTATAAACAATATACAAGGAAATGTATAACTTTTACTTTTTACCCAAGAGGTTGCATCTAAAAAGCAATCAAGTTTATTAACATGCATTTACTAACGAAAATTCTTAACTAAGTCATTTAGAATTATTAACTAAAGGGCGAACATAAGCATATCAAGAAGGTAATCACTTGGCCATGACACAGCAGGGGTGGGGTGTTTCATGATCTATAATCAACTCCAAAAATCAATCAGGACATCTTATAATCTATGTTTATCATTTTGACAATTATTAACTAATAATTAAGGCATATAAATAAGAGTATAATTAAACATCATCAAATTAATCCCAAACTTTTTGTGGAGGCAGGCTTTAACAATAAACAAATACAATAAAAGTTTCATGGTCACTGGATATTTATTTTGGCCTATAAAAATTACACAACAAGCATTTCTTAATTAAAAGGACTAATTTTTAAGCATCCAAAAACTGTTGATTTTCATGGTTTCATATTTTTCCTAAATAGTTTACATCTCAGAGAGGTCACACAAAAAATTTTATAGTATTTAAAGCTCTATTTAATTCTACACAAAACTAACAAATCACAGCACTATTTAAAATAATCACTGACTTTTCATTTGACACCCACAACAGTTCATCGTCTTCTTCCCCGAGCTGAGCAGCGTAAGGAAACACAGCGGCGATGCTGCTGGCCGATCAAGGCAGTAAAGATGGCGGTGAAGTGGCGCAAGATCATCGCCAGACTCGGCTGCACCGATAGGTGGACTTGGCGTGGCCTGGGATGACCCCGACCGGCTTGCCCACGGCAACCAGCGGCGCACACGGCTGACCACGACGGCGCAACGGTGGAACGGCAACTATGGCGCAAAACTGATCAAGATGGAGCTGGATTAGGCATGAAGAGACTCACCACGACTTGAGTGGCTAACTAGATGAAGCCGAGATGCGTTGGAGGCTTCTGCAGACGACGACGACGGTCATGGCGGCTCGCACCGACGTCGCGACGGCGTTCCGGCAAACAAGGCGATTCCGGCCGGTAGCAGTAGCTAGGCTGGGCTCAATCGAGGCGCAAGGGCAAGGCAAAGCTATGACAAGCTTTGCAGCGGCTGGAGTGCGCTAAAGCGACGGTAAGAGCTCGCCGGAGTTATGGCAGTGGCGACGGCAAAAACAGAGGAGAAGAAAGAGCGACGGCGACGGCGTCTCGGCCTTAAAGAGCGGCTCAGAAGCTCAAGGAAGCCACGACGGAGCCCTATCCCGCGCCAGCGCGATGCCACAGACGGCCACGAAGCAAACCGAAGGTCGCCGACGGTGTAGCCAGAGCGGCGGCCACTGTTCACCTTAATTACAAATTTGCCATTCATTTTAAATTCCAAATTACTCCCAAATTTGTATACAACTCAAAAATCTTCAAAAATAAAAGTTGTTCAAAATTCAAAGTTCTACAACTTTGCTTTTATAACCAACCCCTAATTCGGCCTACATTTTGAAATGAACTTTTTAATTCAAATAGGGGATATTTAACGAATTACGCTTTTTTGAATTACTTCAAATTTTTCATAACAACTTTAAAAACTCCAAAAACAAACTTTGTATAACTTGACAAGCTCTACACTTTTGCTTTTGGGCTCAACCCCAAAATATACTTAGATTTTGAAATGAGTTTTCATGGTAGAATTCAAATGCTGAAAATCAGGGTTTTCTCGAAAATTCCAAATCCAAACCAAAATTTGAACTTGATTCAAATAATTCAATTCATCACTCATAACATAAATGGAAACTTGTTTTAGTGAATGCATATCAAAGTTTGCAATATGATCAATGCCTTGCAATGCATATGATGGCATGTCCTGTTTTTAATATTTAAACACCCGAGGTGTTACATTGAGCTGGCCATGGGGCTTAAATAGAATCCTCCACGAAATAGAGCTGTTGTACCCCTTCATTGGGCACAACGCGGAGTGACCAGACGCTGGACCTCAGCGTCCGATCACGCGATACGTGCCACGTGTCTCCTCTCTTCAAATGTTGATCGCCCGATCTCAACGGTCCAGTGACGACCAGACGCAGCAGCTCAAAGTGACCAGACGCTGAACCCCAGCGTCCGGTCATTTTCAGTAAGCATCTAGAGACGACTTTTCACGACCGGACGCGTCCGGTCATGCTTGATCGGACACCACCAGCGTCCGATCACACGTCGACTCCCCTGTGCACTGCCACGTCAGTTGGACCGGATGCAACCCTCCAGCGTCCGGTCAGAGACCGATGCTGCGTGCCCTCTGCTGCCACTGACTGGACGCGCCGGTCCAACCGAGACCAGCGTCCGATCACTTACAGTGACCTTCGTCTTTTCTGTCTAGGGCGCTGGTGGCACCATCGGACTGTCCGCACGCTACGGGCGAACACTCCGCCGGTGAAGTTCCTAACCCTTGCTCAAATGTGCCAACCACCAAGTGTAACACCTTGTGCACATGTGTTAGCATATTTTCACAAACATTTTCAAGGGTGTTAGCACTCCACTAGATCCTAAATGCATATGCAATGAGTTAGAGCATCTAGTGACACTTTGATAACTGTATTCCGATACGAGTTTCACCCCTCTTAATAGTACGGCTATCGAACCTAAATATGATCATACTCGCTAAGTGTCTCGATCACCAAAACAAAATAGCTCATACAATTTATACCTTTGTCTTGAGCCTTTTGTTTTTCTCTTTCTTCTTTTCAAGTCCAAGCGCTTGATCATCACCACGGCATCACCATCATCATGATCTTCATTTACTTCAGCACTTGGAATGTGCTACCTATCTCATGATCACTTGATAAACTAGGTTAGCACTTAGGGTTTCATCAATTCACCAAAACCAAACTAGAGCTTTCAGTGCGGACGGTGGCTGGTCGGTGGCGGGCGTGGACAGTGGCTGGTCGACGACGGGCGCGGACGGTGGCGGACTCGTCGAGCCCTTGAAGTAGGCGCCCGGCTTAGGAGCGGAACACCGAGGGCGAGGCGAGCTCGGCCAGGGTACAGGAGACCATGGCTGTGATGAGCTCCGCCAGGCACAGGAGACAGACGGTCGCAGTGAGTTCAGCTATGGCGCATGAGGCGGCAGCCCGAGCGAGCAGGCGTGCTCTGCCGGGGCGCTCGACGAGGCAACCACGGGTGCATAGGTCGCAGGCGCTACATTCCCACGAGGTAGATGCACGAGGTGTCGTAGATGCACGGTGAAGAAGCGACGTGAGGGTATTTGAGACTTTTTCCAGAGCATATTGGCTCCGTTCGGCTTACCTTAAAAGCTGGCTTATTCAGATTCTTTTTTCAGTCGAAACAGTGTTTTTCTCTCACAACAATTCAGCTTTGGCCTGTTTTTTCAACCAATTTCAGCCAAGCGAACGGGCTGACTTAGGAGGAAAAAAAGTGTTAATACATAGGTGCTTTCGAACTTCTTACCGGCGAGCATCTTCAGTAATGCTCCCGGCAAAACGAAGTAATGCTCCTGGCAAAACGGTCGCGCTTTTATCCCGCCTAGGGTTTCGGGCCGCCCTCCCCGCCTTGCGCTCTCTACGCGCTCTCTTCGCGCCATCTCCTTCTCCGGCTCGATCCTCCCTGATTCCCCGATCTAGGGGTTTTGCTGTTTGTAAAGCGTCGACGCCCCTTTGATTCTGTCTTTTCAAGCGTTTCTAGGGAATTTTAACTGAAGCTTTGTTTGTTCCCCATTTCTATGCGGTTTTAGGTGGCTACAGTGGTGATGAGGTAGTTGCGGCGGTAGGTGGTCGCCATGGCGGCGGTGAAAGTGGAGGACGAGGGGAGCGCGTGGAACTGGTCCAATCTGGCGGCATCGAGCCCTTTGCCGTCAGCTTCAGACGCAACAAGCTATGAAGCCGGCGCGGGGATGTCGCCGGTGGTGTTCAGCCCGGCGAACTCAGTCTCTGGTCGCAGGTAGTACTCTCCGCCGCTGTGAACCATTCGAGAATTGAGACTCTGCTGGTGTGTTCTAGTGGTTGCTTACTTCATTCGGACGCTTGTGTGCTTAGTTCATCGGATCGTGGATTGGATGTGATTTTCATTTGCCTTGGAAAAGTGGTGTTTCTAATAGTTTGTCAAGTTAGCTGGTTCGCCTGGTAGTTTTATTCTCGAGAACATGTCGTTGCCTTTCGGATGTCAGTAAACCTTACTCTGGCGCCCTGCGTTGACTGTTGGGACAACAAAGGCGTGAGCTTTTGCAGGTAGCATAGTGTTGTTGAAGCTAGAAGCTATAAGTTGCTTCGAGCTGTCATGTTCTTGTAATGTCGAGAAACACATGGTCTTGCGAGTTGAGTCTTTTTTGACTGAAACTTTATGTCATTATATGGTGTACTGATATTGATTTTGTAGAAAAACTAATTTCTTAAATGCTATATATTATCGAGGTTTTAGTGGATCTAAAATGACAGGTTTCAAATGTGAGTGTATTTGTTATATTTGTAAGACTATGTGACATATCTGTTCTGTTATTAGGAATTGTGATGCACAGTGGATTCATTTGGTTTGGACGTTATATTTTTGAGGTTCAGGGTCGTAGTTGTTTGGAAAGGACACAAGTAATGGCATTTCTAGTTGTCCATTTGTGGATATGCTATGCTTCCCTTCTGCCATTCTTTTGTTGGTTCATTGAAAGATTTCGTTGATTTGTACATTTCTCAACTTTAGGAACTGCAGTTATTTTTCTTGCGAGAAGCATGTTGAAGGTACTTTGCAATGGTTTTAACATCGGAGAGAATGGCGATTTCTGTTGGTTATGAAGGTGGTGTGGTGAATGGGTGATACATCGTAGTCTGAGCAATTTGTTTATCGAATTATTTGTTGAATAACTTTTGCAAAGGCTATCATATTCAATATGTAGATAAATTGTTCCTTTTGTTTACATTATGACGATTTGCGATGGAGAAAGCAGTTATTCATTGTTTAATATAGTGTTCATGATGTTTCTGGCTAAACTTTGCAAAAGTATGTAGACTCATTCTTCGTTTTTCCCATCAATAGTAGTTTATACAAATTTGATATCATGGAGTTCTGCATCTTTAGATAAATAAATAGTTGTTGACTAATTTTACTAGTGTTTATGTTTCTGGAAGTTTTAAATATTTCTATAGCTGATGATTGCACCCCAGTCGTATAGGAAACTAGGAGTTCTATATCTTTTGGCTTCCCTTGCTCTGATGTGGTGATGTTAGTAATGGCTCTCAAGATGACTATGTAGGAATAAATGTTTAAAAAAGAGTACTTTTGAGGTAATTTATTGATATTTAGGCGAAATGTATGGAGTTAAAAATAATTGACCAGGGAGATACACTGACAGTAATTCAATAATTAATAATTTTTGCCCATTTTGAGGTCCACACTTATTTTATAACACGGACTCCACAACTTTCAACAAACCACTTTTTTCGAAGAGAACATGTTTATCATACTAACCACGAACTCCCCACAAGCAAATGTTCATCGTTTCAACAAATATTAAGTTGTTTTAAAGATTTCCTCATGTTTTAAATCCTGATAAAGCATTTAATGATTGTAAGCTACTTGTTGAAAGAAAAGATAAGTTGAAGCTTATACTTGAATAATGGCTGAGAAACCCAGGTTACTAGAATTGGTTTCTTGGCTGTGCTGTCATAGATGTTGTTTTTTACAATAGGCAGTCTATCCATTGTAACTTGTCCTTTTTTGTGCTCGATCCTAGTTAGTTTCTCATTACATGAATGTTTATATCTTATTTTAATGTTACTGACCAAATCCTACATGTCAGGCGAACAAGTGGCCCTGTAAGGAGAGCTAAGGGTGGCTGGACATTAGAAGAGGCACATAATGTTCTCTGAACTCATTTCTACGTCATTCTGAGTTAATTCAGTGTATGTTCAATAGAGTTCCATCTTATGTATCTATATTTCCAGTTACAATTAACCATCCTTTTTCCTTTTTTTGCATAAGAAAATATAAAAAAATACTCAACCTTTCTTATACTTGCATTTTACATTACTTTGCGTCACTATTGCATCCGTTGCCCCATCACGGCAGGCCACTAATTCTGCACTAATGCTTGATTTTCAATCTTGGTTTTCAGCACAAATGCTCAACTCTTTGCTTATAGCCTTTTTTGTGTGGCTGCAGGATGAAACATTGCGGAATGCAGTTTATGCTTGTGAGGGAAAAAAATGGAAGAAGATAGGTTTGCTTTCTCCTTTATGCTCTGCATCCCTGTGTATTTCAACAGTCAATTCTGAGAAAACTAGTAACCATGAATTTATTTTCTTATGCATACAATTCTTGTGTCACAAAGTTTTTCTACTTATTGGGTGCAGAAATTTCTGGTATTATTATTTGTGTTTCGGGGTAGAAAGTCCTCAACTTGTTTTTCCTCTGAAGTTAGTTGTCAATCTGCTCATATGTGTGCATACTGGATACATAGACTGAGTTCATTATTGCAGCAGTACTTGAGGTAGCCTCAAATTTTAATTTGAAGGGTTTGAAGCCTTGAAGGGAACAAAAGTGGATAAATAGGAATCCTTAAATAAAAATGATTCTGAAGATAATGTCATTAAGTTCTGTCTTGGACATTAGAAATAGGGCTGGTGACTGTGATTCCAGTGAAGTCCTTTTACTCTTTAGCTTTGTTTAGAATGTGTTGTATTTTTTAGTTGAACAAGTAGGAGAGCTGTGTATCTTTATATTAAGAAGAAAAAGGGATAAGAACCCTTACAACACACACACCCACACACTCATATTTCTAAGAATACATTCGCTAGAATGTGTTGTATCATAGACTCATAGTGGATTTACAAGGCATTCCCAAATCATTTCCATTTATTTTCAATTTCTGTTTCCTCCCCCATATTCTTGTTTTAAATGTTCAAGATAGAGCTCATGTTGAAGGGGATTCAACATTCAAGTGTACTTCATTACAATGAAATTGAGCTACTTAGACTTTGAGTACCTAGTAGGTTTCATCCTTTCTTTGTAACCTTGCAGAAAGAAATCACAAATGTATTAAGCTAACTTCAGATTTGTTGTCTGTATGTAGCTCAATCTTTCCCTGATAGAACAGCGGTACAATGCCTGCATAGATGGCAAAAAGTTCTTAATCCTGAACTTAAAAAAGGTCCTTGGACCCAAGAGGTTTGTCCAGTTCATATTCTCAGTCCTACAAAATGAATGCTTGCAAATTTTGTATTTATAATTATAATAATTTATCATTGGATCCTTACAGGAAGTTGATATCATTATCAATATGGTTAAGAAGCATGGCCCCCAAAAATGGTCCGTTATAGCAAGGTCACTAGATGGTCGCATTGGCAAACAATGCCGAGAGAGGTATTCATATAATGATGTACCAAGGGTGTTGATACAAACAAATTATTAGTGGAATGCTGCATTTATATTTTGCATTTCCATTTTGCCTTTAAATTTGAATTCAGAGTGATCTGTTTTTTCTCTGAGATTTCTTAGTGACGTGTTTCATTTGGCCAAGTCACTTAGCAGTTTGTTAAATTTCATCATCAACATAAAAACTGCCGGGGAACACAAAATATCGAATGCCAGCTCAGCTTCTATTAGAAACATACAGCCCAACTCCTATTCACAAATCAGAATAAATGTTCTAGATAAAAATCTTCCTGTCTTTTGGTTCTCAAACTCCAATGCCGAAGCACTCCTGTGCAGTCTCATCCCTAGAGGACTTTATGTTTAGTTTACCATGGGCGCCATATAAACTTTGATACACTAGGTATGAGGTGAAGGGATCTATTGGAGCCATGATTTCCTAGTGTTGCATCGAGGTAATAAAGGATGTTGTGATTTGCCCACAGCTGCAGAATCATGCGCCATTGGTATGCAAATGGCATGTATACCTTTTTTTTTGGTTGGAGAAAAGGCTGAATGTAGTATGATTTCTTTCTTAATCAATTTAATTGAAATATCTTTTCTTATTAAACATGATAAAATGGTTGGCAGTCTTTTATTTCTGAAGTTCTTTTGTTGGGCTTGATATTCCCAGACTGTGGGACTAATAAATATGAGATATTAGTTAATATGAATGTTAGAATTATTTGCTCCTTTACTGTAATCTCCTAGCTATCTGTGCAGGCGCCAGCTATACTGGCCCTTTCACACTGCTGGCCCCTTGGGCCATCTCCTCTCTCTCCTATATAAGTGTAATCCCTTCTGTAATCTATCATCAAGGAATATACAAAGCCTAATGGCCTTTGTCTAATATGGTATCAGTCTAATCGTATCCCCTGCTTCCGCTACTCTCTGCCGCCGCCCAGCCCCGACCCACGCGCGCGCCTCTCCGACCGCCGCGCTCTGGCTGCTGCGCCCGCCCCAACGGCCGCCGTGCGCCCTCCTCCGGCCGCCGCGCGTACCCCGCCGGTTCCCGTACCCATGGCTGCTCTTTCCTCCGGCGGCGATTCCGGCTCCGGCGCCTCGGCCGCCGCCGCCGCGACCAAGCTCCGCGACGAGGCGCTCGCCGCCGCCAAGGCTCTGGAAGTTGAGGCCGCCTCCCTGCGCGACTCCCCAAGTAGGCGCGCAGCACCCAACTCAAGGAGGAGGCGGACCTCCTCAAGTCCGCCGCCGCCGCCCAGGAGCGGGTCCGCGCTGCCGCCGCCGCTCTCGACTTGGAGCGCGAGCAGGCTGACCTGCTGGAATAGCAGGCCACGGCCCTCCGCGCGCGGCTCCACCCCGAGCATCACCGCGACGACGACTCGGAGGGCGATGCCAACTCCATCGCCACGGAGACTGCGGCTGTCGCCCATCTTCATAGGCAGGCGGCCGCTGTGCAGAACATCAAGAACCTCATTCCTATTGTTCTTGATCTGCAAGCCTCAAACTACTCCAAATGGCGCGGTTTCATCCTGCTCATCCTCGGCTGGTTTGCCCTGAAGGACCACGTCCTCAGCGACGCCATCCACCTCCACGATGCGGCATGGTCCCGCATGGACTGTGTTGTCGTCTCATGGATCTTCAACACCATCGCCCCTGACCTCCTCGACGTCGTCCACGAGCGTGATGGCATCACTACTCGGGCGGCGTGGCTCGGCCTCGAGCAGCAATTCTTCAACAACCGTGAATCACGCGCCATGCTCCTCGACGCCGAGTTCCACACTCTCTGCCAGGGTGCTCTATCTGTGGATGAATACTGTCACAAGATGAAGCACATGGTGGACGCGCTCGCCGACCTTGGCGAACCCGTCCTAGACCGGACCCTGGTGTTGAATGTGCTGCGCGGCCTTAACGAACGCTTCCAGTTCATGTCGCAGCTCGTCACGTGGCAAAAGCCCTTCCCATCCTTCGCCGACGTCCATGCTGACCTGAGGCTGGCCGAACTCAACATGGCGTCACCTTCAGCTCCGCCCTCGGCCCTCGTCACCGCGCCGTCCAGCAAGCCGCCTGCTCCGTCCCCTGCTCCTCAGTGCCCTCCACAGCCTGCTGGGGGACAGCAGCTCGGCCACACCCCTTCTCCTTCACGCCATCCTCAGGCTGCTGGGGGCCAGCAGTCCGGCAACGGCAATAACCGCGGACGACGTCGCCGCGGTGGACGCGGCCACGGCGGCGCCCAAGCCGGCACTCAAGCCAGCCCACCAAATGGCCAACAGTGGCCATCCTTCTTCAACCCATGGACCGGGTCCATCCAGATGTGGCCCGAGTCCAACCCAGGCGGCTCTCGCGGTCCACCGCCACAGCAAGCTCTCATGGCCGGGGTGCCCTCGGGTTACTTCGCTCCTCCGTCGGTCCCCGGGGCATACTACCAGGCGCCCCAGCAGGCGCCCACCTCGCCGTCGCCCTGGACTACTGAGGGTCTCGCCAACGCTTTCAGCACCGTCACCCTCACTCCGCCGTCAAGCACCTCAGATTGGGTCTTCGACTCGGGTGCTTCCTCTCACATAGCCGGCACTCCTGGTATGGTCACCATGTCACCAACCTCCTCCTTTCCTTCTTCAATTATTGTGGGAAATGGCGCCACTCTTCCGGTTGTTGGCACCGGCTACTCAACCCTCCCTGGCCCATTTCGCCTCAACAATGTTCTCATTGCCCCTGACATTATTAGAAATCTCTTGTCAATTTGGAAATTCACCACTGATAATCTTGTTTCTGTCGAGTTTGACCCTCTTGGTGTTTCTGTGAAGGATCTTCATACCAGGAACCTCCTCCTTCGCTGTGACAGCTCGGGACCCCTTTACACCTTGCAGCTCCCGACATCACCATCCGGTTCCTGCGCTCTCGTGGCCACTCCCTCCTCCACTACTTGGGCATTATCGGCTCGGTCATCCCGGGAAGGCTACTCTTCAGACTCTTGCCAAGTCGTCCTCCATCATCTGCAGCAAGCCCAACGATGACACTCTCTGCCATGCTTGCCAGCTTGGGCGTCATGTCTGCTTGCCTTTTAACAATTCCTTGTCTCGTGTAACTAAAAATTTCGACTTGATACATTGTGATTTGTGGACTTCCCCAATCATCAGTGTATCCGGTTTCAAATATTATCTAGTCATTATTGATGATTGCTCGCATTTTGTTTGGACTTTCCCTCTTAAACTAAAGTCTAACACCTTTAATGCTCTCTCCAATTTTTTCGCCTATGTGCTCACTCAGTTTGGTTGCACCATCAAGACCGTGCAGTGTGACAACGGGCGTGAGTTTGACAACTCCGCGTCGCGCGCTTTCTTTTCTGCCAAAGGTGTCACCCTTCGCATGTCATGCCCCTACACCTCGCAGCAAAATGGCAAAGCCGAGCGCATGCTTCGCACCGTCAACAACGTCACCCGCACCTTGCTCTTCCAAGCATCCATGCCCCCCTCTTACTGGGCTGATGCCCTTGCCACCGCCACTCTCCTCATCAATCGCCTCCCAACCAAGACCCTGAACATGAGCACTCCCTTCTTTGCCCTCCATGGCACTCTCCCCTCCTACCATGACCTTCGAGCTTTCGGGTGCACCTGCTACCCCAACCTCACCGCCACCACTCCTCACAAGCTCGCTCCACGATCTTCCTTGTGCGTCTTTCTTGGCTATTCTCCTGACCACAAGGGGTATAGGTGCCTTGACCTCGCCACAAACCGCGTCATCATCTCACGCCATGTTGTCTTCGACGAGACAACATTCCCTTTCTCCCTCCGTCGACCTTCGCCACCCACACACGAGCTTGATTTTCTAACTAATGACGATTCATCGTCAGTTTTACTTCCACCTGCAGGTACACCGTGGGCTGCTGGCCCTCTGCCCGCCCGTGTGCTCTCCCCGCCGGTGCCCACCTTGGGCGCACCGGCCCTCCGGCAGCCTCCGCCGGGCTTCATGCCCCGGCCACCGGGCTCCTCTCCAGCTCGACCTGTACAGGCGCCCATGGTGCCCTCTGTACAGACGGCCACTTCGCCGACGCCCATGGCGCCCTCGGGACAGGCGCCCACTTCGTCGGTGCCCATGGCGCCCTCTGTAGAGGCGCCCCCGGCGCCCTCTGCTCTGGTGCCCACGGGTCCTTCTGTACAGGCGCCCATGGTGGCACCCCCTGTACAACTACCTCCGGCGTCCTCCTTCAACAAACCACCGGTCATTCATGTCTACACTCGGCGTCCACCCGCCCCCAGCTCGCCACCTGCGTCCCCTGTTGGACCACCTCCTCGACGCTCCAACATGATTCCTTCACCACCGCGCTTCGTCAAGGGTGACCCTCCTCTTCCAACAGGAGCTGTCCCCATCCCGCCAGTTGCCAACACTCATGGCATGGCGACCCGCGGGAAGTCCGGTTACCGATAGCCGCGCCTCGCGTTGCACACTGAGGCTCTGTCACCTCTACCACACTCCTGTCGTGACGCCCTCGCCGACCCACACTGGCGTCGGGCCATGGAAGAGTATGCTACCCTACAGGACAACAACACTTGGGATCTCGTTCCCCGTCCTGCCAAGGCAAATGTGGTCATCGGCAAATGGATCTTCAAGCATAAGTTTCATGCCGATGGTTCCCTGGACAGATACAAGGCTCGCTGGGTGCTTCGCGGGTTCACCCAACGTCCCGGCGTTGATTACGACAAGACATTCAGCCCCGTCGTCAAGCCTGCTACCGTCCGGACTGTCCTCACCTTGGATCACTCCCGGGATTGGCCGATTCATCAACTTGATGTGAAAAACGCCTTCCTCCATGGGACCCTGTCAGAAACAGTCTACTGCTCACAACCCACTGGTTTTGGTGATCCTGCACTTCCTAGTCATGGATGCAAGCTCAACAGATCCCTCTATGGACTAAAACAGGCTCCACGGGCATGGTACAGCCGGTTTGCCTCCTTCCTGCTTTCTTTGGGTTTCAGTGAAGCAAAGTCCGATACATCCCTCTTCATACTTCGCCGTGGCACCGAGACAGTCTACTTGCTTCTCTATGTCGATGACATCGTCCTCACTGCCTCCTCCGAGCAGCTCCTGCATCGCCTGATTGCAGCACTCAAGAACGAGTTTGCCATGAAGGACCTTGGCCCCCTTCATCATTTCCTCGATGTGGCAGTTTAGCGCCACAAGGATCACCTCACTCTGTCACAGCGTCAGTACATCCTGGGCATTCTTGCTCGCCATGGGATGAGCGACTGTAAGCCTTGCTCCACTCCTGTCGACACCTGTGCCAAAGTTCCTGCAGATGCCGGTCTTCCTGTTGCTGATCCCACTGCCTACCGCAGCCTTGCAGGTGCACTCCAGTACCTGACATTTACTCGACCCGACATTGCGTATGCTGTCCAGCAAATCTGCCTTCACATGCATGATCCCCGGGAAGTTCACCTTGTGGCTGCCAAGCGGATCCTTCGGTACCTTCAGGGCACCCTCAGCTTCGGTCTGATTATTCCTCGGTCTACTCCAACGCAACTTGTTGTGTATACTGATGCGGATTGGGCCAGCTGCCCTGACACTCGACGCTCCACCACCGGCTATGCGGTCTTCCTCGGGGGCAGTCTCATCTCCTGGTCCTCCAAGCAGCAGCCCACTGTCTCTCGGTCGAGTGCCGAGGCTGAGTATCGGGCTATTGCCAACGGCGTTGCCGAAGCATCCTGGCTGCAACAACTTCTACAGGAGCTGCACCACCCTTTACAGACTGCCTCCCTCGTCTACTGCGACAACGTCAGTGCCATCTACCTCTCCTCCAACCCCATTCAGCATCAGCGCACCAAGCACGTGGAAATCGACCTCCACTTCGTCCGAGAACGCGTTGCTATTGGTGCTGTTCGTGTGCTTCACGTTCCCACCACCTCACAGTTCGCAGATGTCTTCACCAAAGGGCTTCCGTCTTCTGTGTTCATGGACTTTCGCTCCAATCTGAACGTTCGCTCCACCGACGTTCCGACTGCGGGGGGGTGTTAGAATTATTTGCTCCTTTACTGTAATCTCCTAGCTATCTGTGCAGGCGCCAGCTATACTGGCCCTTTCACACTGCTGGCCCCTTGGGCCATCTCCTCTCTCTCCTATATAAGTGTAATCCCTTCTGTAATCTATCATCAAGGAATATACAAAGCCTAATGGCCTTTGTCTAATAATGAATACCTATAAACATTGCAAGATTCCATGTATTTTCCATGTTTCTTAAGAAGTTTCAAGTTTGCCAGAATAAAGAACCTAAAGATATCTCATTTCATTTTTGATGGTACTCATAATTTAGGTGGCATAATCATTTGGATCCTCAAATAAATAAGATGCCATGGACTGTTGAGGAGGAGTGTGTGGTTGCTGATGCTCATCGTTTGCATGGGAACAAATGGGCAGAAATTGCGAAGCTTCTTCCTGGAAGGTACTACTTCACAATATCATCCTCTTTAACATTTGTTTGTTTATTATGGCTTCCTACGTATTCATCAAGAAAGAAAAATATTTTTTTACTTTATGGATTTAGCCATATGTTGGTTTTGATGTTACTTGAAATATTTGCATGTTATATTTAAGAGGCCAGTTATTCATTATATAAATGCAGGAATTGTACTAGTCATGAAGACTTCATGTTTTAGCTCCATAGAAATGTTGGTCAGCTGTGTAATGAAATAATAGGACCTTTTACTGAACATGACTACTTGGTATTTACCCACTGTTGATGTGCATGTTAGGTGTGGGAATATTGTCCGGATGTGTCTTTTATCACCAGTCCAGTTTTATAGCCAACCTTAAATTTTAGGACAGTTCTTTCAACATTTAGTTATATTTCATTTTAGGATTATGAATTTGAGTCCTTGTCTATGGGAAGCCATCTAGTTACACATTTGTAATCTTTGTATCTGATGTGCAGTTCAGTACGTTGCTCCTCTGCTTATTAGTGCCAAAAACATTATATTTATAAGTTGAAATGGTTGGAAAGTAACTTTACTTCATCTCACATCCTCCTAGTATGGTAATACATGACTGCCAAAACTATTAGTGATTTGCTGCTAGATTTGAAACTCTCAACAAAATAGTGAAATGTATTTCTAATTTTCTATTCGTTGCATTCTTTCGCCACCATAAATTATCTCATTGAATTAAGCAACTGCTTATACTTTCAGCCTGTTATGATGTAAGTTTGTTCTTGTCTCCAGGACAGATAACTCCATTAAAAACCATTGGAATAGTTCATTAAGAAAAAGGCTAGGTGACTACAATGCCAGCAGCACTGCACCAGTTTCTGTGCATATGGTTCGTAATACTTTGAAGCATGCAAATGCAAAGCTGCCAACTTCTGGGAACCATATTGACTTGAACAAGGAGCCCGATATCTATTTCAAACACCCCCCAGAATTTTTTGATCATTCTGAACATACAACTCATCTGCATTCTTCCAATTTGAAAAATATCAAGAGCTATTCAGATTTTCTTTCTCTTTCTATGCCAACAGCTCAACCAGAAATTCTGTGTGAGGCATTAGAAGCTAATTGTTCTGCTGTTGCTTTAGCAATGCAAGGGCTGAAAATGGATTCTGTTCATGATAAGGGCACAGAAATAGATTTTTTTTTGCAAGGATCATCCTAAAGATCCGCTCAATGTGGATGCAGTGATACTTGATAGTGTAACAGATACAATGGGGTATTCAGGATCAGTTAGGGCAGGAGGCAAAACAGCCAACAATGTTTGTGGATTATCCTTGCCGGATGAGTCTAATTCTTTTGGTTCTCTTTGTTATGAGATACCTAAGCTAGAGGATATTGTCCCTTCTCATTCCCCTATTTTTTCTACACATCACGTATTGGAAGGCTGTGGGGATGGATTCCAATCACCCGTTGGCTATAGTACCTCTCCTGTGGATGGAGAAATATCAGACCAGCTAAGTGTTGAATCAATATTGAAGAGTGCAGCTGAAAGTTTTCCAGGTACTCCTTCAATTTTAAGGCGAAGAAAAAGGGAGAAACCATCACATGCTCAAGATAGTGCTAGAATAGTGTAGAAGTATATTGGGCTAACCCTAGAAGGGTAGCAATGTATCTTAGTCATACATGGGCCTCATGGGCCTAATACACTCATACTCTCATACTCCAACACCCCCCCCGCAGTCTGAACTACCGTCGCAGCGGAGTTACAGACTGGACATGAAAAGAAGCACACACACGAGCCCCCCCACAGACGCAACTAGCCACCAATGATGTTGAGGCTGGAGCGAAACTCGGTGAAGGTCGATGACGGGAGGCCCTTGGTGAAGATGTCGGCAAACTGGGAGGTGGTCGGGACGTGTAGGACCCGAACATCGCCGATGGCAACCCGATCACGGACAAAGTGTAGGTCGATCTCCACATGCTTGGTCCGTTGGTGCTGCACGGGGTTGGTGGAGAGGTACACCGCACTGACGTTGTCGCAGTAGACCAGCGTGCTCCAGGAGAGAGGGCTGTGGAGCTCGGCAAGGAGCTGTCGGAGCCAGGAGGCCTCAGCCACGCCGTTAGCGACAGCTCGGTACTCCGCCTCGGCACTGGATCGAGAGACCACCGGCTGGCGCTTGGACGACCAGGACACCAGGTTGCCGCCCAGAAAGACAGCGTAGCCGGAGGTAGAGCGCCGAGTGTCCGGACACCCGGCCCAGTCGGCGTCAGTGTAGACGACGAGCTCGGTGGAGGAAGACCGCTGAAGGAGTAAGCCGTAGTCGACAGTGCCGCGGAGGTAACATAGGAGGCGCTTGAGCGCAGTGAGGTGAGGCTCTCGGGGATCATGCATGTGAAGGCATATCTGCTGCACTACATAGGTGATGTCTGGCCTGGTGAAGGTGAGGTACTGAAGGGCACCTGCAAGACTCCGGTAAGCAGTGGGGTCTGCCACGGTGGTGCCCACGGCCTCTGACAGCTTGCCCTGTGTGTCAACTGGAGTAGAGCAGGGCTTGCAGTTAGTCATCCCAGCACGCTCCAGGATATCAAGAGTGTACTGCCGCTGGTGAAGGAGAAGGCCGGTGGGGCGAGGCTGAACAGTGACCCCGAGGAAGTGGTGGAGCACACCAAGATCCTTCATAGCAAACTCCTGCTGAAGAGAGGCGATGACACGGCTGAGTAAGGACGGGCTGGAGGCTGTGAGGACAATATCATCAACGTAGAGCAGCAGATAGGCAGTCTCAGCTCCATGGTGATAGATAAACAGGGACGTATCCGACTTTGCCTCCACAAACCCCAGTGTTAGCAGGAAAGCAGCAAACCGAGAGTACCACGCCCGGGGGGCCTGCTTGAGGCCGTAGAGAGACTTGTTGAGCCGGCAGACCATGTCCGGACGAGAAGAGTCAACAAACCCCGCTGGCTGGCTGCAGTAGACTGTCTCGGTGAGAGTCCCGTGGAG
Organism: Miscanthus floridulus; assembly: GCF_019320115.1. Classification (NCBI taxonomy): domain Eukaryota; kingdom Viridiplantae; phylum Streptophyta; class Magnoliopsida; order Poales; family Poaceae; genus Miscanthus; species Miscanthus floridulus. The sequence goes on along the minus strand of NC_089596.1, from coordinate 81,290,751 downwards.
AAAAGCATTGTTGACGTCCAGCTGATGCACAGGCCAAGAGCGATTGAGAGCCAGGGAGAGCACTGTGCGTACGGTGGCCGGCTTCACCACGGGGCTGAAAGTCTCATCATAATCGACTCCAGGGCGCTGAGTGAAACCCCGAAGAACCCAGCGAGCCTTGTACCTCTCAAGGGTACCATCAGCCCACCGCTTGTGTGTCCAGATCCACTTGCCGGTGACGACGTTGGATCCGGGTGGACGGGGCACCAGATCCCATGTCTGGTTGACGAGGAGAGCCGCGTACTCCTCTTCCATCGCGTGGTGCCAATGAGGGTCCGACAAGGCATCGCGAACGGAAGAGGGTACAGGAGAGGTCTGCGGGTCGTCGGGCATCGTCGCGAGAGCCCAGGGCCACAGGGTACCAGCCGCGTGACGCGTCACCATAGGGTGAACATGCCGCGGGTGTCGGTGAAGGAGTTGCGGGTGGTACACCGGCGACGCGACACGGGCAGCCTGAGGCGGCGGCGGCGGTGTAGGGGTCGCCGGCGGAGAAGGAGCCACCGGTGGTGCCGGAGGCAGTGTTGCCGCCGGCACACGGCGCTGGTAGACGTGCACCGGCTGGGCGAAACGCGCAGGAGGTGCGACAGGCGGCGTCCCCGGACCCACTGCGGACGGAGGGGCAGGGGCAGCTCTGGAGGGCGACGCCTCCGGACCCGGGCAGGGCGCAGGGCCAGGGGCGTCACTGGTGGGCGGCGAGCGGGGGCACGGGCCCGGCGAGGGGCACGGGGAAGCAGTACCTGCAGGAGACAGCGGTAAAAGCGGCTGGACCACCGTGTCAGTGGGAAACAGAGAGAAGGGGTCAGGATCGAGGGTGGGAGATGGTGTGGTGGTGGTGGAGAAGGGGAAGAGAGACTCATCAAACACCACGTGGCGAGAGATGAGGACCCGACGGGAGGTGAGGTCAAAGCACCGGTACCCCTTGTGATCCGGGGAGTACCCAAGGAAGACACACAAAGCGGAACGGGGAGCCAGCTTGTGGGGAGCGGTGGCAGTGGTGTTAGGGTAACACGCACACCCGAAGACACGAAGGTGGTCATACCGAGGAGGGGTACCAAAGAGAGCGTGGTGTGGTGTGGGAGCCGGGCAGGCAGCGGAAGGAAGGCGGTTAAGGAGATAGGTGGAGGTGTGCAGACTCTCGGCCCAGAAGCGAGCAGGAAGCGACGCCTGGAGCAGAAGGGTGCGCATGGTGTCGTTCGTGGTGCGAATCATGCGCTCGGCCTTGCCGTTCTAGGAGGAGGTATACGGGCAAGACATGCGCAACTGGACACCGTGAGAGAGGAAGAAGGCACGGGAGGTGCCGTTATCAAACTCACGGCCATTGTCACACTGGACGGCCTTGATGGTAAGGCCGAACTGAGTAGACACCCAGGCGAAAAAGTGGAGGAGAGTGGTGAAGGTATCCGACTTTGCACGCAAGGGGAAAGTCCATGAATAATGCGAGAAATCGTCAACCACCACAAGATAGTATTTATACCCAGAAATGCTGATGACAGGAGATGTCCATAGGTCGCAGTGTACAAGATCAAACACATGCGTAGCATGTGAAGAAGAAGAACAAAAAGGGAGACGAACATGACGGCCCAGCTGGCACGCATGATACAAGTGCTCATCGTGGGCCCGAGTACAACCAATGTCGGAACTGCGACTAAGCTGCGTCAGAGCATCACGTCCAGGATGGCCGAGGCGACGGTGCCAAGTGGTGGAAGAAGGAGTGGCGGCGAAGGCAGCTGACAAAGTAGACGGTGACGAAGAGGAAGCCGACGTCGGAAGCCGAAGGGTGTAAAGGGGTCCCGTGCTGTCACATCGGAGAAGAGGACGCTGGGAAGCCAAATCCTTTACAGTAAGACCAGAAGAGTCAAATTCAACAGAACAGGAATTGTCAGCTATAAAACGACGAATAGAAAGAAGGTTGTGAACCATAGAGGGTGCAACAAGAATGTCAGGAAGAAGAAAGGAACCATGAGTGCCGGCGGCACCCACGGACGTGACTGGAATACACGAACCATTCGCGACCATGATGGACGAAGGATGAGAGGGAGAAGGAGGGTGAATAGAGGAGAGTATACCAGGGTCTGGAGTAGTGTGGTAAGTGGCACCCGAGTCGGCAATCTAGTCGGTACCGGCAGGCGGTGTCAGGGCCATGGTGCTAAAGGATCTGGCCAAGGCCACCGGGTTCCAACCGACAGGCCCGGGCAAGGTGTCGGGAGGTGGCACCCACGAAGATGCGCTGGGAGGTGTAGCCCACGCAGACGGGGAGTAAAACCCCGGAGGAGCTCCAGTGAGCAAGGCCACTGGTGGGCGGGGCTCTCCACCTGGAGCCGGGAAGGGCCACATGGAGATGCGCCCCAACCACGGGTTGTGGAAAGAGGGCCAGGCTGCACCCCGTGGAGTCGCGGGCGACTGGTGGCTCCCTGGAGGAGCCGGTGTGGGGTGGCCCCCGCGGCCCCCACGCCCCCCTCCGTGGCGACGGCGGCCGCCACGGCCCCCCCCCCCACCCCCGCCCGGCCCGGGGGGAGGAGAACCAAGAAGCGACGACGGCGTGGAGCGAACGAACGCGCCGGAGGAGTAGCGGCCAGGGCAGTCGAGGAAGACGAGGACCCTGGCGCGGAGGTCGACCCTGGCTGGACGCCCTGAGTGAGCTCCTCCATGACAAGGTCGTCATGGACCTGCAGGAAGGAGGGAAAGGGCCTCTGCCGGGTGATCCACGTCCGGAGGTGGGCGTAGCGGTCACTGAGCCCGCGGAGGACATTGAGGACCAGAATGCGGTCCTCCACGGGCCAGCCAAGGTCGCCGAGGGAGTCCGCCATGCTCTTCATGCGCCGGCAGAAATCGCCAACGGAGAGGTCACCCTGAACGAAGGTGCGGAAGCTCGCATCGAGACGCAGGGCCCGGGCTTCGGCATTGCCCAGAAACTAGCCCTCGAGCGCAAGCCAGGCCCGGCGAGCGTCAGCAGAGTTGCGGACAAGGTCGTGGAGGTCTAGGGAGATCGTCCCGATGATCCAGGAGAGGACGACGCTGTCAAGGCGCAGCCACGATGGGGTCTGGACTGCGACCGAGGCGTCGACTAGGACGTGGTCGTCGAGGGCGTAGCGGTGGAGGGTGAGGAGAACCAGGTCCCTCCAGCGGGCGTAAGAGGGCGACTCAGGCTCGAGGACGACTGGGACGAGGAGTCGGATGTTCTGGACACCCCCGGCCTGGTAGTGGAGCTGAGCCACGTGCGGGTCGGCCGGGTCGTGCCAGATGACTGTGGTGCGAGACGCGCGGTGACCCGTCGAGCCTGAGGAGGTGGCCGCGGTGTCGTAGGATGTAGGGAGGACGAGGAGCTGCTCCGCCTCAGCGATCTGGCGGGCCAGGGCATCAGCCGCGTCGCGCTCGCGCTCCAAAGCGAGGGCGGCCGCCCGCACCCGGGCCTGGCTGTCCGCAGCAGCAGCCCGTGCAGCCACGAGAGCGGCAGCGAGAGCGGAGTTGGCCCCTGCCGTCTGGAGAGTTGCAGGGGGCGGCAGAGGAGGGGGAGCGGGGAAGAAGAAAGGCTCCAGGGTCTCCCCCGCGCCCCCAGCGGCAGCGGCGTGGCTGCCTGCGCCCGCGCCCGCCCCTGCAGCAGCGGTGTGGCTGCCTGCGCCCGCGCCCGCCCCTGCAGCAGCGGCGGCGGCGGCAGTGGGCAGGCTGCCCGTTTCCGCGCCCGCGACGGCGGGGCCGCCTGCGCCCACACCCGTAGCGGCGGGGCCGCCTGCGCCCGCGCCCGCAGCGGCGGCTGGGCCACCCACGCCCGCGCCCGCGCCGGCACCCGCGCCCACGCCAGCAGCGACAGCGGCGGCGGCCGGGCCATCCGCGTCCGCGGCAAGGGGGCCGGCGCCCGCGCGCTGGGCCCACGACGGGTAGGGAAGGGAGGGGAAAACGTGGAAGTAGGTTGGGGAGGGAGGGGGAGGGGGAGGGCGGCCAGCCATGGCGGCGGCAAGAGGCCGGCCGGCGGCCGGCGGCGCCTGGCGGCTGGTTGGGGAAGGGGAGGGAGGAAAGCCTAGTCTGATACCATGCTAGAATAGTGTAGAAGTATATTGGGCTAACCCTAGAAGGGTAGCAATGTATCTTAGTCATACATGGGCCTAATACACTCATACTCTCATACTCCAACAGATAGTAATTTGAAGACCAATATATTAAACAGTGATGGTTTTCATACTCCCTTGGAAAAGTGCACCGCAGAAAGCTCGCATTCGTTCAAGACTGCAACATTTTTGTCCTTGGGTCCTCCAGATGACGAAGGGTTATCTGCTGCTTTAGGGAATTTTGATGTTTCCCCTCCATATCGACTAAGGTAAAAAAGGTTGGCTATCTTGAAAACTGTTGAGAAGAAGCATCTAGATTTTTCATCAGATGGGATGGACAATTGTGATACTCCTGATAATATGAAGAAGTCTGCTTCCTGGAATACCGAATGCACCAATTCCCACTCAGATGTTTCAAGCATGCAAGAAAAGAAAATGAAGGAGCATATGATTGGCTTGGAAACTTTGGCCAAGGAATCTGCACATACAATCAAGTATTCAAGTTAGATCTGATTTAATTCTACAGCCTCCAGGTATTATCTAACTCTTATGGAATTCTATCAATTATACCTGGATTTTACTCCACATTATATATGCAAGGTCCTTGAAATGCCTTGGTCCTTGAAACGCCTTGATCATGAGGCTTGTTGCTGAGGTGGGCAACTGGCAGCCTAATTTTCTCTCTATCTCGCAGAAACAACTGGCAGCCTAAACTGACGAATGTTCCTAAATACAAAAAGAAGCATCACCTGGAGAAACAGAATCTTTTGCGGTTGGACTGATCCACCCAGCCACTGTACAAAGGCGTCTCTTAGTCTTACCCTAATATACTTTTCTTTATACATATATAGGATGCATTTTGATAGTTACATCATGTGGATTCACAGTTACTAATTCAGTATTAGAAGGTGCACAATGTGTACAAAGGAAAACCATAGCTTCAGGAACTTACAGATGAAAAACTAAGAATTATCTGTGTTGCCTCCGCGAGAGTGTTTTTTGTCCAAGTTATTTGTTACTCTTAGCAATGATGAAATGAAGCTACCATGCCTGAAGATTTTTTATAAATAATTATAAATCTAGGGGATATACATAATTGGTTCATCAATGTGCATCATATTTCTGTTATGCCTGTTTCCCTCCAGTAGCGTTAGCGTGATGCCAAACCGGGCTAACTGGAGCTAATACCGGGTAGTTTCTTGGAGTATATGCCAAGTAACTTTGTAGCCATCAATAAGGTGAGCTTATGCTTTGTGCAGCTGCTTGAATTTGTCGTTTTCACAGCCTGAGGCCTACAGGGTGCATAGGTCAGGTCGGGGTGGAGCTTTTTACAAGATCGGATCAGGTTGATTGGGTCGGTAGTGCGTGAGTCAAGTCTCTTAAGCCAAACTGTGAAAAAGATGACCCAGTACACACTTCATCTTAATTCAGAGAAATCAGTCACATTACACTTTTTATTAGTTACACCGGGGCAAGCGCAAGGTTACATTGCACCCATACATACACACACACACAATTTGACACAAAAAGCTACAGGCAAGCTTTGAGCTACAAGAAAGATTACAAGAAGCATGCACTCATCGTAAGAGTGAAGTTCCGCCGAACGAAGCAATTTCTCATAGTACTATTGCCACAGAAACCATGGCCACTTGAACAATCAGGAATAATTCATTAGCCAAAAAAATCACATCAACTAGGAAAGACATTGATGACGGGAAATAATGCAGTGGAACTGAGGAAATCAACATTGGCCTAGCACTGAGGCAGATCCAATGGCGGAGGCGGCAGCTTCTGGTTCGGCAGGCTCCCGTCCAGCACCAACCATGCCATTTTCAGGCCCCAGCTCATGTGCACCTCCAGGTGACAATGCATGAACCACACACCTGCACGTACGCCAGTAGTGCGTTCGAGTTAGGACTTGGGGCCTCGGAAATAATGCTAGGATTATTCCAGTGCAAATAATTAAACCTGGGTTGTCCGCACGGAAGCGGATGGCGACCCAGCCGCCGGCGGGCACGCCGACGGTG